>NC_090652.1:41957101-42284240 GCF_040937935.1 Hyperolius riggenbachi
TCAGTGACCTTGTACTGTGCCCACTGCATCCTTCAGTGACCTTGTACTGTGCCCACTGCATCCAGTGATTCATTACTAGCAACATGTCTGGCAGGGTTTTGCGGGGTGAGAGGAAAGGGAGTTCAATTGCCTCAGCCACTTCTGGGACTGCTCCACGTCCAGGGAGAGGACGCCCAGCTGTACGTGGTCGTGATGCAGCAGAAAGGGGGGCAGCAAAGCCTGGGCCGAGTCAGCGGACGCCATTGTCCAAATATTTTAAAGTTTCTGGTCCCCGTGTGGTGGTTGAGCAAATGGAACCTGACGTACTCATGGACATCATGACTTCCTCCCAGACCTCTACTGTGAGCAGCACTCCAAGCAGTAGCAGCAGCAGCCAACATCCCACGCTTGTTGTGACATCCACCCCAGCACCCACTGGTCAGCAGCCCTCCCAGGATGACAGCGTTCTGTCCCTCAGTCCGGCATCTGGGAACCTGCTGATGCAAGAAGCTCAGGACTTACTGGGGACTGATGTGGCAGAGATTGAGATCGGGCCACAATCACAAGCGTTGTTGAGTTCTGGTGATGAAGAAGAGGGGTCTGTGTCTGGGGATGTAGGGACAGAAGAGGAGGCGGGGGAGTCAGAGGAAGAGCTGGATTATGATGATGCTGCTGATGATGACGACGTTGTGGACCCTAACTATGTGCAGCCTGCTGAGTCCATGGAAGAATGGTCAGAGGCAGAGTAGGATGACGAGTCACCTCGTCCTAGGCAAGGATATCGCCATATGTCAGGCAGGGGCAGGGGCATCGGCAGCAGTGGGCGTGGAGGAAGTAGACAGGACACTGCTTCAGCCGGCACCACCACCATGCAACCCCCGGCAACTACTACCACACATTGCTCCTATGCACCCTCTGCTAGTGGGGGCCGCAGTAAATTAAAGTCACCAGTGTGGGATTGCTTTGAGGAATGTACTGATGACAAAAGGTATGCGGTGTGCAGGTTATGCAGCAAAAGATTGAGCCGTGGGAAAAGTCTGAGCAAGATGGGTACCTCATCCCTCCAGGGCCACCTGAGAAGCCGCCACTGCCGCGAGTATGCGGACTTTAAGAGGAAGCAGGCACTGCTGGCAGGGGTTCCTGAGAGCAGAAGGCCCACCAGCGCAGCAGCATCCTCCCTCCCTCAGAGTCGTGAATCCCCCACAGCAGCAGCAGTAGTAGCACGCAAGCGCTCTTCCACCTCGGCTGCTCAGGACACAGACATTGAGGCTGGCAGCCAGTGTTCGTCTCTCTCCTCTGTCTCCCCTGCATCCCAGCGTCGTCAGACCCTGCTGAGCGACACCTTTCAGGGTCTGACCAAGCCTCTGCCTCCAAGCCACAGGCGGATCCGCAAACTAAATGGCTTGCTGGCCCGGGCCATGGCATCACAGCTGCTTCCCTACTCCCTGGTGCAGGAGGGGAGCGCCATGCGGACGCTGCTCCAATTTGGCATCCCCGAGTGGCAAGTCCCCAGTCGCCACTATTTCAGCAGGAGCGCGATCCCAGCACTCCACAAGTTTGCGGTGGAAAACGTGGCCCGTTTCCTGGACTACTAGTCTGTGGGCAAGCGGGTCCACGTGACCATGGACTCGTGGAGTAGCAGATTTGGGACAGGTCGCTACCTGTCCTTTACGGCCCACTGGGTGACACTGATGGAAGGGAGGGAGGACAAGAGCGCATCAGCCCAGCTAGTGGTGCCACCACGCGGGATCAGGGGGGATGCAGAAGGGTCCTGTCACGACACTCCCTCAGCACCCGGAAAGCAAGCCCGCCTCGGCAGCAGCAGCGCCAAGCCTCGGCACTGCCAAGCCCTTTTAAAATTGGTGACCCTGGGGAAGGAGAGGCTTACGGCCACCAACGTCCTGGCCGCCCTCAGGAAGCAGGAGCGGAGGTGGCTGACCCCCAGAGGCCTGGAAGTGGGGTATGTGGCAGCCGATAACGGGGCCAACCTGGTGGCAGCAGTGCAGCAGGGAAACCTCCAGCACATCCCCTGCTTGGCCCACGTGCTCAATCTTGTGGTGCAGCGCTTCTTGCGCACCTGCCAGGGGATGAGCGAGCTGCTGCAGGATGCCCGGGCGGTGGTACGCTTTTTCCGCCTGTCAGCCACTGCCTCTGCACTCTTGTCCACCTTACAGCAGCAGTATGGAAGGCCACAACACCGGCTGATCATCGACATGCCAGTTCGCTGGAATTCGACTCTGGCCATGTTGGAGCGGCTGTGTCAGCACAGGCTGGCTGTTAGGGCCTACATGCTAGACCCAAGTGTCCCCAGCAACCAGCAAGTCCCCATGATTACTGCCACTCAGTGGACACTGATGCAGCAAGTATGCCTGGTGCTGAGTCCCTTCCTGGAGGCAACCAAGATGGTCAGTGAGGAGCAGGCCTCTGTGTGCCAGTGGGTGCCCTTGGTTTGTCTACTGGAGCAGGCAATGGACAATTTAATTGAGCGTGGGGATGAAGCCCTGAGGCAGTTGGAAGAACAGGAGCAGATGGCAGCACAGTCCAGCTCAGAGGAGGGCTCACAGCAGGTAGTGGAAGAGTTGGAGGTCCCTAACCTGAATGAGGAGGAGGAGCAGAGTGCAGCAGGCGTTGTACGTGGATGGCGGTTTGAGGAGGACAACGACATGGCACAGGAAGAGGACAGGCATGCGTTATGGGACAATGGCGAGGACGAGGAAGATCTTGCTGGCAGGGCCCACTTGTTTCCCATGGCTGTGCACATGTTGCGCTGCCTTCGCAGGGACCCCCGGGTGATCCAGATGCGTTCAAGGGAGGACATCTGGATTACCTTGATGCTTGATCCCCGTCTGAAGGGGAAGCTGGGAGACTTAATGACGCCATCCACCACCGAGCAACGCACAAGGGAGTTGAAGGAGGCCCTTGTGCGCAGACTACTGGAAGCATTCCCCCAGCCTTCCACCCCGACTGTAACTGCTCTGCCAAGCCAGCAAGAGGTGCCTGCCATTGCCACTAGCAGCACAACAACAACCACCATCTGGAGCGAGCTTTCCCAGTACGCCCTGGAACTCCTATCCTGCCCTCCTTCCAGTGTCCTCTCAGAGAGATGCTTTAGTGCGGCCGGTGGCGTGGTCACAGAGAAGCGCTCTCGGCTCTCCCACGCCTCTGTGGACAAACTCACCTTCCTGAAAATCAACCAGGCTTGGGTGGAAGGTGAGTTCCTGGCCCCTATTGTCGGACACAGGGGGACATGAAGTGGCTGCTGCATGTGCTGTTGTTAACTATGCCTGCCTTTATAAAGACATTTACTACCTGCCTAGTGCCTACCTTGGTTAATTTTTTGGTGTTATGGTACTACTACCAGTAAGTTGCCATGGTCCTCCTTCTGAGCTGCTGAACTGACCGCCCGCTTTGTCCTCCTGACTCAGTCGCTACTACACTCTGCGTTCACACTGCCCGGGTCGCTGGGTGCATTTAATTTTTTGGCCAGCATTATGACGCTGTGCTACTACTACTGTGCTGCTGCTGCTGAACTGACCGCCCGCTTTGTCCTCCTGACTCAGTCGCTACTACACTCTGCGTTCACACTGCCTGGGTCACCGGGTGCATTTAATTTTTTGGCCAGCACTATGACGCTGTGCTACTACTACTGTGCTGCTGCTGCTGAACTGACCGCCCGCTTTGTCCTCCTGACTCAGTCGCTACTACACTCTGCGTTCACACTGCCCGGGTCACCGGGTGCATTTAATTTTTTGGCCAGCACTATAATGCTGTGCTACTACTACTGTGCTGCTGCTGCTGAACTGACCGCCCGCTTTGTCCTCCTGACTCAGTCGCTACTACACTCTGCGTTCACACTGCCCGGGTCACCGGGTGCATTTAATTTTTTGGCCAGCACTATGACGCTGTGCTACTACTACTGTGCTGCTGCTGCTGAACTGACCGCCCGCTTTGTCCTCCTGACTCAGTCGCTACTACACTCTGCGTTCACACTGCCTGGGTCACCGGGTGCATTTAATTTTTTGGCCAGCACTATGACGCTGTGCTACTACTACTGTGCTGCTGCTGCTGAACTGACCGCCCGCTTTGTCCTCCTGACTCAGTCGCTACTACACTCTGCGTTCACGCTGCCAGGGTCACCGGGTGCATTTAATTTTTTGGCCAGCACTATGACGCTGTGCTGCTACTACTACCACCAGTATGTTGCCGTGGTCCTTCTGTGCTGCTGAACTGACCCGCATAGTCCTTCTCCTGACTCAGTCGCTACCACCACTGCACTCTGCGTTCACACTGCCCGTGTCCACTGACAACTCTGCTGCGATGTCATTGCTAATTGCTGCAAAAAAAACAAAAAAAAAAATATTACAAAAACCTCTCTGGAGCCTTTTTGCTGTCAGCCACTCATCCTCCTCCAGCGGTACCTTCGCCGCCAAGTGCCATTGGAACTCGCCTTCACCTCTTTGACTGCTTAACGCGTATATCCCTTTTTAAAACCACTTATTACCAATTAATAGCCCCATTTAAAGTGTTGATTTCACTTTAAAATCCATTTTCTCTAGAAAAAAAAATTTTGGGGGAATTTTTTATGTTGAAGTTATGTTGCTCCTTATCACCTCGATAATCCATGCTATTTGGGGGACTGTAGCATGTATGGGGGCTTTGTTATTAACGTTAAAAGAAAATCCGCCTCCGGGCGCGAATCCACGCGTGATTACGCCATTCACGGAAAAAAATCCGCGTGGTTGCGTGGACGCGACCGCAAATCCGCATGCGGCGGCGCCGAATGCGGATTTTTTTTTTTCAACCACGCGGATTTCCGAATTCGTGGATGAGGCACATCCGAGCATCCCTGCTGCCTGGCGCACGTCCTGAACCTGGTAGTCCAAAAGTTCCTGCGGACCTACCAGGGGATGGACCGACTCCTTGAGGCGGCAAGGAAGGTTGTGCGTCATTACCGGCACTCGGCTGCAGCCGTAGCGAGCCTGGAAGAGGTGCAGAAGGAGCTGCACCTGCCACAGCACCGGCTCATGATCGATGTTCCAACTCGCTGGAACTCCACCCTGGCGATGTTGGAGCGTCTGGTTGAACAGAGGCAGGCTATCAGCCAGTACGCTGCACGAGCAACAGTTGCCGCTATCACTGCAACTGGGCGTGCCGTCACCAACCTCCCGTCCATCATCTCCACGGAGGACTGGGGGCACATGCAGCAGGTGTGCTCAGTGCTGGCACCCTTCCTGCAGGCCACCAACATGGTAAGCAGGGACCATGCAATGGTGTGCGAGTGGGTCCCCATGGTGTGTGTGCTGGACAGGGCCCTGTATGCACTGCTGGAAGAGGGAGCGGCAGCCTTGGACCAGCAGGAGCTGCAGGCAGCTTCACAGGCCACCTCTGAGGAGGAGGGCTTGGAGTTGGTGGAGGTCCCTGACCTTGCTGCTGATGAGGGGGAGCAGCAGAGTGCAGCTGGACTGGTGCAGGGGTGGAGAGAGGATGAGGTGGAGGAGGCAGAGGATGAGGAGGACAGCACTGTCGGCTCTGGGGCTGCCGATGATGTGCCAGCAGACGTTGCCAGACTCTTCCCAATGACAGCGCACATGCTGAGGTGCCTGCGCAAGGACCCAAGGGTCATCCAGATGAAGAAGAGGGAGGACATCTGGATCTGCATGATGCTGGACCCACGTCTGAAGGGAAAGCTCAGCCAGTTTCTCCTGCAGGAGGAGACCGTGCGCAACCAATGAGGGATTTGCAGCTGTCCCTTGTTGAGCCCTTGGAGGAAGCCTTCCCTCAGCCATCCACCTCCCCTGTCCAGCCAGCACAGAGGCAGCAGCAGGTGCCTGCATCCACCAGCAGCAAGCGCACGCACACCACAGACCTGCTGTCTCTGACCAACGAGCTCTACATGAGTGTAGAGCTGCCAGGGACTAGAGAGGAGGAGCCTGCAGCAGCATCCTTCTCCAGTCACAGACTGCGCTTGACCCGCATGGTGGCTGACTACATGGGGTCCTTCAGCGGGCTTGACAGCGTTGCCCCTGTTGATCCCATGGAGTATTGGGTCAAGCACCTGCCGATCTGGAGCGAGCTTGCGCAGTACGCCCTGGAAGTGCTCTCCTGCCCCCCTTCTAGCGTACTGTCAGAGTGTTGCTTCAGTGCAGCCGGTGGAGTCGTCACTGAGAAGCGATCTCGTCTGTCTCACAAGTCTGTGGACAGACTGACGTTTCTCAAAATGAACCAGGCTTGGGTGGAAGGCGAATTCCTGGCCCCTGTTGTCGGCGAGAGGGGGACATGAAGTGGCACACACACATTACACCTGCTGCTGCTGCTGCTGTATTTCTTCCTGCTGTCTGTGTCTCCACTGCCAGGGAACACATTAAAAGGTGCTGCTGCCCATGCGCCACCAGCTATTACGCTCAAAAATAGCTGCATTTCTGAAAAAAAAAATGTAATAATTTTGTGTTATTATTTTAGAGGTGTCCGGGTTGAAAACTGTGCTGTCCCAATTGTGTATTGGACACAAGTTGGGCTTCACGACCGCTGTCTGGAACCTCATGGTGTTTATTTACGGCCCTGGTACCACCGCTTGGAACCAGGGCCTACTATGTCTCGCTGCCTGCCCTCCTGCTGCCTGCTGCCAGTCTGCCACACACTCATCCTCCTCACGCTGCCTGCTGCTGTATTTCTTCCTGCTGTCTGTGTCTCCACTCCCAGGGAACACATTACAAGGTGCTGCTGCCCATGCGCCAGCAGCTATTTACGCTCAAAAATAGCTGCATTATTTTGAATTTTTTTTTTAAATTATTTTAGAGGTGTCCGTGTTGAAAACTGTGCTGTCCCAATTGTGTATTGGACACAATGTGGGCTTCACGACCGATGTCTGGAACCTCATGGTGTTCATTTATGGCCCTGGTACCACCGCTAGGAACCAGGGCCTATTATGTCTCACTGCCTGCCCTCCTGCTGCCTGCTGCCAGTCTGCCACACACTCATCCTCCTCACGCTGCCTGCTGTTGTATTTCCTCCTGCTGTCTGTGTCTCCACTGCCAGGGAACACATTACAAGGTGCTGCTGCCCATGCGCCAGCAGCTATTTACGCTCAAAAATAGCTGCATTATTTTTATTAATTTTTTTTTAAATTATTTTAGAGGTGTCCGGGTTGAAAACTGTGCTGTCCCAATTGTGTATTGGACACAATGTGGGCTTCACGACCGATGTCTGGAACCTCATGGTGTTCATTTATGGCCCTGGTACCACCGCTAGGAACCAGGGCCTATTATGTCTCACTGCCTGCCCTCCTGCTGCCTGCTGCCAGTCTGCCACACACTCATCCTCCTCACGCTGCCTGCTGTTGTATTTCCTCCTGCTGTCTGTGTCTCCACTGCCAGGGAACACATTACAAGGTGCTGCTGCCCATGCGCCACCAGTTATTTACGCTCAAAAATAGCTGCATTATTTTGAAAAAAAATTTTTTTTCATTATTTTAGAGGTGTCCGTGTTGAAAACTGTGCTGTCCCAATTGTGTATTGGACACAATGTGGGCTACACGACCGCTGTCTGGAACCTCATTTACGGCTCTGGTACCACCGCTAGGAACCAGGGCCTATTATGTCAGCAGTCACATCACACTGCCTGACACACACTACTCCTCCTCCTGTAGCTGCATTGAGCTTCTGCTGTCTGTGTGCTGCTACCACTGCCAGGGAGAACAGAAGAAGAACTATTTTCTGCTGCCACCCACTCTCCTACCAGCTATTACTACACTACAATAGCTGCAACTACTTCCTCCTCCTGCTGATGTCTGTGTTTTACCACTGCCAGGGTACACAGAAAAAGGCACTGTGGCTTGCAATGTGCCACTAGTACTATTATGCCATCAACACAAATATAACTATGGTGTTATTAAAATAAAATATTTCCCCAAATGAAGTAAACAAAAATATTACAAAAGAAAGGAAAACCAAGACACATAATATAATGATAGAGAAGAAGAGGACGAAGAAGAAAGAAGAAGAAGATATAGAAGAAGATGATATAGAAGAAAAGATATAAAAGAAGAAGAAGATATAGAAGAAGAAGATATAAAAGAAGAAGAAGATATAGAAGAAGAAGAAGAAGATATAGAAGAAGAAGAAGATGTAGAAGAAGATGAAGAAGATATAGAAGAAGAAGATGAAGAAGATATAGAAGAAGCAGAAGAAGAAGAAGAAGAAGAAGAAGAAGAAGAAGAAGAAGAAGAAGAAGAAGAAGAAGAAGAAGAAGAAGAAGAAGAAGAAGAAGAAGATATAGAAGAAAAAGAAGAAGATATAGAAGAAGAAGAAGAAGAAGAAGAAGAAGAAAAAGAAGAAGATATAGAAGAAGAAGAAGAAGAAGAAGAAGAAAAAGAAGAAGATATAGAAGAAGAAGAAGAAGAAGAAAAAGAAGAAGATATAGAAGAAGAAGAAGAAAAAGAAGAAGATATAGAAGAAGAAGAAGAAGAAGAAGAAGAAAAAGAAGAAGATATAGAAGAAGAAGAAGAAGAAGAAAAAGAAGAAGATATAGAAGAAGAAGAAGAAGAAGAAGAAAAAGAAGAAGATATAGAAGAAGAAGAAGAAGAAGAAGAAGAAGAAAAAGAAGAAGATATAGAAGAAGAAGAAGAAGAAGAAGAAGAAGAAAAAGAAGAAGATATAGAAGAAGAAGAAGAAGAAGAAGAAAAAGAAGAAGATATAGAAGAAGAAGAAGAAGAAGAAGAAGAAAAAGAAGAAGATATAGAAGAAGAAGAAGAAGAAGAAGAAGAAGAAAAAGAAGAAGATATAGAAGAAGAAGATGAAGATGACGTAAATGAAGACTTCCAACTTACAACCATTTTGGACACACCTTCTCATGCAAACACTTTTCATGAAGTTAATTTACTATTTTTGATACCTTTTTTATAACTACTACATCACCACATAATCACTTGATGTTTTTCTTCATAAAAAAGGTGATTTCATGCATCATTGACCTCCAATACAAGTTTTGAAAGCTATTTAAGGCCAGCTCGATTATTTTACTCGAATACAGACTCTGATAGTGACGTCGGATATCCGATTTTGAATCGGATATTCGATTAACTTGAATATTGAACTTCGAGTGAATTCGGATAGTTTACTATCCGAATTCGACCAAACTCGAATAGGATAATGAGGTATCCGATCAACACTGGTCATTGGGTCACTGGGGGTTCAAATTCAGAAAAGAGGACAGAGCCACAAACAGTGAATCCGATTTATTTCATTTCATGGGAAAAAACAAATTATTGATGCCAAGGACTCCAAAGCTCACAAACATGGGCATTGAGTAGTGACTTTGTGTCCAGGTTACAAAAAATTGGCGGAGCCAAAAACACATTTCACTGGGAAAGTGTAAACTGCAGCCCTTCTTACACTGTTTATGGCAGGGTTCCCAAACTTTGCCCAGGTGGTCACTGAGTGACTGAGATTAATATTCAGGGAAGTGGGTGGGGCCTATAATAGCCAATCAAAATTCACCTGTTGATTTTCAAGTGGAATATTTAAATTGCTGCCATTTTTACACTGTTAATAGCAGATGCCTCAAACCTGCTACAGTTGGTCATTGGATGACTGTGGTTCAAATGCTGGAGAGGGGCAGAGCCACAAACAGCCTATCTGATTTGTTTAATTTCTATGGGAATATACAAATTATTGATGCCAATTACCCCAAAGCTCACAAACTTGGTCACTGAGTGTTTGTGCGTTAGGGTTAGAAAGTGGGCGGAGCCAACACCAGTCAAATACATACCCGGGCAACGCCGGGTCATCAGTGGGTGGAGCCAAATTTCACTGGGAAAATGTAAACTGCAGCCATTCTTACACTGTTAATGGCAGGGTTTTTAAACTTTGCACAGTTGGTCACTGGGTGACTGGGATTAATATTCAGAAAAGTGGGTGGAGCCTACAAAAGTGAATCAAACTTCACCTATTGCTTTTCAAGGGAATATTTAATTGCTACCATTCTTGAACTGTTAATGGCACAGGCCTCAAACCTGGTACAGTTGGTTATTGAGTGACTGAGGTTCAAATTTCAGAAAATGGTGTGGAGCCACAAACAGCCAATCAGATTTTTTCACTTCAATGCAAATTATTGATATCAAAGACCGCAAAGCTCACAAACTTGATCATTGAGTAATTTTGTGTAAGGCTGGTTTCACACCAGGTAGTTGCGTTTTAGGGGACGTTATGGTCGCACAACGTGCCCCTAACGCAGCGCCTGGTGCTCTCTGCTTTGGACGTCAGAGTGAGCCGCGTTGTGCAGCTCACTCTGGCGTCCGTGATGCCGTGATGCGCACTCTTGGACGCATGCGGCATCACGTGGTCCCGCCCGGCCAATCGCCGCACAGAGCGGCCGCTCAAGGAAGTAAACACAAACAACTAACAAACAACTAACTTTTTACCTGGGAAAATGTAAACTGCAGCTTTTCTTACACTGTTAATGGCATTGTTCTCAAACTTCACATAGTTGGTCACTGGGTGACTAGGATTAATATTTGGAAAAGTAGGTGGAGCCTACAAGAGCCAATCAAAATTCACCTATTGATTTTCAAGGGGAATATTGAAACTGCAGCCATTCTCACACTGTTAATAGCAGAGGCCTCAAACCTGCTACAGTCGGTCGTTAAGTGTCTGGGGTTCAAAATTCAGTAAAGGGGCAGAGGCAAAAACATCCAGATTTCTTTGCTGGATAAACTGCTTCCATTAGCACAATTTTGATGCCAGGAACCCAAAAGCTCACAAACTTTGATTGTGACTCATTGAGTAGTGACTGTGTGTCCAGGTTACAAAAAGTGGGTGGAGTTAAAAACAGATTTTTCTGGGAAATTGTAAACTGCAGCCCTTCTTCACTGTTAATGGCAGGGTTCTCAAACTTAGCATAGCTGGTTACTGGGTGACTGGGATTAATATTCAGAAAAGTGGGTGGAGCCTAAAAATGCCAATCAAAAATCGCATGTCCCTTTTCAAGGAGAAAATTAAAATTGCTGCCATTCTTGCACTGTTAATGGCACAAGCCTCAAACCTGGTACAGTTGGTCATTGGCAGTGATGCTCATCCGAGCTAGGATATCAGAGATACTCAGATATCCTAGCTCTTTTTTCACTATTTGAGCTCGAATACCAAGCTCAAATAGTATTAGCTATCCGGGCTGTGCTATCCGAGCGCACTAGGATAGCAATCAGCTATCCGGAGATATCCTAGCTATCCGAGCTCGGATAGCGTCATCAGCTCGGATAGCGTCACGTTAGACGTCACCTCGAGTCCTCACAAGCGAATCAGAGGGCTCCCAGCCCTCTGACTGCAGCCAATCACAGAGGGGGAGCCTGGCCAAGCCCCCCTCTATAAATAGCAGGTGCCATGTTGCCTCACTCGTCCTGCTTGCGACTTACTGACTGACTGACTGACTGTACTGAGAGACTGCTCCAGTGCTTTTTGTCTGTGCAAGTGCATTTATTGCTCAAAACACCTAGCATTTTTACACTCCAACACTTGATATTCACCTGTATTGCTTTTGTATTGTAGATAGATTGTATTTTAGGCCGTTTATTTTGTGTGATTAGGGACTAGGAAGGGAGACTGTCACTGGTGCTGCTGCAGCTGCAGCAGCTAGGCCCTGTGCCTTGGCAAGGCAGCCTGCCCTGCTCTGTGCTCTAGTCTCTAGTTACCTGTGCTCTCACCTGTCCTACTCTACTACTTCTGTGTTAGATAGATTATTGTACTCTTTTGTAGTTAGCAAGGCCCAGCTTTACTGCTACACCTGTCTTGTACCTGCTCTCTGTAATCTAGTCACACCTGTTCTATTGTTTAGCTAGATTCTTCTATTGTTTAGTTAGTACTGTAGTGTACTCTAGTCTGTGTATAGGGACCGTCCGTCACCGCGTTACCTAGGGTCTTTGTGTGCACAGTGCACGTCTGCGCTGTCCGCACCCTCTCGTTAGTGCTACACCCATCCTATTGTTTATATTACTTGTATTGTGTATTCGCTGAATTGTACTGTACTGTAGTCTGTGTATAGGGAGACCGTCAGTCAGCGTCAGCTAGAGTCTTTGTGTGCGCACTGCGCACTCTCTCGTTAGCGCTACACCGATCTCTGCTGTAGAGTGCACCTCACACACCCACCACCACCAGTCCCACACCATTAAAGTACCCCACTTGTCCCACCCGCCTTTACATACATAACTTTTTTTTTTATTTGTATAATATTAAAAATATACAATGTCTGGCACTGGCAGCCGTGGTTTGGGCAGGGGCAGCAAGGGCAGCAAGGGCATCGGCAAGAGAGGAGGTCGTGGCAGCCGCGCCACCACCACCACCATGCGCAGCTCTGCATCTGCACCAGTGGCTATTCCGCCATTAGCCACTGGCCGTGGACGCCTTGGCCGCCCAACAGCTGGGAGTCACGCTGCAGAGACACAGCAGCAGCGTGTGGCGCAAATGTTCCTCCCACCCAGTGGCGTTCCTACCGTCAAGCGGCAGGGGCGGCCCGCACCGGGTGTCTTGATGCTTAGGGGGTGACACCGGGAGTCCTGTGTTGCCGCCCCTGCCGCTGCAGTCAGTGCACATGTTGTGCAAATTTGGGATTTTACACCCCCCGTGGCCGTCCCCGCTGACAACCTATGTGTGTGTCCCCCCCCCCCCCCCCCCGGGGCCTTCCCCGGTGACAGGCAGGACTCAGGAGCAGCCCAGCTTCAGACCTCCGACCAGCCGGCGACCAGTATGCGGGCGCTAGGACCCAGCGGACACCGCACTGATATGCGGAAGTGACATCACTTCCGCATATACGGCGTGGTGTTCACTGAGTTCGGTGCGCCCGCATACTGGTCGCCGGCTGATACTGAGGTCTGAAGCTGAGCTGCTCCTGCCTGTCACCGGGGAAGGCCTGTGAGGTGAGGTGAGGGGGGGGGGGGGTAGGTTGTCAGCGGGGACGGCCACGGGGGGTGTAAAATCCCAAATTTGCACAACGAGTGAAGGGCACCTGTCACTATCTAACCTGGGGGGGATCCCTATTACTATCTAACCTAGGGGGTCCCTGTCACTAACTGGGGGTCGCTGTCACTATCTTACCTGGGGCAGTGAGGGGTCCCTGTCACTATCTAACCTGGGGTGTCCCTGTCACTATCTAACCTGGGGTGTCCCTGTCACTATCTAACCTGGGGTGTCCCTGTCACTATCTAACCTGGGGGGTCCCTGTCACTAACCTGGGGGTCGCTGTCACTATCTAACTTGGGGGGGTCCCTGTCACTATCTAACCTGGGGGGGTCCCTGTCACTATCTAACCTGGGGGGGTCCCAGTCACTAACTAACCTGGGGGTCACTGTCACTATCTAACCTGGGGATCGCTGTCACTATCTAACCTGGGGGTCGCTGTCACTATCTAACCTGGGGGGGTCCCTGTCACTATCTAACCGGGGGTCGCAGTCACTAACTAACCTGGGGGTCGCTGTCACTATCTAACCTGGGGGGTCCCTGTCACTATCTAACTGGGGGTCGCTGTCACTAACTAACCTGGGGGTCGCTGTCACTATCTAACCTGGGGGGTCGCTGTCACTATCTAACCTGGGGGGTCGCTGTCACTATCTAACCTGGGGGGTCGCTGTCACTATCTAACCTGGGGGGTCCCTGTCACTATCTAACCTGGGGGGTCCCTTTCACTAACCTGGGGGGTCGCTGTCACTATCTAACCTGGGGGGTCCCTGTCACTATCTAAACGGGGGTCGCTGTCACTAACCTGGGGGTCGCTGTCACTAACCTGGGGGGTCCCTGTCACTGCCTAACCTGGGGGGTCCCTGTCACTGCCTAACCTGGGGGGTCCCTGTCACTGCCTAACCTGGGGGGTCCCTGTCACTGCCTAACCGGGGGTTGCTGTCACTAACCTGGGGGTCGCTGTCACTATCTAACCTGGGGGGTCCCTGTCACTATCTAACCTGGGGTCGCTGTCACTAACCTGGGGGTCCCTGTCACTATCTACCTGGGGGGTCCCTGTCACTATCTAACCTGGGGGGTCCCTGTCACTATCTAACCTGGGGGGTCCCTGTCACTATCTAACCTGGGGGGTCCCTGTCACTATCTAACCGGGGGTCGCTGTCACTAACCTGGGGGTCGCTGTCACTAACCTGGGGGGTCCCTGTCACTATCTAACCTGGGGGGTCGCTGTCACTATCTAACCTGGGGGGTCCCTGTCACTATCTAACCGGGGGTCGCTGTCACTATCTAACCGGGGGTCGCTGTCACTATCTAACCTGGGGGTCCCTGTCACTATCTAACCTGGGGGGTCCCTGTCACTATCTAACCGGGGGTCGCTGTCACTATCTAACCTGGGGGGTCCCTGTCACTATCTAACCTGGGGGGGGTCCCTGTCACTATCTAACCTGGGGGGGTCGCTGTCACTATCTAACCTGGGGGTCGCTGTCACTATCTAACCTGGGGGTTGCTGTCACTATCTAACCTGGGGGATCCCTGTCACTATCTAACTGGGGGTCGCTGTCACTATCTAACCTGGGGGGTCCCTGTCACTATCTAACCTGGGGGTCGCTGTCACTATCTAACCTGGGGGGTCGCTGTCACTACCTAACCTGGGGTTTCCTGTCACTATCTAACCTGGGGGTCGCTGTCACTATCTAACCTGGAGGTCGCTGTCACTATCTAACCTGGGGGTCACTGTCACTATCTAACCTGGGGGTCACTGTCACTATGTAACCTGGGGGGTCCCTGTCACTATCTAACCTGGGGGGTCCCTGTCACTATCTAACCTGGGGGGTCCCTGTCGCTGTCTAACCTGGGGGGGTCGCTGTCGCTGTCTAACCTGGGGGGGTCGCTGTCTAACCTGGGGGGGTCGCTGTCTAACCTGGGGGGGTCGCTGTCTAACCTGGGGGGTCGCTGTCTAAACTGGGGGTCCCTGTCGCTATCTAAACTGGGGGTCCCTGTCACTATCTAGAATTCAAATATACCAGCACTCCAGCTTTCTCAAAGAATCACGCTCTTTTATTGATATTGGTAACCACACACGCCTTGAGAAAGGGGGACCCTGCGAGGCCCCGAAACAATTGTCGGTCATTTCTGTGGATATGTTAGCTCAATAAAAGAGCGTGATTCTTTGAGAAAGCTGGAGTGCTGGTATATTTGAATTCTGGACTTATACTTTGGTGGTTTGCCTATACCACAATACCAAGCACCCTACCAAAGATGGTGTGCCCAGTCACAACTTTTCCTGTTCCTGTCACTATCTAAACTGGGGGTTCATGTCACTACACAAACTGGGGGGCACCAGTCACTAGCTGAACTGGGGGGCACCAGTCACTAGCTAAACTGGGGGGCACCTGTCACTAGCTGAACTGGGGGGCACCTGTCACTACCTAAACTGGGGGGTACCTGTCACTACCTAAACTGGGGGGTACCTGTCACTAACTGAACTGGGGGGCTCCAGTCACTAATTGAGCTGGGGGGCTCCTGTAACTACTTAAACTGGGGGGCTCCTGGCACTACCTAAACTGTGGGGCACCTCTCACTACCTAAACTATCTAGGCCAGCCAGCCCAACATAACCACCAGCCAACCAGCCCAGAATCACTGGCAAAAAGGCCACAGCATCACCACCAGTCAGGCCAGCGTTTACTTCAACCAGCCAGTCCAGCCACAGCATCACCGCCAGCCAGCCCAGCCACAGCATCACCGCCAGTCAGGCCACAGCATCACTGCCAGGCCTTTCAGCTCACACATCATCGCCAATCCAGACAAAAATAGTATTGCCAGCCAGGCACAGCAGCCAGTAGAGGAGAATTCAGAAGCCAGGTGAGAGGTGTCTACCATATTAATGGGGCATTTTGCCTATTTATTTGAAATGCTGTCTATTTATGTGCCTCATGACTGCTGAATTTGTCTTGTTGGTGGCCTCATGGTTACTGGATTTGTCTTTTTGGGGGCCTCATGATTTGTTGTGGGCCTCAAGATTGCTGAATTTGTCTTGCTGGGGGCCTCATGATTGCTGAATTTGTCTTGTTGGGGGACTCATAATTTATTGGGGGCCTCATGATTGCTGAATTTGACTTGTTGGGGGCCTCAAGATTGCTGAATTTGTCTTGTTGGGGGCCTCATGATTTGTTGGGGGCCTCAAGATTGCTGAATTTGTCTTGTTGGGGGCCTCATGATTGCTAACTGCGAGACTATGGGAAAAGCGGAATCAACCTCATATGAGACAATAGCATTGAGGCCTGGAACCCACTGAAAACCGCAAACGCAAAACGCAACCGCTAGCGTTTTGTCTGAGCGGTTTGCAAGCGGATTCATGCGCGTTTTTGGTCGTGTTTTGCAACATTGTATTTTTTTCCCCAGCGGGTGCCTAGCGTTTTGCGTTTTGCGTTTTTATCCTGATTGGTCCTGTGAATTATTTTTCATTTTGTTACAGTGTGCTGAACCGCAAAACGCTAGCAAAACCGCTCAGTTTAGGTTTTGCTGAGCTTTTCCGCTAGCGGTTCAATACTTTACATTGAAGCGCTAACGCTCCCAAAATGCTGCATGTCCTGCGTTTGCGTTTCTGAGAAACGCAAACGCTCCTGTGGAAGTTGCCCCATCCATTAACATTAGCCCATCGTTTTGGCAAACTGCTAGCGTATCGCAGTGCTGCCAAAACGCTGCCAAAAGCGCTCCTGTGGGTTCCAGCCCTAAAGGAGTTATCCGGGCAGTTTTAATAAAATTAACCGGGGGCTTCCTCCAGCCCCAAGCTCCCAGGACCTCCCTCGCCGCATCTCTGCTCTCAGCCGTTCGCCGGAGCTCCGACCCGGTCCCCGGCGATGATGTCAGAGCGACCTGGAGGTTGCTCTGTACTGCGCCTGCGCGATCGGCGCTGTCAATCACCGCCACGTGGGCCGGAGCAGACTGCGCAGGTGGTAGTAGTTCTTAGCCTCCGGCGAACGGCTGAGAGCAGAGATGCGGCGAGGGAGGTCCTGGGAGCTTGGGGCGTTCATTTTATTAAATAAAACTGGGGGGGTTTTAAAAAAAAAAATACATTTTTCAGGAGTAGGATGGATGAAATTGTTTATCTTCACAGTTTATTTTCAACTTGGATTTTCCATAATGTTCATGTATGAGTTAAAATGTTTGTATTTAGTTTAAATTGCTGTTGGCACTTTGCGATAGATAAGTGACTTTTCGCCACCACTGTCCTAATCTAATGTCCCACCATTGCTAAGTTCATGTAAACTAGTCTCCACCCGTGACCACACCCACATTTTGGTATATGACCACACACATTTTTTGCGCAACGTAGCCCCAATTACGGGGGGGCAGGGCTGTGGAGTCTGAGTCGAAGAGTCGGAGTCTGGGCAATTTTGGGCACCTGGAGTTGGAGTCGGAGTCGTTGATTTCATAAACTGAGGAGTCGGGTGATTTTGGTACAAAATCCACAGCCCTGTTAAGTATTAAGACTAAGGAGTCGGAGTTGAAGCTATTTTGGGTACCCGGAGTCGGAGTTGGAGTCGTGGTTTCATAAACTGAGGAGTCGGAAGATTTTTGTACCGACTCCACAGCCCGGGGGGGGGGGGGTGACTGTGGATAACCAGCACCGGGTGCCAAATACCCTAGGTACGCCACTGCTCCCACCGCCAGGTCGTAGCCATCCTATTGAGGAGAAGGATGCAGACTCTGTGGTGGAACTGATGGTGAATGAGCAGGCCACCATTAGCTCTAAAACCGAGTCCTCCACCCCCGCCACCACTCCTGTTCGCAAGAGATGCAGCAGCCGCCCAGCACTGCCTGGGGAGGAGGAGGAGGAGTGCAGTTCTTCAGCCCCAGCGGGCAACACCAGCACCCTGTCACTCAGCACCTTCTTATCCCCAAGCACAGCGGGTCTATGGAGTGCTGTTGCGGCAGAATTGGAGGAGGAAGAAATGCTGATGGGCACTTTGGGGGATGATGCTGTGGACAGTCAGACAGTGGTGAGTGTCCATCAGCCCATGCATGCAGAAGGGGAGTTTGTGGGGTTATCCCAGCAGGACATGTTTGCTGAGGGGGAGGATGATGATGACAGGGTGAAGGACAGAGACTGGGTGGCAGATCCTGGGGATGTCATCAGCTCTGAGGAGGAGGATGCATCTGCGGGCCTTGCTAGAAGGATCAGCATCGCAGACATAGGCAGGATCAGAAGTAGGCGTGGTATGCAGGCCACACAGCGTGCTGATCCGGAGAGTTCTGCCAGTGCCACCACCAGCCGCACCAAGAAACACCCCCCCCCCCCCAACCACCACAGGGAGACCAGCGGCAGCAGCAGCACCTTCGAGCCGAAGGGGCAACTTCACCTCCCCAATTTGGAATTTTTTCACCCTGCCATATGTGGAGTGCAAGTATGCCACCTGCAACCAGTGCCAACAGCAGCTCAGCAGAGGGAAGGACCCCTCTGCGTACGGCACCACCTCTCTGGTGACCCATCTGGCAGGGAAACACTTTCATGAGCATGAGGAGTTCATGAAGTTGAAGGAAGCTGGCAGTGGCAGTGGCAGACCCACCACCACTGCGAAGCCATCGGCAGCAGCCAACCACCCTCCTCCACCTCCTCCAGCAGCACCAGCAGGAGTGCATCAGAAACGCTCTGCTCCTCCTCCCTCTGCAACTCCTGCCGCCGACACTGAGGCCTGTTCTGGCAGCCAGTCCTCAGTGGCCTCCTCTGCTCCCTCCAGTGATTCCCGTGCCAGCAAAAGGCGTCGCCAGACCCTGCTCTGCGACACCTTCCAGGGGGTGGTCAGGGTTCTGCCTCCCAGCAGCCGTCGTGTGCATCAGCTGAACGGCTTGCTGGCACAGGCCACGTGCTCCCAACTCCTGCCTTATTCCCTTGTGCAGGAGGGGAGCGACATGCGTGCGTTCCTGATGTGTGCAGCCCCCGATTGGCCAATCCCCAGCCGACATTTTTTTGCACGCACGGCCATCCCTTTACTTCGCCGCTCTGTGATGGCCAATGTCGGGAGATGGCTGGATCACGCGGTGGGTCAACGGGTCCACGTCACCATGGACTCGTGGAGCAGCCGGTTTGAGACAGGCCGCTATCTGTCCTTCACCGCGCATTGGGTCAGCTTGGTGGAAGGGGGTGAGGAGGGGGAAGCAGCATCGGGCACTGTCAGAGCAGCAGCAGCAGCAACAACGCAGTGGGTGGTGCCACCATGCAGGGTCAGCGGAATTGCAGCAGGTTTCTCAGATCCGCTTACATCCTCCGGCACACAAGCCCAAACCCCCCGCCTCAGCAGCAGCGTGAAGCCCCACCACTGCCAGGCGCTGCTGGAATTGGTCAGCCTGGGGAAGACCAAACTGACGGCGGACCATGTCCTGGCCAAACTCCGAAAGCAGGAGAGGAATTGGCTGACCCCCAGAGGCCTCAGAGTCGGAGAGGTGGTGTCCGACTATGGGGCAAACCTGGTTGCTGCAATAAGCAGGGGAGACCTGACCCACATCCCCTGCCTGGCGCACGTCCTGAACCTGGTAGTCCAAAAGTTCCTGCGGACCTACCAGGGCATGGACCGACTCCTTGAGGCGGCAAGGAAGGTTGTGCGTCATTACCGGCACTCGGCTGCAGCCGTAGCGAGCCTGGAAGAGGTGCAGAAGGAGCTGCACCTGCCACAGCACCGGCTCATGATCGATGTTCCAACTCGCTGGAACTCCACCCTGGCGATGTTGGAGCGTCTGGTTGAACAGAGGCAGGCTATCAGCCAGTACGCTGCACGAGCAACAGTTGCCACTATCACTGCAACTGGGCGTGCCGTCACCAACCTCCCGTCCATCATCTCCACGGAGGACTGGGGGCACATGCAGCAGGTGTGCTCAGTGCTGGCACCCTTCCTGCAGGCCACCAACATGGTAAGCAGGGACCATGCAATGGTGTGCGAGTGGGTCCCCATGGTGTGTGTGCTGGACAGGGCCCTGTATGCACTGCTGGAAGAGGGAGCGGCAGCCTTGGACCAGCAGGAGCTGCAGGCAGCTTCACAGGCCACCTCTGAGGAGGAGGGCTTGGAGTTGGTGGAGGTCCCTGACCTTGCTGCTGATGAGGGGGAGCAGCAGAGCGCAGCTGGACTGGTGCAGGGGTGGAGAGAGGATGAGGTGGAGGAGGCAGAGGATGAGGAGGACAGCACTGTCGGCTCTGGGGCTGCCGATGATGTGCCAGCAGACGTTGCCAGACTCTTCCCAATGACAGCGCACATGCTGAGGTGCCTGCGCAAGGACCCAAGGGTCATCCAGATGAAGAAGAGGGAGGACATCTGGATCTGCATGATGCTGGACCCACGTCTGAAGGGAAAGCTCAGCCAGTTTCTCCTGCAGGAGGAGACCGTGCGCAACCAATGAGGGATTTGCAGCTGTCCCTTGTTGAGCCCTTGGAGGAAGCCTTCCCTCAGCCATCCACCTCCCCTGTCCAGCCAGCACAGAGGCAGCAGCAGGTGCCTGCATCCACCAGCAGCAAGCGCACGCACACCACAGACCTGCTGTCTCTGACCAACGAGCTCTACATGAGTGTAGAGCTGCCAGGGACTAGAGAGGAGGAGCCTGCAGCAGCATCCTTCTCCAGTCACAGACAGCGCTTGACCCGCATGGTGGCTGACTACATGGGGTCCTTCAGCGGGCTTGACAGCGTTGCCCCTGTTGATCCCATGGAGTATTGGGTCAAGCACCTGCCGATCTGGAGCGAGCTTGCGCAGTACGCCCTGGAAGTGCTCTCCTGCCCCCCTTCTAGCGTACTGTCAGAGTGTTGCTTCAGTGCAGCCGGTGGAGTCGTCACTGAGAAGCGATCTCGTCTGTCTCACAAGTCTGTGGACAGACTGACGTTTCTCAAAATGAACCAGGCTTGGGTGGAAGGCGAATTCCTGGCCCCTGTTGTCGGCGAGAGGGGGACATGAAGTGGCACACACACATTACACCTGCTGCTGCTGCTGCTGTATTTCTTCCTGCTGTCTGTGTCTCCACTGCCAGGGAACACATTAAAAGGTGCTGCTGCCCATGCGCCACCAGCTATTACGCTCAAAAATAGCTGCATTTCTGAAAAAAAAATGTAATAATTTTGTGTTATTATTTTAGAGGTGTCCGGGTTGAAAACTGTGCTGTCCCAATTGTGTATTGGACACAATGTGGGCTTCACGACCGATGTCTGGAACCTCATGGTGTTCATTTATGGCCCTGGTACCACCGCTTGGAACCAGGGCCTACTATGTCTCGCTGCCTGCCCTCCTGCTGCCTGCTGCCAGTCTGCCACACACTCATCCTCCTCACGCTGCCTGCTGCTGTATTTCCTCCTGCTGTCTGTGTCTCCACTGCCATGGAACACATTACAAGGTGCTGCTGCCCATGCGCCACCAGCTATTTACGCTCAAAAATAGCTGCATTATTTTGAATTTTTTTTTATTATTTTAGAGGTGTCTGGGTTGTAAACTGTGCTGTCCCAATTGTGTATTGGACACAATGTGGGCTTCACAACCGCTGTCTGGAACCTCATGGTGTTTATTAACGTCCCTGGTACCACCGCTAGGAACCAGGGCCTATTATGTCTCGCTGCCTGCCCTCCTGCTGCCTGCTGCCAGTCTGCCACACACTCATCCTCCTCACGCTGCCTGCTGCTGTATTTCCTCCTGCTGTCTGTGTCTCCACTCCCAGGGAACACATTACAAGGTGCTGCTGCCCATGCGCCAGCAGCTATTTACGCTCAAAAATAGCTGCATTATTTTGAAATTTTTTTAAAAATTATTTTAGAGGTGTCCGGGTTGAAAACTGTGCTGTCCCAATTGTGTATTGGACACAATGTGGGCTTCACGACCGATGTCTGGAACCTCATGGTGTTCATTTATGGCCCTGGTACCACCGCTAGGAACCAGGGCCTATTATGTCTCACTGCCTGCCCTCCTGCTGCCTGCTGCCAGTCTGCCACACACTCATCCTTCTCACGCTGCCTGCTGTTGTATTTCCTCCTGCTGTCTGTGTCTCCACTGCCAGGGAACACCTTACAGGGTGCTGCCCATGCGCCACCAGCTATTTACGCTCAAAAATAGCTGCATTATTTTGAAAAATTATTTTTTTTTCATTATTTTAGAGGTGTCCGGGTTGAAAACTGTGCTGTCCCAATTGTGTATTGGACACAATGTGGGCTTCACGACCGCTGTCTGGAACCTCATGATGTTCATTTACGGCTCTGGTACCACCGCTAGGAACCAGGGCCTATTATGTCAGCAGTCACATCACACTGCCTGACACACACTACTCCTCCTCCTGTAGCTGCATTGAGCTTCTGCTGTCTGTGTGCTGCTACCACTGCCAGGGAGAACAGAAGAAGAACTATTTTCTGCTGCCACCCACTCTCCTACCAGCTATTACTACACTACAATAGCTGCAACTACTTCCTCCTCCTGCTGATGTCTGTGTTTTACCACCGCCAGGGTACACAGAAAAAGGCACTGTGGCTTGCAATGTGCCACTAGTACTATTATGCCATCAACACAAATATAACTATGGTGTTATTAAAATAAAATATTTCCCCAAATGAAGTAAACAAAAATATTACAAAAGAAAGGAAAACCAAGACACATAATATAATGATAGAGAAGAAGAGGACGAAGAAGAAAGAAGAAGAAGATATAGAAGAAGAAGATATAGAAGAAAAGATATAAAAGAAGAAGAAGATATAGAAGAAGAAGATATAAAAGAAGAAGAAGATATAGAAGAAGAAGAAGAAGATATAGAAGAAGATATAGAAGAAGAAGATGAAGAAGATATAGAAGAAGAAGAAGATATAGAAGAAGAAGATGAAGAAGATATAGAAGAAGAAGATGAAGAAGATATAGAAGAAGAAGAAGAAGAAGATATAGAAGAAGAAGAAGAAGATATAGAAGAAGAAGAAGAAGATATAGAAGAAGAAGATATAGAAGAAGAAAAAGATAATTGAAGAAGATACACGAAGTAGAAGATGAAGAAGATACGAGTAGAAGAAGATATAGAAGAAGAAGATGAAGATGACGTAAATGAAGACTTCCAACTTACAACCATTTTGGACACACCTTCTCATGCAAACACTTTTCATGAAGTTAATTTACTATTTTTGATACCTTTTTTATAACTACTACATCACCACATAATCACTTGATGTTTTTCTTCATAAAAAAGGTGATTTCATGCATCATTGACCTCCAATACAAGTTTTGAAAGCTATTTAAGGCCAGCTCGATTATTTTACTCGAATACAGACTCGGATAGTGACGTTGGATATCCGAGTTCAAATCGGATATTCGATTAACTTGAATATTGAACTTCGAGTGAATTCGGATAGTTTACTATCCGAATTCGACCAAACTCGAATAGGATAATGAGGTATCCGATCAACACTGGTCATTGGGTCACTGGGGGTTCAAATTCAGAAAAGAGGACAGAGCCACAAACAGTGAATCCGATTTATTTCATTTCATGGGAAAAAAAACAAATTATTGATGCCAAGGACTCCAAAGCTCACAAACGTGGGCATTGAGTAGTGACTTTGTGTCCAGGTTACAAAAAATGGGCGGAGCCAAAAACACATTTCACTGGGAAAGTGTAAACTGCAGCCCTTCTTACACGGTTTATGGCAGGGTTCCCAAACTTTGCCCAGGTGGTCACTGAGTGACTGAGATTAATATTCAGGGAAGTGGGTGGGGCCTATAATAGCCAATCAAAATTCACCTGTTGATTTTCAAGTGCAATATTTAAATTGCTGCCATTTTTACACTGTTAATAGCAGATGCCTCAAACCTGCTACAGTTGGTCATTGGATGACTGGGGTTCAAATGCTGGAGAGGGGCAGAGCCACAAACAGCCTATCTGATTTGTTTAATTTCTATGGGAATATACAAATTATTGATGCCAATTACCCCAAAGCTCACAAACTTGGTCACTGAGTGTTTGTGCGTTAGGGTTAGAAAGTGGGTGGAGTCAACACCAGTCAAATACATAACCGGGCAATGCCGGGTCATCAGTGGGTGGAGCCAAATTTCACTGGGAAAATGTAAACTGCAGCCATTCTTACACTGTTAATGGCAGGGTTTTTAAACTTTGCACATTTGGTCACTGGGTGACTGGGATTCATATTCAGAAAAGTGGGTGGAGCCTACAAAAGTGAATCAAACTTCACCTATTGCTTTTCAAGGGGAATATTTAATTGCTACCATTCTTGAACTGTTAATGGCACAGGCCTCAAACCTGGTACAGTTGGTTATTGAGTGACTGAGGTTCAAATTTCAGAAAATGGTGTGGAGCCACAAACAGCCAATCAGATTTTTTCACTTCAATGCAAATTATTGATACCAAAGACCGCAAAGCTCACAAACTTGATCATTGAGTAATTTTGTGTAAGGCTGGTTTCACACCAGGTAGTTGCGTTTTAGGGGACGTTATGGTCGCACAACGTGCCCCTAACGCAACGCCTGGTGCTCTCTGCTTTGGACGTCAGAGTGAGCCGCGTTGTGCAGCTCACTCTGGCGTCCGTGATGCCGTGATGCGCACTCTTGGACGCATGCGGCATCACGTGGTCCCGCCCGGCCAATCGCCGCACAGAGCGGCCGCTCAAGGAAGTAAACACTGCACATCACTGAGTGCAGTGAATATTAATTAGCCATGTGCCTGGCCGCTCTCCGCTCCTCCCCAACGTTACTGAGCATGTGCAAACAGTCTAACGCGGCTCTGCCGCTTACAAAGTACTGCATGCAGTACGTTATATTATGGCGCAGCGTTACACTGTAACGCAACGTGGGCACTGTTAACAGTGTGCGGTGGGGTGCGTTACAGGCTGTCATTACTGTGTGGTGGGGTGCGTTACAGGCTGTCATTGCTGTGCGGTGGGCTGCATTACAGGCTGCTCTAACGTGCGCCTGTAACGTCCCACTGTGAAACCAGCCTTAGGGTTAGAAAAGGTGTGCATAGCCAACACCAGCCAAATACATACCCGGGCAACGCCGGGCAATCAGCTAGTTATCAATATTCTACTATAGTGGATAACAGAATATTGATAAAATTACCAATATTCTTTTATCTTTATTTATTGCCCATTACCATCATTTTTGCACCATTTTTTTTGTCACAGTGCAATTATAGATATACTGTTTATACTTAACACTAGCTTCCCCCTATCTAAGCCTAACCCCAGCTACCCCAAACAGACTCCTAATGCTAATACTCCTCAATCTATACCTAACACTAATGGGTGCTGCCATAGGCCAGTGTTGCCAACCGTCAGTAAATGTACGCATTGTCCGTAAATAATGTGCTAATTTTGTCTGCCCGTAAAGTCCATAAATCTCACTGCGGTGTCCGTAATTAATCAGTGTGTGTGCTCTGACCGGGGGCGGGGCTGCCAGCTGCTGCGTGACTTTTTGCTATGATCCTGAGCTGTGGACCAATCAGAGGACATTGTTTAATCTGCGGGGTTACAATAATATGGCGGCGCTCAGCTACAGGGACAGAAGCCCTGGGGTGACAACATTAAAGCAGCACTGCGTGGATATCCGAGGCACAGGATGTGGAAAGCTACGACCAGATCGTCAAGGCTAAGTAATGACAACTGTGGCACTCAGCATCAGAGGTGAGATAAGACTTCACAGTAGTGATGGGTCGTTCGCGAACGAGCCAGCTCTAAGAGCCGGCTCGTTGCTGCGAACGACAAGAGCCGATTCCCACTTTGAGGAGAGCCGGTGCCTCAGCCACCCCACATAGCCCTGCTTTGCAATGTAATAAAGGGTGCTGAGGCATGCTGGGAGATGTAGTCCTCCTCTTGCAGCTTGTAGGAGTGTATGGGGCGGAGCAGAGCAGTAGCAGGAGGGATTGCCATAGTCAGAGAAGCAGTCTGGAGTTGTCATGGAGATGGGGGTGGGGCTTTTACTCCGATTCTGAGTGGTGTCTAGTGATATTTAATGAAGAGCCGATTAAGAGCCGGCTCTTTAATGGGAGCCGATTCAGAAGAGCCGATTCTCTGAGAAGAGCCGGAATTCCCATCACTACTTCACAGCATGGAGTCGCAGTGGAGTGATTAGCACAGTGTGCTGGCTTCCCTGTACACGCCCCCCTCCTCCACTATCCTCCTGCACTCACACAATCCCCAGGCTGTATACTCTATTTAGCTCACTAACACAGGCACACAACCCTCCTGCACTGGATGTGGGGCTACAAAAAAAAGTCTACAGCTACAATAATGTGCTGCTGGACTTCCTCCTCTCAGGGGGGGGGGGGGGGGGGGGGGGGGAATGTGGTGTGTGTGTGTGTGTGTGTGTATGCACGCACTTTGATATTGAAATGGAGCTGTGTGCAAGTGTGGTATTAACAGTGTGTGCATTCGGTGTGTGGTGTGAGCAGTTTGTGCGGTGTGGTATTTGTGGTTTGCAGTGTCTGTGTGGTGTTTGCAGTGTGTGTGGTATTTTTGGTTTGCAGTGTATGTGTGGTGTTTGCAGTGTGTGTGTGGTATTTGTACTTTGCAGTGTATGTGTGTGGTATGCGTGGTTTGCAATGTGTGTTTGGGTTTTGCAGTGTGTGTGTGGTGTTTGCAGCGTGCGTGGTATGTGTGGTTTGCAGTGTGTGTGGTATTTGTACTTTGCAGTGTGTGGTATGTGTGGTTTTCAGCGTGTGTAGTATTTGTGGTTTTCAGCGTGTGCGGTATTTGTGGTTTGCAGTGTGTGTGGTGTTTGCAGTGTGTGTGGTATTTGTGGTTTGCAGTGTGTGTGTGTGTGTGTTTGTGTGTGTGTGTGTGTGTGGTGTTTGCAGCGTGTGTGGTCTGCAGTGTGTGTGTGGTATTTGTGGTTTGCAATGTGTGTGTGTGTGTGTGTGGTGTTTGCGGTATCTTGTACAGTGTGTGTGATGTGTTTGGTATTTGTGGTGTGTGTGGTGCTGCCTGTGCGAATGCACATTGATATGGAGTTGTATGCATGTGTGATATTTACGGTGTGTGCAGTGGGTGTGTGGTGTGAGCAGTTTGTGCGGTGTGGTGTTTGTGGTTTGATGTGTGTGGAATTTGCAGTGTGTATGTGGTATTTGTGGTGTTTGCATTGAATGTGGTGTGTATGGTGTGAGTGGTTTGCGTGGTGTGTGCGGTGTTGCTCAGTGGTGCTCACCGCCAGGTCGTGATCACGCTTACGCGTGGATTCACGACCATTTTGACGCATTCCGCCTCGGACACGAAAATCCGTGAATAGATTTTCAACCACGAAAATCTACTTCGGCTTCGCGTGAATGCGGACAGAAATCCGCATTCACGCTCGTGAAACCCGGGGCTGAAGTCGTGGTTTGCGGAAATGCGTCAAACTATGCGGAAGTGACACTTGCAGGCCAATCAGAGTGCCCCAGCCAGGCCCTAGCAACCAATCACAGGAGGGGAGCTATGCCCTCCCCTCCTGAATATAAAGCGGCGGCCATGATGGAAAAGCTCTGTCCTTGCTACTAGACTGTGGTGCTGAGAGGATTATCTCCAGGCCATTGTTGTTTGAGCAAGTGCATTTATTGTGTTAAAAACAAAGCGTTTTTTTTGCTAACACTGCTCTTATACTGTACACAGTTAGCTAGTCAGTGAGTAATTGCTGTAGTTAGTTGTAGTCAGTGTAGTGTAGTGGGAGTGTGGGAGTCTAGTGATTATTTAACTGTGTGTAGTGCTGTGCAGGCAGGTTCAGTGCTGCAGTGTAGTGGGAGTGGGGATTATCTGTGTGTAGAGTGCAGGCAGGCAGGTTAGTGCAGCTGCAGTGTTCACTTGTATATTCCAGTGACAGTTATACACTTGTACTATTTGCAGGCAGCCAGTCACACCGCCGGCGCCGCCACTCTCTCTGCCAGCGCTGTTCATTCATTCTGTCAGTGACCTTGTGCCGTGCCCAGTGCCCACTGCTCGCTCGCTCGCTGGCATATGAGCATCTCATTACACAGTGTGACATCCTTGTGTGCCCACTGCATCCTTCAGTGACCTAGTTGTATATCCAGTGCCCACTGCTGTGCCCACTGCATCCTTCAGTGACCTTGTACTGTGGCCACTGCATCCTTCAGTGACCTAGTTGTATATCCAGTGCCCACTGCTGTGCCCACTGCATCCTTCAGTGACCTTGTACTGTGGCCACTGCATCCTTCAGTGACCTAGTTGTATATCCAGTGCCCACTGCTGTGCCCACTGCATCCTTCAGTGACCTTGTACTGTGCCCACTGCATCCTTCAGTGACCTTGTACTGTGCCCACTGCATCCTTCAGTGACCTTGTACTGTGCCCACTGCATCCTTCAGTGACCTAGTTGTATATCCAGTGCCCACTGCTGTGCCCACTGCATCCTTCAGTGACCTTGTACTGTGGTCACTGCATCCTTCAGTGACCTAGTTGTATATCCAGTGCCCACTGCTGTGCCCACTGCATCCTTCAGTGACCTTGTACTGTGCCCACTGCATCCTTCAGTGACCTTGTACTGTGCCCACTGCATCCTTCAGTGACCTTGTACTGTGCCCACTGCATCCTTCAGTGACCTAGTTGTATATCCAGTGCCCACTGCTGTGCCCACTGCATCCTTCAGTGACCTTGTACTGTGGCCACTGCATCCTTCAGTGACCTAGTTGTATATCCAGTGCCCACTGCTGTGCCCACTGCATCCTTCAGTGACCTTGTACTGTGGCCACTGCATCCTTCAGTGACCTTGTACTGTGCCCACTGCATCCTTCAGTGACCTTGTACTGTGGCCAATGCATCCTTCAGTGACCTAGTTGTATATCCAGTGCCCACTGCTGTGCCCACTGTATCCTTCAGTGACCTTGTACTGTGGCCACTGCATCCTTCAGTGACCTAGTTGTATATCCAGTGCCCACTGCTGTGCCCACTGCATCCTTCAGTGACCTTGTACTGTGGCCACTGCATCCTTCAGTGACCTTGTGCTGTGCCCACTGCATCCTTCAGTGACCTTGTACTGTGCCCACTGCATCCAGTGATTCATTACTAGCAACATGTCTGGCAGGGTTTCGCGGGGTGAGAGGAAAGGGAGTTCAATTGCCTCAGCCACTTCTGGGACTGCTCCACGTCCAGGGAGAGGACGCCCAGCTGTACGTGGTCGTGATGCAGCAGAAAAGGGGGCAGCAAAGCCTGGGCCGAGTCAGCGGACGCCATTGTCCAAATATTTTAAAGTTTCTGGTCCCCGTGTGGTGGTTGAGCAAATGGAACCTGACGTACTCATGGACATCATGACTTCCTCCCAGACCTCTACTGTGAGCACCACTCCAAGCAGTAGCAGCAGCAGCCAACATCCCACGCTTGTTGTGACATCCACCCCAGCACCCACTGGTCAGCAGCCCTCCCAGGATGACAGCGTTCTGTCCCTCAGTCCGGCATCTGGGAACCTGCTGATGCAAGAAGCACAGGACTTACTGGGGACTGATGTGGCAGAGATTGAGATCGGGCCACAATCACAAGCGTTGTTGAGTTCTGGTGATGAAGAAGAGGGGTCTGTGTCTGGGGATGTAGGGACAGAAGAGGAGGCGGGGGAGTCAGAGGAAGAGCTGGATTATGATGATGCTGCTGATGATGACGTTGTGGACCCTAACTATGTGCAGCCTGCTGAGTCCGTGGAAGAATGGTCAGAGCAGGATGACGAGTCACCTCGGCCTAGGCAAGGATATCGCCATATGTCAGGCAGGGGCAGGGGCATCGGCAGCAGTGGGCGTGGAGGAAGTAGACAGGACACTGCTTCAGCCGGCACCACCACCATGCAACCCCCGGCAACTACTACCACACATTGCTCCGCTGCACCCTCTGCTAGTGGGGGCCGCAGTAAATTAAAGTCACCAGTGTGGGATTGCTTTGAGGAATGTACTGATGACAAAAGGTATGCGGTGTGCAGGTTATGCAGCAAAAGATTGAGCCGTGGGAAAAGTCTGAGCAAGATGGGTACCTCATCCCTCCAGGGCTACCTGAGAAGCCGCCACTGCCGCGAGTATGTGGACTTTAAGAGGAAGCAGGCACTGCTGGCAGGGGTTCCTGAGAGCAGAAGGCCCACCAGCGCAGCAGCATCCTCCCTCTCTCAGGGTCGTGAATCCCCCACAGCAGCAGCAGTAGTAGCACGCAAGCGCTCTTCCACCTCGGCTGCTCAGGACACAGACATTGAGGCTGGCAGCCAGTGTTCGTCTCTCTCCTCTGTCTCCCCTGCATCCCAGTGTCGTCAGACCCTGCTGAGCGACACCTTTCAGGGTCTGACCAAGCCTCTGCCTCCAAGCCACAGGCGGATCCGCAAACTAAATGGCTTGCTGGCCCGGGCCATGGCATCACAGCTGCTTCCCTACTCCCTGGTGCAGGAGGGGAGCGCCATGCGGACGCTGCTCCAATTTGGCATCCCCGAGTGGCAAGTCCCCAGTCGCCACTATTTCAGCAGGAGCGCGATCCCAGCACTCCACAAGTTTGCGGTGGAAAACGTGGCCCGTTCCCTGGACTACTCTGTGGGCAAGCGGGTCCACGTGACCATGGACTCGTGGAGTAGCAGATTTGGGACAGGTCGCTACCTGTCCTTTACGACCCACTGGGTGACACTGATGGAAGGGAGGGAGGACAAGAGTGCATCAGCCCAGCTAGTGGTGCCACCACGCGGGATCAGGGGGGATGCAGAAGGGTCCTGTCACGACACTCCCTCAGCACCCGGAAAGCAAGCCCGCCTCGGCAGCAGCAGCGCCAAGCCTCGGCACTGCCAAGCCCTTTTAAAATTGGTGACCCTGAGGAAGGAGAGGCTTACGGCCACCAACGTCCTGGCCGCCCTCAGGAAGCAGGAGCGGAGGTGGCTGACCCCCAGAGGCCTGGAAGTGGGGTATGTGGCAGCCGATAACGGGGCCAACCTGGTGGCAGCAGTGCAGCAGGGAAACCTCCAGCACATCCCCTGCTTGGCCCACGTGCTCAATCTTGTGGTGCAGCGCTTCTTGCGCACCTACCAGGGGATGAGCGAGCTGCTGCAGGATGCCCGGGCGGTGGTACGCTTTTTCCGCCTGTCAGCCACTGCCTCTGCACTCTTGTCCACCTTACAGCAGCAGTATGGAAGGCCACAACACCGGCTGATCATCGACATGCCAGTTCGCTGGAATTCGACTCTGGCCATGTTGGAGCGGCTGTGTCAGCACAGGCTGGCTCTTAGGGCCTACATGCTAGACCCAAGTGTCCCCAGCAACCAGCAAGTCCCCATGATTACTGCCACTCAGTGGACACTGATGCAGCAAGTATGCCTGGTGCTGAGTCCCTTCCTGGAGGCAACCAAGATGGTCAGTGAGGAGCGGGCCTCTGTGTGCCAGTGGGTGCCCTTGGTTTGTCTACTGGAGCAGGCAATGGACAATTTAATTGAGCGTGGGGATGAAGCCCTGAGGCAGTTGGAAGAACAGGAGCAGATGGCAGCACAGTCCAGCTCAGAGGAGGGCTCACAGCAGGTAGTGGAAGAGTTGGAGGTCCCTAACCTGAATGAGGAGGAGGAGGAGGAGGAGGAGCAGAGTGCAGCAGGCGTTGTACGTGGATGGCGGTTTGAGGAGGACAACGACATGGCACAGGAAGAGGACAGGCATGCGTTATGGGACAATGGCGAGGACGAGGAAGATCTTGCTGGCAGGGCCCACTTGTTTCCCATGGCTGTGCACATGTTGCGCTGCCTTCGCAGGGACCCCCGGGTGATCCAGATGCGTTCAAGGGAGGACATCGCGGATTTCCGAATTCGTGGATGAGGCACATCCAAGCATCCCTGGACTGTTGCTGTCTGTGTAAACAGACATGTTTTTGGAATCGAGCTCTCCAGCTGTGACTTGTCCTCTGCATCTTCAGCCATTGTTAACTTCATCTAACATTTTGCTGGGCAGGCCCACAAACACCACTTCTAAGTTCATGTATATTTGTCTCCACCCATGACCACGCCCATGTTCTGTTGCATGGACACGCGCATTTTTTGGCGCGGCGCGCGTACCGCGCCGCAGGATGCTGTGTCAGTAAATAAAATCCTTTGTCAGTAAATTTTCAGACGTTTGTCAGTAAAAAAAAATTGAGAAGTTGGCAACACTGCCATAGGCACCCATGTAAAACGCAGCCAATAGCATCTATAACAGTAAATTTGGGTTGTAGAGTCGCCCAATAACATAAAGGGCACCGAGACCGCCCACTACAGGAACTGCAGCTATAAATAGCGGGTGTCGTGGTGCCCGCTATTTTTATATTCATAGCGGCTATATTTATACTAGCAGTTTCTATAGAGGGAGGTCTCATCGGCTGCTATTTTATCGGGAAATTTTCTTGAACAAATTTACTATTATAGCCAATTTTAGTGGCGTTTTACATGGGTGCCTATGACAGCACCCAAATTTAGCAGCGCGCACTGCACCCAAATTTAGGTGAACCCTCACAGCAGCTCCTGCCACCTCAGAACACAGATGTGAGGTAACAGAGAACTGCTGTGAGAGAGGCACAATTAGAGACAGGCCACACCTGTATCTGTGGAAAACACTGGCTTTTTCCCACGGTCAATTTTTCGTGTCCTTTTTGTATTGTTGCACACGTGTAATCCACCATAGACTGCTGACACATGCTAGCAGTCTATGGGAATTGAACAATTTCATGCGGCAGGGAATCATTTTTTCACTTGCGCGGAATGCGGCCCAGAAAATGAACATGCACGTCACCATTTAAAAGCATTATATGTGATTTTGCATTGGCAAAATCGCACATGCTTTTCAACAAAGCTTGACCATTTAACATTGTTACTTGTTTTTATGAATGACGACTGTTATTACTGGGTGGCTGTAACAGTCATCATTCAAATATAAGCTAACTACTGACGTGAAGATGGATCGGGGATCAGAGGCGAACAGAAATCGTTAACCAATCCATCTAATTCTTCACTACTATGGTAAGAAAGGCGCAAATGATTGTTTAATCATGCTATCAGTGATCCATCATGATGTTTGCGACATCGCAAAAATGTATTGTGAAAAGCACCCACCGCAAACAAACAAACAAACAAAAAAACGATGCAAACATTGCATCGTGGGTACGGACCTTCAGGTACACTGATTGATTCAGGGACCTCATAATCCCTTGCACAAATCACTGCCTTGTGGGAACATGAACACTTTTTTAAAATTTTTATTATTTTTAACATTAAAAAAAAATACTCTTTTACTATTTTTTTTTTCAGTGAACACTGTCTCAAGGAGGGCACTGATTGGCCAAGGTATCATGATGCCTTGGACCAATTACTGCAACTATAAGAATAAAGGGATCACATGATCATGCAGTGCTGGGATCACGTGCACTGCAGGACTTTACTTCCTGTATGCAGAGGTTTACAATAAGTGCTGTTACAGCGCTGTCATTATTGCGGCTTCACGGGGCACAGATTGGGTAGAGGGACCACATGGCCCCTTACTCCAATTAGTAGGGCAGCGGTTTTAGCCTTTGACATACCTGCTAGTCTTGGTGGCCCAAGCGATACACATTTTAGACGTAGCAAATATGTCCTTTGGTCTAAAGTGGTTAAACTCACACATAACTTTCCATATGGCTGATGCTGCATACAATACAAGATTGTACTAGACTGCTAGCATAGACAGCCTACTATCACTCAAATTGCTGGCAGTTCGGTATGAGGTGGTGACTAGCAGACAGTTTAGCAACTTCCACACAGGTACTGCAGTTTACTTTTTTATTAAGCAGGATGGGGTGATGGGTAATTAAATCTGATGTCCCTTAACTAGTTTAATTACTGTAGTATATCTTCTATATTTAATGTATTTCTGCATTTTTTGTTACAGCCTTTGAAATGGGCTCTGAGGTAGGGGCCAAGACCAAAGGAATCTGGATGTGGTGTATGCCTCACCCCATGGATGAGAATCAAACACTTTTACTCTTGGACACCGAAGGCCTGGGAGATATAGCAAAGGTAAGAAGGTGTGACATGAGTAGAGGTTAGGTATTATAAATATGTTTTGGCTTATTCTTAAATCAAAATTGCAGTTCCTTTGTGGAGACACAGGTAGATTGAATTTGTCAATGACAGGCATGTTATATAACCATTGTGTTCTAATAGTCTGAGTTGGCTTATTACACTTTACCTCATGTTACTTCTTTCAGTTCTTCTTAATTTTTTTGAGAACAGCCCAGTTATACATACTGAATTTACTTTTATTACCTTTTGAGGTAAGCAAGCACTTTGTGCTTTTGAACCTGAGATTCAAGCCGAGGCAATATCAGGTTCTACATTAAAAGTGCACATAAATCTTTCTCCAGGGAGTGTCAAAATTCATTAATAAACAGTCTGTGCTGAAATAGGGGCAAAAGACCTGCAGCCAGACCACCATGGCTACTTAAAGGATAACCGAAGTGACATGTGACATGATGAGATATACATGTGTATGTACAGTGCCTAGCACACAAATAACTATGCTGTGTTCCTTATTTCCTTTCGCTGCCTGAAAGAGTTAAATATCAGGTATGTAAGTGTCTGACTCAGTCCTGACTCAGCCAGGAAGTGACTACAGTGTGACCCTCACCGATTAGAAATTCCCCTTTTTATCTCTTTCTTGCTCTCAGAAGCAATTTTCTGCTAGGAAAGTGTTTTATAGTTGAAATTCCTTATCAGTGAGGGTCACACTGTAGTCACTTCCTGTCTGAGTCAGGACTGAGTCAGCCACTTAAATACCTGATATTTAACTCTTTCAGGCAGAGAAAGAAAAAAGGAACACAGCATAGTTATTTGTGTGCTAGGCACTGTACATACCCATGTCTATCTCATCATGTCACATGTCACTTCGGGTATCCTTTAAACATGTACACAACAAGAGTAGCGATTCTCATCCTGCTGGTACTTGCATGGCTAACCTTGCTTGGTCTATTTACAAGCTGCATCCTTTTGCATAAAATTAATTTAAAATCCACACAGACAAATGATTGTTATAGCATCTAATGCTGGGAATACACGGTTCGTTTTTGAGGTGATTAGATGGTTAGATAGATAATTTCCGACATGTCCGATCTCCTGTTCGATCGTTTTGCAGCTCGATTCCTGATAGAAATGAATGAAAAAAGATAAGAAAAACAGGTAGAAGATAAGAGAATCGAGCGGAGAATCGAGTGGCAAAATTGATCGTGCGGAGATTCAAGCGGAAAAACTAACCGTGTATGCCCACCATCACTGACCATCTCTACTGGTAATGGAGTTTTGCAAGAGTTTAGGAGTAGCATGAACAATACATTTTTAAATCTGGCCTTTTCTTTTGTGTTTTATTTTTGTTATATGGTTCTCTTTGATAGACAGGCCATTTTGCAGATATTAAGAAAGCTAAATAGAGATGGCTCGAACCTCAGATTTTGGGTTCGCGGACGTGAACTTTCGCAAAACTCTGCGAACAGGCGGACTGGGCAGACTGCTATAGACTTTAATGGCAGGCGAACGGCCGACGACTTTAGCGGGGGAGTGACGGTGTGTGGCAGCGGTGCGGCGGAGAGTTTCAATCAAGTTGTAATAAAGACGCAACATTAGAGGATATTGGCGTGGGAACATTTTCTTAAAGGTACAGGTAAGTATTTCTGAAGATCGTTAGATAGAGGATACTGTCGTGGGACATTGCAGACGATATTGGCGTGGGACCTTTTCTGAGGATATTGGCGTGGGAACATTTTTTTAAGTATTTCTGGTTAATTTAGAATATCAAAGGACTTTATTCATTGTTGTGTTTTTATTTTATTAACCCTTTTGTGGAAATGTGTAAGGAGTACTTTGTACCCCTATACCCATTCTCCTGGGAGAGGGGCAGGAATCTGGAGTCCCTTTCTTAAAGGGGACTCCCAGATGCCACCATGAACCCCTCTTCCAGGGTGTCATCGCCCCCACCTTCTACTAGGGAACCCGAGGTGGGGAAGAGCCCCTTGTCCATGGAGTGGAAAAGGACTCTGGGGGGGAGGGGAAGGCTTGGCCGCCCCTCTCCCCTGGAGCCCTCTCATACCATGGACCATGCGGGCTGGTATAGCTCAGGGTGCAGAGCCCCAGCCTGCATGGGGACAAGGGGCTAAAAATGCGTAGAAAGGGGGGGGGGGACCCTACGTCTTTTTTTTTATTTCCCACAATCTGAACATTAAAAAAAGGAAAAAAATAGGATGAGATGGATAGGATAAGATGAGATGAGAGAGGATAAGATGCCAGGGATCGTTATACAGCCATACTGTGGCTGTATAGCGATCCCTGGCCAACGTGTTGCAACTCCGGAGGGTTTCCAGGGGGTTCGTACGTACTGCGTATGGACCCCTGGAAACCCCACAAGAAATTCATTGTTCTTTCCTTTGATATATGCAAATTTACACTACCGTTAGGTTTGCTACATTATCTATCATTTACCGCATTTAAAGTGAACCAGAGATGAAGCACCCTCATATATTTTACCCCACTGAGCATTCAGTCTGGCTTTGTTTAGGAATCATTATAGCTGAGTCATTATAGCAGAGCCAGAAGGGGCAGGCTTGGGCTTGAAAAGACATCAGAGAAGACAGACTCAGCTTTAAAGGGAACCTTAACTGAGAGTAACATGGATGTTTCCTTTTAAACAATACCAGTTGTGTGGCAGTCCTGCTGATCTCTTTCACATCAGTAGTGGCTGAATCACAGACCTGAAACAAGCACGCAGCTAATCCAGCCTGACTTCAGAGCACCTGATCTGCATGCTTGTTGAGGTGCTGTCGCTAAAAGTATTAGAGACACAGGATCAGCAGGAGAGTCAGGTAACTGGTATTATTTTAAAAGGAAAAATTCATATCCTTCTCAGTTTAGGTTCCCTTTAATAATTCCTGAGCAAAGCCAGACTGAATTCTCAGTTGAGGATAATATCAGGGCTGAAAACAGGCAGGCTGAACAGTGAAAAATGAAACAGAGAGCAGGGTAGGTGTTTTCTCCATGTTCCCACTGATATATATGGTAAAATACATCAGGGTGCTTTGTCTCTGGTTCACTAACTTCACTTTAAATGTATTTTTTTTCCTTTGAAACTTTAAAATCAATTTTCTCAAAAACTATAAGGTCTTTTTGAAAAAACATGTTTCTTCTTGTAGTCACTGTCTCCCTCCACATACCCTGCAAATTTGGTGTTTCTGGCATGTAAGGGGTCTTTGCTATTAACCGCTAAAGTCGGCAGTTGTGAAAAATGCAAACAGCAAGTCCGCAACTGCCGTGGATGTGAACAGCTTATATCTGTGCGAACTACCCGCCAGGCGAACCGTTCAGGCCATCTCTAAAGCTGAAGCCACAGCTAAAGCAAAGTGTGAAAAAAATAATGTTAAAATTCTTTTATGAATTTGTTTCTTTCTAGGGGGATGATAAAAATGACAAAAAACTATTAGCCCTGGCTATCCTGCTGAGCAGTGCTCTAGTGTATAACAGTAAAGGGACCATTGACCAGGATGCCCTAAACACATTAAAGTATCCTTTTATTATAAGAGTATGAGCTGCAAGAAAATGTTACAACCTACTATAGCATTGTTAATCCGGGAATGAAAATCTTTCCACTGCTGTTTTGGATGAAAAAGAAATACATGTGGGTTTAATCCTGCCTTTGCACATCAAAGTACAGCAATGTCCTTGTTATTTGGAACTCAGATAACCTGGCCAGGAAGACTCAACTAACTGGAAATGCTGGAAAATATTGAACACAAGGGTTTGATTGCATTCACAGGGATGGGATTCGCACCAGTGTGTGACAGGCGAGCCTTCAATACTGCACAATGGCATTGGGGAGGGCTACACAACAACACAGATAGACTTGGGGGTGGCAGCAGGTCAATTTTCAGTAGGAGACATTCGACTATGACTAGGGTAGGCACTAGCGTTGTGAGGGGGATGCGGGGGGTGCGACCCGCACCAGGTGGGGTGAGATAGTGGCAGGGCAGGGGTGATGTGGGGCTTCCCTGAGGGCTAAGGCTGAGCGCTTAGGGAGGGGGGCACTGCAATGGAGCCATGGGGAGGGCAGCCCGACCTCTTCCTCCCTTCCTCTCCCCGGGCTGCCCTCCGTGCTGCCCCCTCGGACTGCAGAGTTAGCCAGGGAAGCGCTGTATACTGTTAACAACTCACCTCCCTGGTTCCAATCGCCGCTCAGTCGCCGGCGCTGCTGGTCTTCTCCTCTGCATAGACACTGACACACACGCTGCTTCCTGTTAAATGTACGCATAATATTCGTGTAATTTTGTGCCGACTTTGGCGGTGAATAGCAAAGTCCCCATAGATGCTATTGCTACCAAAATTTAAAAAAAAAAAAAGACCTTGTAGTTTTTGAGAAAAAACGATTTTAAAAATGCAAAGACAAATGGTTTTAAAAATGTCAGTTTAAAAACCATTTTTCTTTGTATATTTCAAATCGATTTTCTCAAAAACTACAAGGTCTTTTTGAACAACTCTTTTCTTTAACTTGTACCACCATTCTCCTTAACATATGTAACAATTTTGGTAGCAATAGCATGTATGGGGACTTTGCTATTCACCGCCAAATTTGGCATGAAAATATGCATAAACTACGGAAAAATAATCATGTGTAATTATGGATGCTTACAATTACATATGAATTTACTTAAAGAGAATCTGTATTGTTAAAATCACACAAAAGTAAACATACCAGTGCGTTAGGGGACATCTCCTATTACCTTCTGTCACAATTTCGCCGCTCCCCGCCGCATTTAAAGTGGTTAAAAACAGTTTTAAAAAGTTTGTTTATAAACAAACAAAATGGCCACCAAAACAGGAAGTAGGTTGATGTACAGTATGTCCACACATAGAAAATACATCCATACACAAGCAGGCTGTATACAGCATTCCTTTTGAATCTCAAGAGATCATTTGTGTGTTTCTTTCCCCCTGCATCTCTCATGCACTGAAGTTTCAGGCTGCTCTTTTCTTCCTGCAAACAGCTTTGCCCTTGTCTGTAATTCCTCACTATGTGAAAGCCCAGCCAGCTCAGAGGACGATTTATCCAGCTTGTAAAAGATAAGAGAGAAGAGAGAAGCTGCTCTAATCTAAATAACACACAGCAGTGTGCAGAGAGGGGCCAGGAGGGGGGAGATGCATCACAGAACCACAACACTGCAGAACTTGGCAGCCTTCCAGACACTGGCTGACAAGTCTGACAAGTGAGAGATAAGTTGATTTATTACAGAGACTGTGATAGTATAAAGTGCTGCAGTTAGCCAGATCACAATAGAATAGCTTTGGGAACTTGTAGGATGATAAAAAACAGGATGCAATTTTTGTTACGGAGTCTCTTTAAAGAAAACCTGTACTGAAAATTAAAAGTCAAAATAACCATACACAAGTCATACTTACCTGCTGTGTAGTCTATTCATCAATCTCTTTCTCCTCTCCTGTGTCCTGTTTGTCCACTGTGATCAATGAAATTCTCCGTCCTCCATTTTGAAAATGGCCATTACCCCATAATAACAGCTTCCTGGTCAGCACACAGTTAAACTGTAATATTGCCCACTTGAGCCATAGGGAAACATGGACACATCAGTTCTCCTCTTAGCTGTAACTGACAGCGACTGCTATATAACTGACAGCAACTGATATATTTTAGTTCTGACAAAATGTTGTCAGAACTGGAAGGGATCATTGTCAGAAGAATATGGTGAGCTTCTGAGAAGAACTGATGGCAAGGTAACTATGTAATGTTCATTTGAAGTTACCTCATGTGTTTATTTTAAATAATTTTACTCAGTACAGGTTCCCTTTAAGCTTTTCCCTGAAATTTTGCACTACGATTAAGATGAGTAATTGCGAATTACGATGTGTAATTGCGCATAGGCGTAATTTCTGCTCACCACTACATTCAACCAATTTAGGCTCAAAATTGGTGGAATCGTCAATTATCCATGCTTGTTGTGGCACTGATTTTCATCTGATTCGATGATAATAATCAAATCGGATGGTAGATCGGCTACAAAATAAACAGACGTATGGCCACTTTTAGACATTCCCTACACAGGGCGTCTCTACTGCAGATGCTTTATCCACAGCAGAGACGGCCCTGGCTGACACAGTTCATGCTCCCATAGACTACTGGCATTCCCACTATCAGCAACCCTGCATCCTACAACAGACGTAAAGGTGTTTTTTTTATTATTTTTTTAGTCACAAATAAACTATGGTGATGTGCTGTCACAATGGATATAGGGGTGCATTAGTTTAGTGTAAATATGAACAAAAGATAAACAAAATGTGCCTCTCTATCAAAAACTATGGTCCTCATAGCTAGCAAAAGTCTGCAACTTCCACATTGCATGGGGCACTGTGTTCACTCCTTCAATATTTTCACCTTTAAAAAAAAAATTCTCATTGTCAAATGATTGTCTACAGAAAATAAAGACTTGTATTTCCTTATCAACTATTAACAGATCTGTAAGTGAATTAACTGAGTTAATAAAAGTGAAACATTCTCAAGGCAAAAAGAATGATGAAGGGAACTTCTCCAGATATTTCCCCACATTTGTCTGGGTTGTCAGAGACTTTCACCTGGGACTGCAACTGGAAGGAAAAAGGATCTCAGAAGACGAATACCTGGAAAAAGCTTTAACACCTAAATTCCGTATGTAGTACAGGGTTTTACATGAATCAGTACACTATGTTGGTGCACTGTACTGTAAATGTTTTCTACTAGTGAAAATTTAAGCTGTTTGACCACAAATAAACAAAAAGCCTGGCTGTGGCAGAGGCTCGGAAGATACCAGCCTCTGGGTGCAAAGCCCTGAAGGGGTGCCTGTGCCCCCCCCCTCCCCCCAGGAGTGGCCCCTTAACCAGGCCATATGCAGAGTGGAGTGTGCTTCACTCACCAGTGGGTGCCACCAGGTTCCCTTGTTAGCTCTTTCTGTTGCTCAGCCTCATCCCTATACATGTTAGACGGTTTCATAGAGATGATACTATGTGAAAAACAGGGCTGAAGAGGGATTGCCCCGGGGACAACTGGTAATGTGTACTCCACCTCCTCTGCTCTACTGCTCTGCATGGGGGGGGGGGGGAAGTATCTAACGCTGGGGGCACATCTGGCTACTTATGAGGAGGAGGGCGGCTGCTAATACTGGGGCACACTTGGCTATCTATGCTGGGCAGAGCAGGATCATCCACCAGGCAACCTAGGCAGGTGCCTGGGGCCTAGTGGGTGTCAAGGGGCCCACCTGCCATCTTCTCTGACCTTTTTCAGCTTCAGCTTACCAAAAGGACCGCAAGGGCCCCACAAATCTCCTACCTTGCCTAGGGCCCCGTTACATCTTAGTCCATCTCTGATGGTGGAAAGGGGGGCTGCTAATACTATACTTAGGAACCAGTAAATAATATTTGGTCAAGGTCTTAGTCCTCTAAATGCTTGCAAGGGTGGCTTACTGACCATGCCCTAAGTCACTGCAGCTTTCCTATGCTTCCAAAGTGCTTTGAGCCCAACAGGAAAACAGAACAAAACAAATCTTAGAATATCATATGAACAGGGCAGAAAAAATGGCAGTGTTTATGTTGATATCTTTTGACTCCATTATGAGTCCCTAGGGTGTGATTTAAGTGACTGTTAGTACTCCAAGGTGGGGGGTGGGGAGCAATAAGCGAGGTTATGAGCGCGCCGTGGCAAAAAATGGCCGTGGTCATGACGTCACATGGGTGGAGCTAGCTGTAATGTAACGGTGTAACAGTAAGGCTGCGGAACAGAATTTCTTTCTAAAACAGTTAGGCAAAGTGACCCTAAGGGTTATTAGTCATCGTTTCCCAAACACATAAGAAAGCAGAGTGTCCACTATGATGTGGGGAAACAGGAGATTTGCATCATGGAAGTGCAGACGATAAATCTGCAGAAACTTTTTGATGCAATTTATTAGCATACCATTTAGTAATCATGAGCCCCTAAAATGCCAAATGCTGCATCAATAACCTCAAAGTAGCCCAATCAGCTAACTATGACCATCACGTAATAAGTGTAGAAACCGTTACCTCTGACACATGAAATGCAACAACCATTACCTCCGACACATAAAATGCAACAACCATTACCTCTGACACATGACATGTAACAACCATTACTTTCGACACATGACATCCAACAACCATTACCTCCGACACAAAAAAAATGGTAAAATTCAGTTACCACCACCATATAGGAAGTGCAGCAAATGTTACCTCAGACATTAATGCATTAAATGTTCCTGTCCGCCGAGAGGGTGACACTGGATGGAAGGAGGGTAACTTTTGGAGGGGAGGAGGGTGACACTGGGTGAGGAGGAGGGTAACACTAAGTGGGAAGGAAGGTGACACTGGGTAGGGAGGACAATGACACTGACTGGGTGGAAGAGGGTGACAGGCGCTAGGTGGGTAGCAGCCAGAGGGTGACAGTGACGGGATGAAGGGAGGGTGACAGACACTAGGTGGGTAGGAGCCGGAGGGTGACTCTGACTGGGTGTTGGGGAGGGTGACAGACACTAGGTGGGTAGCAGCCGGAGGGTGACAGTGACTGGGTGGTGGGAGGGTGACAGACGCTAGGTGGGAAGCAGCTGGAGGGTGACACTGACTGGGTGGTGGTGGGGGGGGGGGGGGGGTGACAGACACTAGGTGGGTAGGAGCCAGAGGGTGACACTGACTGGATGGGGGAGGGTGACAGACACTAGATGGGTAGGAGCCAGAGGGTGACAGTGATTGGGTGGTGGTGGTGAGGGGGGTGACAGACACTAAGTGGGTAGGAGCCAGAGGGTGACACTGACTGGGTGGGGGGGGGGTGACAGACACTAGGTGGGTAGGAGCCGGAGGGTGACAGTGACTGGGTGGGGGAGGGTGACAGACACTGGGTAGGTAGAAGCCGGAGGGTGACACTGACTGGGTGGGTGACAGACACTAGGTGGGTAGGAGCCAGAGGGTGACACTGACTGGGTGGGGGAGGGTGACAGACACTAGGTGGGTAGGAGCCGGATGGTGACATAGACACTAGGGTGGGTAGGAGCCAGAGGGTGACACTGACTTGGGGAGGTGACAGACATTAGGTGGGGAGGAGACACTGACAGGGCACTCTCATCCTTCTCCCTCGTGGCAGCTGCATCTTGGAGTGTAGATCATCCCAGGGGCTGGCCGGATATGGCCAGGCAGCCACACAATAGGAAGGTGGGTGGAGAAGAACTCTGGGGGCGGAGCTGAAATGGCCAGGCGGCCGCACGATTAGAGGGTGGGCAGGGAAGGTGGGGCAGCTAGCTGGGGACGGAGCTGATGCGGCCAGGCGGCCACGTGATTGGAGGGTGGGTAGGGAAGGTGGAGAAAGCTAGCTGGGGCGGAGCTGATGCGGCCAAGGAGCCACATGATATGAGGGTGGGCAGGGTCAGGGAGAGGCTGATGCGGCCATTGACAGTGGCCAGAGTCCTCCAGCCATGACATCCCGCGGGTGAAAGGGGGACGTGTCCCGGGACGCAGTGCAGCCTGGGACAGGGGACCCCAAACCCGGGACGCGTACCGGCTAAAGCGGGACATCTGGTCACCGTACACAGTGATCACGGGATCAGAAGACAATGAAATTGACTGACTTAGGCAGGGTCGTAACTAGGCCCCACCGGGCCCCCCTGCAGAATTTCTGAGCAGCCCCCCCGGGGCCTGCTTGGGGCCGTTTTGTGGGGGTTGAAGGGGACGCAGCATGAGGGGAAAGCCATGGCCACATTAGACGTGCAGCGATGCAAACAGTATCACGAACGGTGAGAGTGATGAGACTGCACAGTGGGGCTGATTGAAAGCACCCAAACAGGGCGTAGATTTCAATGAACTTGGTCAGGAAGCAGTTAATGAATGATTAAATACAGCCTGTGCTGTGTGTATGCTGGACTTTTATCACCATTTATAATAGTTCTTAGCTGAGATTGCACCACACCTGCTTTGTGACACAGACAGAGACTGAGACAGCAATATACAGTAAGGTGTTCATGGAAAAGTGGTGCCCAAAGATTTGGACTGCTGCTCCTGCAATACAATATTGCTTATAGATTATCAGTATTGCTATTCATACTCTATTATCAGCTTCCGTAGCCTATACCTCACATTAACCCTTCCCTACTTATACTAACACTAACCCCCACACCTACTCCTAACACTAATTTGCCACCTACCTATGCCTAACAATAACAATAATGAGCATCGTACTGCTGCCGCTTTGGTGTTCAGCCTAAAATAGCCAAGCTCTGGGCATCCGATTAATGATCCCTGACACTACCTCTATTGGTGCAGACATACAGTATGTCCCGGGCTTTGGTAATTTGGGTACAGGGAGAAGACGAGAGATGGCTTTCCCTCCACTGGGTAATCTAGGAGAATATAGATGTATATCCTGAGCCTATTTGTTTTTTTTTTATCCACCTCCCAATCCTCTTTCTGATCACTGAGGAATCAGATGTTGTTTTGCTGGCAATGTGGCTAATAGGAGAAATGAAGATGCATAAGCAGTTCAGGAACTGAAGATCTGGTATGTGAAATATAGATTGAAGAGCGAGTTGAGGAAGAGAATGGTAGAGCAAGTATTCTAGCTACAAAACAATTGTAACGGTCTGCTCAGCTGTCTGCACGGGCAGACGGCTGTTTGTCCATGCCTTAAAGGATACCCCAACTGAAATGTGACATAATGAGATAGACATGTGTATGTACAGTGCCTAGCACACAAATAACTATGCTGTGTTCCTTTTTTTATTTTTCTGCCTGAAAGAATTAAATATAAGGTATACAAGTGGCTGACTCAGTCCTGACTCAGACAGGAAGTGACTACAGTGTGACCCTCACTGATAAGAAATTCCAACTATAAAACACTTTCCTAGCAGAAAATGGCTTCCGAGAGCAAGAAAGAGGTAAAAAACGGGAATTTCTCAGTCAGGACTGAGTCAGCCACTTACATACCTGATATTTAACTCTTTCAGGCAGAGAAAGAAAAAAAGGAACACAGCATAGTTATCTGTGTGCTAGGCACTGTACATACACATGTCTATCTCATTATGTCACATTTCAGTTGTGGTATCCTTTAAAGCGGAATATAACCCTGCATTTCAACTTTGCTCTAAAACATTATTTACAGCATATTATATGCAAAAAGCATTTTTTTTTACCAGACCAGCATTGGAAGGGTTAAACACAGAGGTTTCAAGAGATATGCAGAAGTTCAGATTGTTACATTCTATTTAGTTAGATGTATCTATTGATAAATGTTACACACTCTTTGGCTGTCCTCCAAGCTCCTTCTCAGTCAGAGAGATGAGTCACATTCAACACTTAGATACATTTATGTAAACAAAATGTATCTATTTCAGCTTCGGATGCGTCTGCAGAAATCTCCAGGAACTTTAAAGCCCTGTGTAACCCTTCCAATGCTGGTCTAATAAAAAAAAAAATGCTGGTTGCATATAATATACTGTAAATAATGTTTTAGAGCAAAGTTGAAATGCAGGGTTATATTCCGCTTTAAGTCTCTGGCTGCAGGTCTCTGGAAAAAAGACCTGCCTGTGCTTTGCAAGTTTCAGACCTGCTCTGCTGCTGGGCAATTTGCATACACTTGTCATGCAAATGGCCTAGCTGCCTTCTTTGAAGGCTTGCAGTATAAATACCATATGATCCCAGAGTCCTTTGCTGCTCATAGAGGTTTGTTCCTGCTGGACTCACCTGGAGTGTCAGCCACTGCTATCTTAGTATAGTTAATTCTTGGGGAGTGCCCCTTGCATTCCTAGTTAGTGCAGTCAGTTTGTGTATTATTTGTACTGCCTATTCTGTCCTGTCTTGTCTGTCGCGATTGCACTAGTTCTAGTATTTTGACACGCTTGTGGAGGACTTCCGCAGTGTCAGCGCACGTCTTGTGCGCTGACCACGGAGATATCCCACAATCGTTACAACAATGCTATATTAACCAGTTCACCACTGAGGGAGTTTCCCCCTTATGGACTAGAGAAATGATCACCTTTTAGCATTCCTGTATTTTATTCATCAATAACTTTATATCTACTTATCACAACAAAATGATCTATATCTTGTTTCTTTGCTAAAGGCTGCCACACACTGGCCGATTGCCACCAGATTGACCAACAGATAGATCCCTCTCTGATCAAATCTGATCAGAGAGGGATCTAAAGGCTGCCCATACACTGCAAACAGATTTTGAATCGATTTCAGCAGAAAACAGAAAATATTTGCAATAATTCAGGTTGGAGTGAGCTCCCCAGTGCATCACTGCTGAACTATGCAATGGGTAATTAGCATATTTCAGCAATGATGCACTGGGACAAATATCAGAGCTAACTCCAACCTGAATTATTGCAAATACTTTCTATTTTAAGAAAGCAAACTTTTGTTAAAAAAAAAAAAAAAAATAGTAGAAAAGCAAGAGTCTCCCAGCATTACTGAACAGAATACAACAATAAATCTTCAATCCTAAATAACCATTATTTGTAAATTTATTTTTCCATTTGCAACAGCTGCCAATACATCAAGTGAAGAAGAATATAACAAACTCCGGGAATGTCTACGGTTGTATTTTGGAACCCGGAAATGTTTTGTCTTTGATTATCCAACAAGTAATACAGATAATCTTAAGATATTGGATAGCATACCTGAGAAAGATCTCAATACTAAGTTTTTGGACCAATGCAGGAAGTTCAGAGAATACATTCTGAAAAATGTGAAGGAGAAGAAAGTGAGAGATGTATCGACACTGACTGGCACTGGTGAGGTTCTCTTCAAGTTGAATGTGTATCATTTATTTGTAATTCTAGACAAAAGTTTTTATTTTAGTTTTGAATAGAGTGGGAAAAGGTTAGAATATTTTTCAAGTTCAGTAGTGTGACTAAGGAGCTGTGGGTCTCAATGCAAGTTTTATATTGGGCCCCCTCAAGCACACTACACACCACACTTCATATTGAGAACCAGATCCTGCCAAGGGTATCTGCAGTGACAGCGAGGTTTAACTAGCATGGGGGACCATTCAATAGTGGTGACAATAATTCAAAGACCATACAGTGGTGATATTTACCAGCATAGTGCCTAAAAAGTCCAGTTGAAGTAGGACCCCTTGTAGCTCCTCTAGTCCCAAAGCCCCAGTGCTATTGCAACCAGGGTTACTCTCCAGGACTCCCGAATGCGAATTTACCCGAAAATTCGGGTGCATTTTCAGGGTTGCCAAAGTCGAAGCCGAACCCGAATGTTCTGCTTCATGCCGAATCCGAATGCGAAGGTTCCCGAATATGCACACTCGAATTCGGCTGGATGACACGGTGTGTTCGGCTTCGGGATTCATGGATAACGTCATTGCCGAGGCCCTGGCAACCCTAGCAACCAATCAGAGGAGGGGAGCCTGGCCCTCCCCTCCTCTATATAAGGCGGCGGCTATGTTGCAGAGCCCATCCTTGCTGTTTGACTTGTGTGGTACTGAGAGCATCTCCAGTGCTGCTGCGTGTCTCTGAGCAAGTGCTTCTTGTGCTAAACCTAGCGTTTTGCTTCCTAATCATCTCCTAAACACATTGATTGTACTTATTTATAGCTAGATAGTAATTTGACTGTTTTTAGTCAGCTAGTGTATACTGTATACTGTGCTAGGCTAGTGTTAGTCTGTGTGCAGGCTAGGCCTGCTAGCCTAGGTAGCCTTAGCCTACTACTAGCTTAGGTAGGTTAGGGATTATAGTTAGTTGTGTACTAGTTTAGTTAATTTGTACTGTTGTAGTTTGTTAGTTTATTAGCTTCAGTACTGTGTTAGTTAATAGAGATGTCACGAACCTCCGATTTTTCGGTTCACGAACCCTGTTCGCGAACCTCCGCGGAAAGTTCGGTTAGCGAAAAAGTTTGTGAACCCCAATAGACTTAAATGGGGAGGCGAACTTCAAAATTTAGAAAAAATTCTACTGGCTGGAAAAATGATAGAAAACATATTTCAAGGGTTCTAATACCTGGACCACCCTCCTACCTATTCCCACCTCCCTCCTACGAGGAGGGAGGAGGGTCTCATCTGCCAGGGAATTCCACTATTTCAAAAGCCAGCTTACATACCGTGGCTAGGAATTGAACCCAGGTCTCAGTGTATGGTAGGTAACTAACATATCCATTATACCACCAACACTACTAGCTGAAACTAGCCTAGCATGTACCATTTATGCTCAATCCAAGAGAAAAATTAGACAAGACAAATAACATTTATATCGCGCTTTTCTCCTGGCGGACTCAAAGCACCAGAGCTGCAGCCACTAGGACACGCTCTATAGGCAGTAGCAGTGTTAGGAAGACTTGCCTAAGGTCTCTTACTGAATAGGTGCTGGCTTACTGAACAGACAGAGCCGAGATTCAAAAGCTGGTCTCCTGTGTCAGAGGCAGAGCCCTTAACCAGTATACCATCCAGCCACTGCTTAAGGATATGTAGCCAGGCATGGCCTTGTCTTTTGTGTTCAACAGTTGTCAAGAGAAAAATTAGACAAGACAAATAACATTTATATCGTGCTTTTCTCCTGGCGGACTCAAAGCGCCAGAGCTGCAGCCACTAGGTCACGCTCTATAGGCAGTAGCAGTGTTAGGAAGACGTGCCTAAGGTCTCCTACTGAATAGGTGCTGGCTTACTGAACAGACAGAGCCAAGATTCAAACTCTGGTCTCCTGTGGCAGAGGCAGAGCCCTTAACCATTACATCATCCAGCCACTGCTTAAGGATTTGTAGCCAGGCATGGCCTTGCCTTTTGTGTTCAACAATTGTCCAAAGAGAACCCCAGATAGCCAGGTAGATTCATCTCTATCTCTCTCTCTCTCTCTCTCTAGTAGGGATGGTCACCGCTTTCCGCGGAATTGTATTTTTGAGCATAAATGGATTGAGCATAAATGGTACATGCTAGGCTGGCTTCAGCATGTAGTGTTGATGGTACAGTGCCACTGTAATTAGTATAGGCAGACGAGTGAGTCAAATCGCTCAAGGACCTTGCCTTGTATAAGGGGGGTGGGGCTCCACCAGTGAGTGCAGTCTGATTGGCAACAATGTGCCTGCTGACTGTGATGTAGAGGGTCAAAGTTTTGCTCAACAGAGCATTATGGGGCGAATCGAACTTCCAGGAAAGTTCTCTTTTGGCAGGCGAACGCGAACCACCGAAGTTCGCCGGGAACCGTTCCCCGGCGAACCGTTCGGGACATCTCTATTAGTTAATAATTAGTTACTGACTGTGTACAGGCCAGCATCTGTTGTGATCTGTGACAGACAGTCATCTTACCGATTCTATTGATTGATTGCGTCTGACCCTGTGTGACCGACTTTAATTGTCACTAACTGTCTGCCGCACGACTTAGTTATTATGTAGTACACTAGGTATTTATTAGTTACCTGTGTATTACTATACCCGTTCAGTTAATTTCTACTGTTACTCTGTTAGTTTATTAGCTTCTGTACTTACTAGTCTGTGAGTTTATTAGCTTCTGTACTTTGTAATAAATAATATAGTTACATCACAGGCCAGCATCCCTTGTGACCTGCGTCTGTCATCAATAATAGTTAGTTACTGACTGTGTACAGGCCAGCATCTGTTGTGATCTGTGACAGACAGTCATCTGCCCGACCCTATTGATTGATTGCGTCTGACCGTGTGTGACCGACTTTAATTGTCACTAACTGTCTGCCGCAACTGTTACCTGTGTACTACTATACCCGTTCAGGTAATTTCTACTGTTAGTCTGTGATTTTATTAGCTTCTGTACTGTGTAATAAATAATAGTTACATCATAGGCCAGCATCCGTTGTGACCTGTGACTGTCATCAATAATAGTTTGTTACTGACTGTGTACAGGCCAGCATCTGTTGTGATCTGTGACAGACAGTCATCTGCCCGACCCTATTGATTGACTGCGTCCGACCGTGTGTGACCGACTTTAATTGTCACTCACTATCTGCCACACGACTTAGTTATTGTGTAGTACGCTTTGGATTTATTAGTTACCTGCGTACTACTACTACTACCCGTTCAGTTAATTTTTTCTACTGTTAGACTGTGATTTTAATAGCTTCTGTACTGTGTAATAAATAATAGTTACATCACAGGCCAGCATGCGTTGTGACCTGTGACTGTCATCTGCCCGACCCTATTGATGGATTGCGTCCGACCGTGTGTGACCGACTTTAATTGTCACCCACTGTCTGGGACACGACTTAGTTATTGTGTAGGACACTAGGGATTTATTAGTTACCTGTGTACTTCTATACCCGTTCAGTTAATTTTTTCTACTCTTAGTCTGTGAGTTTATTGGCTTTTGTACTGTGTAATAAATAATAGTTACATCACAGGCCAGCATCCATTGTGACCTGTGACTGTCATTTACCCGACCCTACTGATTGATTGCCTCCGACCATGTGTGACCGACTTTAATTGGCACCCACTTTCTGGCACACGACTTACTTATTGTGTAGTACACTAGGGATTTATTAGTTACCTGCGTACTACTACTACTACCCGTTCAGTTAATTTTTTCTACTGTTAGTCTGTGATTTTATTAGCTTCTGTACTGTGTAATAAATAATAGTTACATCACAGGCCAGCATCCGTTGTGACCTGTGACTGTCATCTGCCTGACCTTATTGATTGCGTCTGACCGTGTGTGACTGACTGTAATTGTCACTGTCCGTCACACGAGTTAGTTAGTACTGTAGACTGCTGTTAGTACTACTACTACTATTTATTTAATACTACTATTGAAATTTAAAAATTTTTTTTTAATTTTTTGTTGTCACTCAACCCCAGTCACCACCGGTCACCACCAAGTCACCACCAACCCAGACTTTATTAAAGTTTACACCCTTTCCCGCCCTTTTCTACATTTTTTTTAAACTGTATTTGTATATTATTGCACAATGACTGGCAGAGGTAGAGGGCGAGGCACCACCAGGAGAGGCAGCGCCATTGCAGGAGCCAATGCCAGCAGCAGCAGGTCTGTGACTGTTCCGCTGCCAGCCACTGACCTCAGAGTTGTGGAGGAGGGAGCAGAGGCGAAACAGCAGCGCGTTGCACCCATATTTGAGACGGGTCATCGCCCCCAGCCCATTGTGGAGAGTGAGGTGCAGGCTGTGGTGGAAATGATGGCGGAGCAGCAAGCCACCATTTCCAGCCAGGCCTCCAGCACCAGTGCGACCAGTGCCACCACCACCAGCACTCCGGTCCGCAGCAGGCCTCCACCACCGCTTGATCCTTCCTATGTGCCACCAGTACCACCAGCACAGTTGGTTGAAGGCAGCTCGTCATCGGAGAAGGAGGCGTCTCTGGTGCAGAGGCGTGGCAGCAGCAAAGCGGCCAGCACAGGGCGTGGAAGGCAGGAGCCACAGCCTGCTGCTTCAGCCGCTACCACAGCAAACCTCCAACCAAACCAAAAAAGGCACAATCCTCCAAGGGCACCAAAAAACCCCAGCCCTCAAGCTCAAACAGCAAGTTGAAGTCCCCAGTCTGGCAGTACTTCACCAAGTGCCCAGTGGACGTGACCCATACAATTTGCAACAGTTGCGGTGTCAGTCTCAGCAGAGGTCGCGATCTCCTCAAGTTGAGTACCTTATGCCTGCAGACCCACTTACAAAGCAGACATTTTGAGGACTTTAGTGAGTTGGAGAAGCTGATGCAAAGTGGTGCAGGCAGTGGTCAGAGACAGACAGCCACTGCACAGATTTCAGCAGCAGCAGCATTCGACCCTCCTTCCCATGCAGCAGCAGCTGCAGGAGCACAGTAGGCATGGTCTCTCTCTCTCTCTCTCTCTCTCTCTCTCTCTCTCTCTCTCTCTCTCTCTCTCTCTCATCATGCAGTAGGGAATTGCAGATTTTCAAAACAGCTTATATACCATAGCTGGGATTTGAACCCCAGACGCAGTGTGTAGTAGGTATCTGTCTTCACCTCTAGACCATGACCCACACTACATGTTAAAGCTGGCCTAGCATAAACCATACTACCATTATGATCAATTCGATAGAAAAAGTAGCACAATTAAGGATTTGTACTTTTTGAAAAGCATGTTTATATACCATAGCTGGGATTTGAACCCAGGATGCAGTGTGTAGTAGGTATCTGTCTTACCCTCTAGACCATTACCCACACTGTGTGGTAGTAGGTATCTGTCTTACCCACTAGACCATCAACCACACTGCGTGGTAGTAGGTATCTGTCTTACCCACTAGACCATCAACCACACTCAGGGCCAGGCTGAGGCAGAGGCTGGAGAGGCTGCAGCCTCAGGGCGCAGTGTAGGAGGGGGTGCACAATTCATTCAGCTGTCATTCCCAATTGTGTTTGAAGTAGAAAGAAATAAGAAAAGGTGATACATGGCAGCGACTGCAAGCCAGATAAGTAGAGATTAAGGTGTTGGGGGGGTTGGGGGCCCTGGGGCACCTCTTAGTGTAATAGCAATCAGTGTGTGAGGAGGAGGAGGGATTTTATTTGTGTTATTCCGGAAAATTCCGTCCGAATTATAAAATTTCCGCGGAATTCCGTTTGAGAGGTATAGGAATTCCGTTCCGACTACCGGAATCGGAATTAACTTAATTCCGGCCGGAATCACTGAATTCATAATTCCGCGGAATTTTCCGACCATCCCTAGAGCACAGCAGCAACAGCAACTCACTGTTCCCCCCCGGGCAGCCAGTCCTCAGTGGCCTCATCAGCTCCCTCCACATTGGCCTCCTCATCCTCCTGTGCAGGCAAATGCCGCCAGACCTTGCTCAGCGAGTCATTCCCCGGTGTGACCAAGGTGCTGCCTCCCGCCCACAGGCGCATCCGGGTGCTGAACGGGTTGCTTGCCCAGGCCATGTGCTCCCAGCTTCTGCCATATTCCTTTGTGCAGTAGGGGAGTGACATGAGAGCGCTGCTGCAGTTTGGGATCCTGGAGTGGCAAGTCCCCAGCCGCCACTACTTCTCCCGCACGGCGATCCCAGCACTGCACTGCTTTGCCATGGCGCACGTGGTCCGTGCGCTCGATCACGCCGTGAGTGCACGGATCCACATAACCATGGATTCATGGAGCAGCCGTTTTGGGACAGACCGCTAGCTGTCCTTTATGGCCCACTGGATCAGCCTGGTGGAAAGCCTGAGGAAGGAAGCAGCAGGTCCACCCTCGGGCGCATCAGTGGCAGCAGCAGCACCAGTCGCCCAGTATGTGGTGCCACTGCGTGGGGTCAGGGGAGAAGCAGCAGCTCCTGCCACCAAGCGATCCCGTCTGAACAGCAGTGTTAAGGCCACTGCCAAGCGCTGCTGGAGATGAGAAGGCTGGGGAAAAACAGCTTGACGGCAGCCAACATGCTCCGGTGCCTCAGGGAGCAGGAGAAGACGTGGCTGACCCCCAGAGGCCTCACAGTCGGATTGGTGGTGCCCGACAATGCCACCAACCTGCTGGCTGCCATCAACAGGGGAGACTTGCTCCATGTCCCTTGCTTGGCCCACGTCCTCAACCTGGTGGTGCAAAAGTTCATGCGCACCTACCAGGGGATGGAGGAGCTGTTAGAAGTGGCACGGAAAATTGTGCGCACTTTCCTCCGCTCATCTGCTGCTGCAGCAAAACTGGCAGACATCCAGCAGCTCGAGGGCCTGCCACGACACCGCCTCGTCATCGATGTGCCAACTCGCTGGAACTCCACCCTGGCGATATTGGAGCGGCTGGTTGAGCAGAGGAGGGCTGTCCAACGTTACATCTATGATGCCACTGTCACGGCAGCAACACCAAACTCCAGATCCTCACCAACGCACAGTGGGGGCGGGGCAGATGCAGCAGGTCTGCTTGGTGTTGGCTTCCTTCCTGCAAGGATCCAACCGGGTGAGCGAACAACGGGCATCCCCCTGCCAGTGGGTGCCCTTTGTTTGTCTGCTGGACAGGGCACTTGGCGATTTGGTGGATTTGGTAGAGGAGGCCCTGAAGCAGCTGGAACAGCAGCCACCTGCGCAGTCCACTGCTGTGCAGGTATTTAAGTCCCTGGAGGAGGATGAGGAGGAGTTGGAGGTGCTGGACGTTGCTGTTGAGGGGGGAACAGTGGAGTGCAGCAGCAGTGGTGCGAGGGTGGAGAGAGGAGGAATAGGCTCAGGGGCCAGAGGAGGAGGACGCTGACCCTGATGGACCACCCTGCTCCCCATGGCAGCGCACATGCTGGGCTGCCTGCGCACAGACCCCAGGGTCAAGCAGATGCAAGAGAGGGAGGACACCTGCATCAGCATGATCCTGGACCCACGGCTGAGGGGGAGGTGGGATCAGTTTCTGCCTGCTAGAGACCATAAGCAACGAACAAGGGAGTTGCAGGAGATCCTTGTTCGGCGACTGGAGGAAGCCTTCCCCCAGCCTTCCACCCCCTCAGTCCCTGTCCAGCCAGCACAGCAGCTGGTGCCTGCGGCCAGCAGCAGCGTCAGGCGCCCAGGAGACCTGCTGTCATTGACGCAGGCATTCTACATGATGGTAGAGCAGCCAAGAGAGGAGGTGCGTGCAGCAGCCACCTTCTCTCAACGTCACAGCCAGCGCATGACCCAGATGGTGGCCGACTATGTGGGGTCCTTCACTGGGCTTGACACCGGAGCCTGTGGACCCCATGGAGTACTGGGTGGAGCGCTTACACATCTGGAGTGAGCTGGCGCAGTACGCCCTGAAAGTATTGTCTTGCCCCCCTTCCAGCGTGCTGTCAGAGAGGTGCTTCAGTGCGGCCGGTGGCGAGGTCACCAAGAAGCGCTCTTGTCTGTCCCCAGAGGGCGTGGACAGGCTCACATTACTTATGATAAACCAGGCCTGGATTGAAGGCACGTTCCAGGCACCTGTTGTCGGCAACAGGAGGGCATGAGGTGCCTGGAAATTATTCTTTGACATCAACCTTCAGTCCCTGGGTCCTGATAATTTGGCCTGGTTTTTCTTTAGTTGCTGTGGTACTAACGCTAGGTACCATGGCCTGTGACATGCCTGCTGCTGCCACACGTCACTCCTCACTCCTCCTCCTGCTGCTGCTGTATTTATTTATTTATTTATTTATGAATTTATGTATTTATTGTATTTATAAAGCGCCAACATATAACGCCACGCTGATTTTCATCCTCCTGCTGTCTATGTTCCCACCGCCAGGGTCCACAGAGTTATGTGCTGCTGCCATGCGCCACTAGCTATTACGCCACTACTAATAGCTATACTGTTGTAAAAAAAAATTCTGAAGTGTCTGGGTTGAAAACTGTGCTGTCCCAGCTTTGCATTAGACACAATGTGGGCTTCACGACTGCTGTTCCAAACCTCCGGCTGTTGGTGTTTATGTACAGCCGTGCTATTACCAACGCTAGGTACCATGGCCCCGTTACATTGCCTGCTGCCACACGTCACTCCTCCTCCTCCTGCTGCTGCTGTATTTATCCTCCTGCTGTCTGTGTTCCCACCACCAGGGTCCACAGAATACATTGCCTGCTGCCATACGTCACTCCTCCTCCTCCTGCTGTATTTATCCTCCTGCTGTCTGTGTTCCCACTGCCAGGGTCCACAGAATACATTGCCTGCTGCCATGCACCACTAGCTATTACGCCACTACAATACCTGTATACTGTTGTAAAAAAGAAAATCTGAGGTGTCTGGGTTGAAGACTGTGCTGTCCCAGTTGTGCATTGGACACAATGTGGGCTTCACGACTGCTGTCCGGAACCTCCTGCTGTTGGTGTTTATGTACAGCCGTGCTAGTACCAACGCTAGGTACCATGGCCCCGTTACATTGCCTGCTGCCACACGTCACTCCTCCTCCTCCTCCTGCTGCTGTGTTTATCCTCCTTCTGTCTGTGTTCCCACCACCAGGGTCCACTGAATACATTGCCTGCTGCCATACGTCACTCCTCCTGCTGCTGCTGTATTTATTCTCCTGCTGTCTGTGTTCCCACAGCCAGGGTCCACAGAATACATTGCCTGCTGCCATACGTCACTCCTCCTCCTCCTGCTGTATTTATCCTCCTGCTGTCTGTATTCCCACTGCCAGGGTCCACAGAATACATTGCATGCTGCCATGCGCCACTAGCTATTACACCACAAATTTTGCTATGCTGGTGTTGAAGATAACATTTTACAACAGTAGAGTTCTGTAAGGGAAAAAACATTAAGTTGGGTTCAAGAGGAAGAAAAAAAAAAAGATGTAGAGAACAAAAAGAAGGAGGTGAAGACGGTGAAGAAGAATAAACAAGAAATGCAGAAAAAAAGTTTTCCATCACATTTTTTTTTTTAATTACACCTATTTAAATGTGATTTCCGTTTAAAAAAAACACATCTGAATTCGCGAACACAAACCTTTTACTAAATTTTGTTAATGACCCCGAACCAAATTCGAATCCGAACCGAATTTCGGCGATCGCAACCGAATCCGAATTTTTCCCTGACCCGAATTTGAATGTACCCGAATCGATTTTTGGTACATTCGAGCATGCCTGATTGCAACATGTTCATTCTCTACTACGTCTACCTCTGGACAGGTTTTTTTCAGTCTTCACCCCTGTTATAGAAATGTCACATTGCTTTCTGTTCTTTGATAACTGGGTTGCAAAACAGGAACTAAGAAAAATAGGTTAATAGGGCACAGAGGCAACGATGTGAAAAATGTTCTATTCCTTTTTCAAACTGCAACAATAATGTTTTCTATTTGTCGCCAAATATCAGCACAACACAAAACTCAGGAAATACCATCTTTGCTATTAAAGCAGACCTGAACTCAGAACTTCCTCTCTGCTCTGAAAGCAACAGCATAATAACATTTAAAGAAAAACATTTCCGTGTTACAGCTTATTGAGCTTCTAAAGAGATTCTGCAGTGTTGTTATTTCCTGGTATCCGGGGAGCACAGAAAGGGTTAACCTCCTGTGTTTACATATTAGCTCATAGAATTCGCCAGAGTCGGCAGAGAGCTGACAGCTCAAAGTACCCTGGCTCCTTCATTGCTGATAAGGGAGAATTAGACAGGCTGTTCTCTATAAACACACACAGGGTGGACACCGTGGATTTCTCTGTGCTTTCCATACCTGCTGTGCAAGAGTTCAGGTACGCTTTAAAGTTACCATACATACTCGAATACAAGTCGACCTCGTGTATAAGTCGACATTAATATTCAACCCTCTTAAGCTGGAATTTTTATTGACTCAAGTATAAGTCTACCGAGTAAAGTTAATGGCTGCACTTGGGGCTCAGGAGGGGTTAATGACTGCACTGCATACAGCATTGCAGCCATTAACCCCTCCTGTCCCTTGAGGGCAGCCAATAACTCCTCCAGGCCCCAAAGTGCTGCAATTATTCACCCTTCTTCCTGCAGCCCAGTATTTCCCCCCTGCCCCTTTCCTTGTTAATTGTTGTGGCCAGGACTTTCAGACCTGTGTTTTCTTGGCATTTCCTTTCCTCAAAGTATCACTTACCACTGGGTAAATTACTGCAAATAGGAATGTCACTAATAGTACACACATTACTCAGTGTGCTCAGGGTTACCTGTGACTTGTGTATTATTCAACCATTATTCGTTTATGAAGCAGGGGTGCTCGGATGTCCCGATCCACGAATTCAGCAACCACGGCCATTGCCGAAAAAAAATCCGGTTCCAGATTTTGATATGCATTCACACCACGACGCGGATTTTCGACTGTGAATGACGCAATCAATCCATTGCCAAATCCACGATCTGGATTTTCTTTTAACATTAATAGCAAAGCCCCCATAGATGCTACAATCCCACAAATTGCATGGATTATCAAGATGAAAAGGGGTTACAACGTAAACAAAAAAAAAATCCCAAAATATTTTTTTGTTTTTGAGAAAATGGATTTTAAAGTGAAATCATCACTTTAAATGGGGCTATTAATTGTTAATAAGTGGAAATACACTTTTAGCAATCACCGAGGTGAAGGTGAGTCCCAATGGCACTTGGCGGTGATGGTACCACCGGAGGAGGATGAGTGGCGGACGCCAAAAAGACCCAGAGAGGTTTTTGTAAATTTTTTTATGCAGCGATTAGCAATGACATGACAGCAGAGTTGTCGGTGGACCCGGGCAGTGTGAAAGCAGAGTGTAGTAGTGACTGAGTCAGGAGGACAAAGCGGCCGGTCAAGTAGGCAGGTTGTAACTTTCTTTACAAAGGCAGGCATGGTTAACACATTACAGCAGCCACTTCATGTCCCCCTGTGTCTGACAATTGGGGCCAGGAACTCACCTTCCACCCAAGCCTGGTTGATTTTCAGGAAGGTGAGTTTGTCCACAGAGGCGTGGGAGAGCCGAGAGCACTTCTCGGTGACCACGCCACCGGCCACACTGAAGCATCTCTCGGAGGGGACACTGGAAGGGGGGCAGGATAGGAGTTCCAGGGCGTACTGGGCAAGCTCTTTCCAGATGTCCAGTCTCTTGACCCAGTACTCCAAGGGGTCCACGGGGCTGACGGTGTCATTGAGCCCACTGAATGACCCCATGTAGTCAGCCACCATGCTGGGCAGTCACTGCTGGTGCTAGTTGGAGGTGGATGCTGTGGCTGGCACCTCTGCTTTGGGCTGATGCACTGCATACAGGCTCTTGCTTAGGCTCTTCAGGTCTCTGGGGCACCAGTTGCTGCTGCTGGGGGTGGTGGTGGTTGTTATGCTGCTGGTGGCGACGTCAGGCACCTGTTGCTGGGTTGGCAGAGCAGTTACAGTGGGGGTGGAAGGCTGGGGGAATGCTTCCAGTAGTCTGCGCACAAGGGCCCCCTGCAACTCCCTTGTGCGTTGCTCGGTGGTGGATGGCATCATGAACTCTCCCAGCTTTCCCTTCAGACGTGGGTCCAGCATCAAGGTGATCCAAATGTCCTCCCTGGATCACCCAGGGGTCCCTGCAAAGGCAGCACAACATGTGCACACCCATGGGAAACAAGTGGGCATTGGCAACAACATCTATATCATCCTCATTGTTCCATATCACATGGCTGTCCTCTTCCTGTGCCATGTCATCCCCCCCCCCCCCCACCACCACCATCCCCGTACAACACCAGCGGCACTCTGCTCCTCCTGCTCCTCCTCAGCATTCAAGTTAGGGACCTCAAACTCCTCCACTACCTGTGATCCCTCCTGTGAGCTGGACTGTGCTGCCATCTGCTCCTCCTTATCGAGCTGCCTCAGGGCTGCCTCCCCATGTTCAATTAAATTGCACATTGCCTGGTCCACCATGGGCACCCGCTGACACACGGAGGCCCGCTCCTTGCTGACCATCTTGGTTGCCTCCAGGAAGGGACTCAGCACCAGGCATACTTGTTGCATCAGTGTCCACTGAGTTGCAGTGATGATGGGGACTTGCTGGTTGCTGGGGACACTTGGGTCTAGCATGTAGGCCCTAAGAGCCAGCCCATGCTAACACAGCCACTCCAGCATGGCCAGAGTTGAATTCCAGCGAGTTGGCATATCTATGATCAGGCGGTGTGGCTTGCCATATTGCTGCTGTAAGGTGGACAGGAGTGCAGAGGCAGTGGCTGAGAGGCGGAAAAATTGTACCACCTCCCGGGCATCTTGCAGCAGGTCGCTCATTCCCTGGTAGGGTATAATCACACTGCCAAATGAGATGATTAATACTAGGGAGCAGTGAGCACAGTACAACATAACTGAAGGGTATCACTGGGTAATGTGATGATTAATACCAGTGAGCAGTGAGCACAGTACAACGTAACTGAAGGGTATCACTGTGTAATGAGATGATTAATACCAGTGAGCAGTGAGCACAGTACAACCTAACTGAAGGGTATCACTGGGTAATGAGATGATTAATACCAGTGAGCAGTGAGCACAGTACAACGTAACTGAAGGGTATCACTGGGTATTGAGATGATAAATACCAGTGAGCAGTGAGCACAGTACAACGTAACTGAAGGGTATCACTGCCAAATGAGATAAATAATACCAGTGAGCAGTGAGCACAGTACAATGTCACTCACAAAATTACTGAATGAACAGCACTGGCAGTGTGACTGTCTGTAAGTAGTAGCTGAAGTTTGAAGTAGTATTTCCTGCGCTGCTGAGCACTGAATGACAGATAGTGATGCTCCCAGGTGCTGCTCCAAACGCTGGGTGGTGCCAACAATCTATACAAAAATGGAGAGAAGGAACAGGAGCGCCTCTCTGGTGCATTAACGTTTTAATATAAAATCAAGCGCATTAAAATTACACTTACAGTGTGTAAAAGGTAGTCTAGCGTTTCTCAAATCCTGCCGACAGTTCCCCTCCTAGCTCTCTCGCTTGGCCAGAGCGAGAAGCGCGATGTTGCGATGTGGAGCAGGGTCTGGTGGGCGGAGCCTCGCTACACTGATGCCGTCTGATGTCACGACGCGTTTCGGCGTTGACCACGCCTTCGTCAGGTGACGTGACGGCTAGAAGGGCTGTTACTTATTTCTCCCAGTGTGGGAGGGGAAGCAGTGCGGGGAGTGAGTCCCTCCCCTTCATTGGTATGCACGTAGATGGCATTACCTTATTTTGGTGTGACCCGCTGGACGGGGCTGGGTTTTCTGAATCCCCGTCATGCTGTGTCTGCACAGCTTGCGGGATCTTTCGTTAAAAGATCCTTATATAAAAGAAAAACAACAAACAATAATAAATAAAATTTAGACAAAGGATAATTAAAGGGTTAATACATAGTACTAAAATTTGTTATAGTACTGCGGCATTTATATAGAATATATACATGATTATAAATATGTGTATACCCATTAGACTGTGTGGCGAAACAACATAAAAACATTACTGTTAGGGAGACTATGTGGCGAAACAACAATACTGTTTGGGAGACTGGTACAAACTTAGGGTCCCATAATTGCGGACTCGGGACTCACGGTGCTTTGGTGTATACACTAGTGATGGTGAGTTGAACTTTCCGGGACCTAAGTGGATAAGGGGACTGGATGCCTGGTGATTTATCCGCTGTATCCACACCTGCCCCAGTGTCCGGGGTCGGTGTGGTGTCGCACTCATGCGACCTTAGGTCGCTTATAATGGGACTGGGATGGGGTGTCGTGCCCTCTCTATTTTTGGGTAGAAGAAAAATGGGCCAGGAGTGGAAAGGACCCAATTACTATCCTAGATGTCTCCCTACATCTATACAGGGTGGGCTCCTTAAACAGACCTAATGGGAGGGGGCTTGCATTCACCATACTCGCGTGGCCTGCTATGGTCCTGTTAAAGGGTGGTCCAGTGTTGGACCCGTCTAGGGGAGGAAATTATAACATCCCCTGTATTTGGGGGATGCATATATATTAGGATGTCTTTGGGGAGGCCAAGGAGCAGGAGAGGAAACTGGGCTCTGCTATTGAAAACTGAAAATTGAAATGACTCGTGGGGGGAGGGGGGGGGGGGGAGAAATACGGGGGGGAAAGTGTGAGGAGGTGGGGGAGGAAAAAAGGGGGGGGGGGAGGACGGAGGGTTGGGCCAAGGGGGGCCTGGAAGCAGTAGGAAGGGAGCAAGGGAAAGGGGAGGGAGGAGGGGGGGGGGAGTTGAATGGGTGGGGTGGGGGGGTGGAAGGGGAAAAGAAGGGGCAGGTGAAAGGCTGTGACATTGGTAAATGGAACATAATTAATCCAGGAAGCTGCGAACTTCTAAATCTTCATTGAGTCCATTGGGAGACAGTGTGTTAAGCTTGAATATCCAGTAGACTTCTTGTTCACAAAGTTTCTTGTAACGTCGACTTCTCGCTAGAGTGGCTGGAATACTTTCTAGGCCCATGATTTTCAAGTGGCTTGGATCAGATGCATGATATTTGGAAAAGTGTCTGGGGACACTATGGTTTTCTACTTTTGCTAGGATGTTGCATTTATGTTCACCTAACCTTTTCCTTAGAGGTCTTGTAGTTCTCCCTACGTACTGCTTACCACAGCTACATTCCAATAGATAGATGACAAATTCCGTGGCGCAGTTGATAAACCACTTGAGTGGTAGCGGTTTACTGTTTGGGGACTCTATGGTTTTTGTTTTGTGTTTGATAAATGGGCAACAACTGCAACGTGAACTTCCACATCTAAAGTTGCCTATAATGTTATTTTTCAGCCATGTTTGTGGTGTTTCAATACTCCTGTTGCTGGGTGCGATATGATTTTTAATTATTCGTGCCCTTTTGAAAATTACTTTTGGTTTTTGTGGAATTATGCTTCTAAGCAATGGGTCCTGGAGAACTATGGGCCAGTTTTTCTGAATGATGCCCTGTATGCGTCGTGAACTATCAGTATAGTTGGTAATGAAAGTGGGTGCAGTATCCAATGGGCTCGTTTCTTTTCCCTTTATTGTTTTTTCTTTGTTTCCATACTCTTTGATTACTTCATTAATCCTGGCTGCATTATACCCTTTTTCTATGAACTTTATCCCAAGTTGCTGTGCTTGTCTCTGGTAATCTTCATGTTTTGTACAGTTCCTCCTCAAACGACACAATTGACTCCGTGGAATGTTATTAATCCATTTTCGATGGTGGCAGCTCCCTGAATGTAAATACGAATTTCCGGCAGTAGGTTTGAAATGAGTTTGTGTACAGATCTGTGCTTGTTCATTGGTAAAGAGCTCAAGATCAAGAAACACCAATTCTTCTTTATTGATGACGGACGTGAAGTTGAGACCAAAGGTGTTTGTATTACAATAGATGACAAGATCCTCAAACCTTTCTACTGTTCCGTTCCATATAATAAGCACATCGTCTATATACCGAGTGTATAGAACTAAATTTTCCCTGTAGATGTGGTCAGACCATATATAGTTGTGCTCCCAAAATGCCATAAAGAGATTGGCAAAGCTGGGGGCAAATCCCGCCCCCATCGAAGTGCCACAGGTCTGTACATAGTGTTGGTTCATATAGGTGAAATAGTTGTGTTTCAGTGCAAACTCCAGTAGATCCAAGATGAACTGGGCTTGCACCGGATTGAAAGAGCCTTCTTCTAGCAGGAAGTGTTGTACTGCTTCTATCCCTTTTTCATGGGGTATACACGTGTACAAGGAACACACATCTAGTGAGGCCCAATAGTAACCGTCCTCCCATTGATATTGTTCTATGATGTCTAACACGTGAAGGGAGTCTCTAGTATAAGCTGCTGTTTGTTGCACCAAAGGCTGCAAATAATAGTCGATGTAATCTGAGACTGGTGACAGGAGGCCTTCCATACCTGCCACTATCGGGCGGCCTGAGGGAGAGGTGGTGCACTTATGTATTTTTGGGATGTGATAAAAGTATGGTGTGAGGGGGTTGCTTGGCATTAGGTATTTCGACTCTTCTTCAGAGAGGACTCCCAGTTCTTGTCCCTTTTCCAGGATAACTTTTAGTTCTCCCGAGAAAGCTTTAGTAGGGTCAAGCGTCAGCCTGAGATAGGTCTTTCTATGTGCTAAAAGTCACTCACCTTCTATACGATATGCCTCAAAATCCTGTGTAACAACAATGCTACCCCCTTTGTCGGCCTGGCGGATGACTATACTTCTGTTCTTTTTAAGGGCCTCTAGTGCATCTTGTTCCTTTTTGCTCAAGTTGTTTTGTCTTCCTATCCTCTTTGGGTTACAGAGGGTATCAAATTCATCCTTTACTATTTGATAGAATGTATTCAGAAATTGTCCTTTGGAATGTGTAGGATAGAATATGGACTTGGGTTTAAAACCTGATGGTTTAAAGGGCTCAAGGAATACATCCTGATAATACATTAGAGCCCCCTCCTCATTTGCCTCATCCAGTTCAATGAGATCTAATAGAATTGTTTTATCCGTGTCTGTTAATAATTCTTCCGGGTTATGAATCTTCCCTGATGTAATAAGGTCTGCTTTCTTCTCTTTTAAGGCAAAGAACCTCTTTAGAGTTAATGTTCTTATAAAACGATGGAGGTCCTTAAAGAGCTGAAATGAGTTTGGTCTTGCGGTTGGTGCGAAATTGAGTCCTCTGGTTAGTAGTGCCTGATCTCCTTCTGATAAAGCATATGAAGAGATATTATAAATCATTACTGTGGTATCTCCCTTACTGGGCTGTTTATTCTTCTGCCTTTTTTGTTGTTGGATTCTCCTTCCCCCCCCTGGTTCCTCTTCTTCTTCTCTTTCTAATAGTCTCTTCATGGCCATCGGAGTGGGGGGGAGGACTAAAAAAGGAAGGGATGTCCCCTGTCTATCCTGGCCAGGATCTCTCACTGCTTCTTCGTTACAGATGAAGCTACTGGCTCCCTTTTCTTCCAAGGAAGAACTGTTTTTACCTGTAGTCAGATTTGACCTGGATTCCCTATTTTTAACCGTCATTTCCCAAGCTTGATCCAGAAACTTTGTGATCGAACTTTGTATTCCCTGGTCATCTCCCGTGTCTCTCGCATCTCGCCTGGTCCTCTCATTGGTGCCATACTTTGTTGGACCTCTCTCGCGCCTCCCCTGAAAGGTAGTTTTCACATTCTGAGTGTCTCGGTGGAATATTTTTGGTCTGGCTCCTTTCTCCTCCAACTTCCTGGCCCTCCAGGGCCGCTCCGGTGTCCCATTGGATCTTGATCGGTATTCTCTCTGATATGTGGGCCGTTTTTTCTCCCCCTCCCGATTGGTTTGTTTATACTTATAGTCCCTTTTCCGGTTGTTCCTTTTGACTTTAACCCAATTGTGGGAGGAGTCTTGAGGTACCCTTTGGGCTGGCACTGATCTACTGTCAATTTCTATTTCTTTGTTTCCTCTCGGTTCTATCGGTAATCCTGTTTGAATTGATTTTTCATTGGGCCATTTATACATGTTTCCTTGTAGATAATCCTTTTTATCTCTCTCGAACTTCTTTAATTTTCTCGCCACCTGATCCTTTTCAAAGGATTTGACGGCTGAATGGATTCTATTGTCCCAATTGGAATATTCATTCAAGTTTTTAAAGGGTTCTAAATCCTTTTGGATCTGTGGAATGACCTCCCTCACTTTCCTCAGATTACGCTCCCTCTGCATTACTACAATTTTCATCCATTGCGTCGTGCAGAGGTTAGCCACTGTTTTCCATAACTCTTGTAGATCATCTTCTAAGAAATCACATTCCTTGCAATTCCGCATCCCCCTGGGTGCTATCTTAAATTCCAGGTATTCCGACAGAAAGGACGAATCTAACCACTGGGCACATTCAAAAGTTTGAGCGTCTTCAAGTTGTCTAAAAAGGCCAATCATTTCCTCCCGTCTCAATTTATCACTATTGTCCTGATTTTCCGGTATCCGACCATTAGATTGAATTTGATCATTTGGCTGGGCTGAGACCCTTTTAGAGATCTCATGCATTTGTTTTTTTATGCTTAATTTAACTTCGTTCCATTTCTGGAACTGTTGTGTGCTTTCCAAAAGTTCTACTTCTTCTAGGGCTTCTTCCAGAGCCTCCAATGGGTCTTCCATATTTTGTGTTTAGCTGTGCAGCAGGTTGGTCCGAACAGTGGTAGAAAATTGAAGTAGTATTTCCTGCGCTGCTAAGCACTGAATGGCAGATAGTGATGCTCCCAGGTGCTGCTCCAAACGCTGGGTGGTGCCAACAATCTATACAAAAATGGAGAGAAGGAACAGGAGCGCCTCTCTGGTGCATTAACGTTTTAATATAAAATCAAGCGCATTAAAATTACACTTACAGTGTGTAAAAGGTAGTATAGCGTTTCTTAAAGCCTGCCGACAGTTCCCCTCCTAGCTCTCTCGCTTGGCCAGAGCGAGAAGCGCGATGTTGCGATGTGGAGCAGGGTCTGGTGGGCGGAGCCTCGCTACGCTGATGCCGTCTGACGTCACGACGCGTTTCGGCGTTGACCACGCCTTCGTCAGGTGACGTGACGGCTAGAAGGGCTGTTACTTATTCCTCCCAGTGTGGGAGGGGAAGCAGTGCGGGGAGTGAGTCCCTCCCCTTCATTGGTATGCACGTGGATGGGTCCTTTCCACTCCTGGCTCATTTTTCTTCTACCCAAAAATAGAGAGGGCATGACACCCCATCCCAGTCCCATTATAAGCGACCTAAGGTTGCATGAGTGCGACACCACACCGACCCCGGACACTGGGGCAGGTGTGGATACAGTGGATAAATCACCAGGCATCCAGTCCCCTTATCCACTTAGGTCCCGGAAAGTTCAACTCACCATCACTAGTGTATACACCAAAGCACCGTGAGTCCCGAGTCCGCAATTATGGGACCCTAAGTTTGTACCAGTCTCCCAAACAGTATTGTTGTTTCGCCACATAGTCTCCCTAACAGTAATGTTTTTATGTTGTTTCGCCACACAGTCTAATGGGTATACACATATTTATAATCATGTATATATTCTATATAAATGCCGCAGTACTATAACAAATTTTAGTACTATGTATTAACCCTTTAATTATCCTTTGTCTAAATTTTATTTATTATTGTTTGTTGTTTTTCTTTTATATATAGACCTTTTAACGAAAGATCCCGCAAGCTGTGCAGACACAGCATGACGGGGATTCAGAAAACCCAGCCCCGTCCAGCGGGTCACACCAAAATAAGGTAATGCCATCTACGTGCATACCAATGAAGGGGAGGGACTCACTCCCCGCACTGCTTCCCCTCCCACACTGGGAGGAATAAGTAACAGCCCTTCTAGCCGTCACGTCACCTGACGAAGGCGTGGTCAATGCCGAAACGCGTCGTGACGTCAGACGGCATCAGCGTAGCGAGGCTCCGCCCACCAGACCCTGCTCCACATCGCAACATCGCGCTTCTCGCTCTGGCCAAGCGAGAGAGCTAGGAGGGGAACTGTCGGCAGGCTTTGAGAAACGCTAGACTACCTTTTACACACTGTGTGTAATTTTAATGCGCTTGATTTTATATTAAAACGTTAATGCACCAGAGAGGTGCTCCTGTTCCTTCTCTCCATTTTAGTAGTAGCTGAAGTGTATGACTGGCTAGCTGAATACAAGTGAGCAGTACACTCTGAACCTGCCTGTCTGCACTAAACACACTAATCACCAGACTACACTGACTACAACTAACTACAGCAAAGACTTACTGGCTAGCTAACTGAATACAAGTAGAGTATAAGAGCACTGTTAGCAGTAAAAACGTTTTTTTTTTCACACAAAAGTGCACTTGCTGAAGTAACAATGGCCTGGAGATAATCCTCTCAGTACCAGAGTCTAGCAAGGATGAAGCCTTGCTAGACTCTGCCAGGGAAGTCACTTCCGCCCATTTCTACGCATTTCCGCTAACCACGGCTTCTGCGCCAATTTCACGAGGTGAATGCGTTCGGATGTACGCATTCACGGTCTGCCAAAGTGGATTCTAGTGATTGAAAATTGATCCACGGCGACGAATACCCGTGGCGGATAGTGGATAGATGGTCATGAAATCACGGCAAGTCGTGATCACAACCTCCATCCGAGCACCACTGTTATGAAGTGAGTCAGACCTAAATTTGTAGAGTTATACTTGAGTATATACAGTAAATCTTTAAATAGACTGCAGAAATACACCTTTTCCAAGCTTCAGCACTATGTCAGCTCTCCAATAAACTATCTACTGTCACCTTTTTGTTTTTATAAATCAGAAAGAGGCTTACTGAAAACCTGTCAGACCCAGGTTATAAGGTATCAAATGTTAGGATTAATGTCCAGTGGTGCTCATCCGGATTCCGGATATCCGGGTAACCCTTTTTTCAGCTATTCGAAATTTGAATAGCAATTTGGATATTTTTTTAAATCCGAATAGACTATCCGAGCAAACTCGGATTTCCCACCTAAAGTCCGAAATCCGGGCAGATAGTTAGTTCAGATATCCGAGCAGAAGCCAAAATTACCTTCAATGGCAAAAATCCCAGAGAGAGAGAGATAGAGAGAGAGAGAGAGAGAGATCCGAATCCGACCAGATATTGGGTATCGATTCTACTTGGATACCCAAAAGTTCGGATTCGGATATCCGATTAGGATCCGGATATCTGGGTATTCAGATCCGAATCTATTCGGATTTTAAAAAGTGGTATCCGAGCACCCCTGTTAATGTCCAGCAAGCTTCTATCCAGTCATGAACCATGACACCAGTTGACATCTCAACTATGGACCTCTCATATTGCATCACATCCAAAAGAAAGGAAAACATCGCTTTTAAGTGCATACCTTTAATGCTTTCATTTCAAATGCTTTCACATTTGTCATTATGATTGTGATGCGTATTTGCGAATTACAATGCGTAATTACGCATAGATACTGTCATTTCTGCCCATCACTAATTGTACTCTTTTGGGCCATATGCAATTCACTTTTTCTCCTAAGTTTTCTCCTCATTGATATTTTGGTACTTTTTCAATTGCAGAATCCTGAAAGGTTTTTTTAACTGGTTCGCATTCCACCTTTTTTTTACCCCTTAACCTATTGAAGACAACAGGCTTACACTGCCCTAGTGACCAGCTATTTTTTACAATTAAGGCCACTGCAGCTTTAACTGTGTGATGCACGGCCATGCAACTTAGCACAGAAATAAATGAATTCCCCAACTTTTCTGGCTACCAACAGAGCTTTCTGTTGGTGGCATCTGATTGCTGCTGGTATGGGGGGGGGGGGGGGGGGGGGGGCTTTAGCTGTGTCGTTTTGATACAGCTGTAACTTTTTAATTACTTATGCCATCTTAGTGATATACTGTACTGTATATTTTTTTTATTTTTTTCAGTACAACCTAGGCTTTCTTTAAGTAATATTTTTCTACCAAATCAATTTTATTCTATAGTCATTTTATGGGGAAAAATTAGGCGTAAATGTAGAAAATACCCATTTTTTCATTTTTCACCCTTGCTAATTTTTACATGACATGTCCCACAGTTATAAAACACATAAGAATTAATTATTATTATTACCCTTCCCAATTTAAACGATAATCCATATGTCATATTTTACTTCTAGCTGAGCATGTGGTGGACTGTTATCCCCAGCCTGTGCGTCTGTGGCGAACGAATGTGTTCGCTAGGGAGCAGGGGCATTCCTACTATAGAGCGCAGGGGGGGCGTGGCGCACTGGGTGACTGACAGCGAAGGGGGTGTTGCCATGACCCCCCACAGCAGCAGAACAGGAGGGGGAAGCAGCACTAGAAGGATGGGCAGTGGGGACAGTGGTGGGCAGGGGGGCCAGAACCCCCTTCCCTCACCTGGGTCCCCTCCTTTTGCCTCCCTCCCTCTCTATACGCGCGTCTTACGTGGTCGCGCTGATCCTACGGACTGTACTGTGCAGGCGCAGAACTACTGGAGGACGTCCGATGACATCAGCGCGACCGCGTGAGACGCACGTTGGAGCGCACAAGAGCCCGACCTGGAAGCTGGCATGGCAGGTCGGGTGAGCCACCGGAGAAGACCGGAAGCCTTCAGAGCGGCGTTGAGGGTACGTCCTGTCTGCCACAGGCTGGAGGAAGCCCCAGGTAAGTGGATTAGTATTGTTATTTTTTTAAACACCTCCGTGAACCTTTTCTTTAAGGACCACAGTATTAAACCCCCTTAGTGACAAGGCTATTTTTTACAAATTAGGCCACCACAGCTTTTTTGCCGTACAACTCAGCACACAAGTGATTCCCCCCTTTTTTGCACGCCAACAGAGATTTCTGCTGGTGGGTGGTGATCGCTCTTCCAGGGTCTATTATTTTTTTACAAATATTTCCCTGGTTTTTTTAATTATTCTTTTAATCCACCTTCCCTCCCTCCCCCCGCTAGCCAATCAGCGTGATCGGCTGTCCCCAGTAAACACTGCTGTCCCCAGTACAGCGCTGCTGTAGATCGCAGTGCTGTAAAAAGTAAATCTAACAGTCTCCATGAGATTGCTGCTGGGAGAATGATGGCAGAGTGGAGCTGTGCATGCATCGGCACGTGTGATCTCCTGCAAAATGTTGGTGTGACTTATTACTGTTGCTATTAGCTAGCAACAATTGTTCACCAGACTATGCCCCGTGCACAAGTGTGCACGTGCACTTGCGGCAGCGTGCATGTGCATACCTCGGCACGTGCTTATGCGGCGGCAGGCGGCTGTTTTTAATGCAGGACATAGATTCTACATCCTGGAACACACAGCAGCACTAATTAGGATTTAGAATCTAGGTCCTGAAACAGCAAATGGTTAAACAGAAGATGAAGAGAAATTATATTCTAGGAGAAAACTTGAAAAAGTGAATTGAATAGGGGCCTTTGGAGTTTAAAAAATAAAGCATTAAAGTGAGACGAGTTTTTAATGTAGAGATGGCCCGAACCTCTGATTTTAGGTTCGTGAACCTACCACGAAAGGTCGGTTCGTGAGAACTTTCACGAACCGCAATAGACTTCAATGGGAAGGCAAACTTTGAAAACTAGAAAAAATTATGCTGGCCACAAAAGTGATGGAAAAGATGTTTCAAGGGGTCTAACATACGGTGACCAGACGTCCCGCTTTACCCGGGACGCGTCCCGCCTTCGGTGGGCACTGTCCCAGCCTGCATGAGGTCCCGGGAAACGTCTCGCTTTTAGCTGCAGGACGTCCCGGCCTCGGGACTCTGGCCACCGTCCATTGCATGAACTGGCCGCAGCGTCTCATAGACACTGCGCCAGTTCATTGCCCGCAGCCCCGCCACAGCAGCCTGCATATTCCTCCGGCAGACAGAGCAGGGCTATGGGAAGATGGCATCCAGCGAAGCCCTGTACTGGAGACTATTTGTGTCTCCAGTACAGGGCTTCGGGCGCCATCTTCCCATAGCTCTGCTCTGCCTGTCAGCGCGGGAGATTGCAGGAGGAGGAAGATGGTCCGGGGAGCAGCGCACCAGAGGCCGGCCGGGACCAAGAGAAGAGTTCTGTCAGGTGAGTAAATGCTTTTTTTTCCAGGTGACATGTTGCCCGCATTGCGTTTATTTTGTGCTTACATGTTGCCCATTGCATTTGTTTTGTACTGACATGTTGCCCCATTGCGTTTATTTTGTGCTGCCATGTTGCCCATTGCGTTTATTTTGTGCTGACATGTTGCCCATTGCGTTTATTTTGTGCTGACATGTTGCCATTGCGTTTATTTTGTGCTGACATGTTGCCCATTGCGTTTATTTTGTGCTGACATGTTGCCCACATTGCGTTTATTTTGTGCTGAAATGTTGCCCACATTGTGTTTATTTTGTGCTGACATGTTGCCCACATTGCATTTATTTTCTGCTGACATGTTGCCCACATTGTGTTTATTTTGTGCTGACATGTTGCCCATTGTGTTTATTTTGTGCTGACATGTTGCCCATTGCGTTCACTTTGTGCTGACATGTTGCCCACATTGCGTTTATTTTCTGGTGTCTGGGGTAACTGTTGCTGCATTTATTATTTAATGGTCATAGTTGGCTATGTTTGCTGCTTTGGGGTTACGGTATTCTATTAAATAGCATCATACCGTTTCTGCACACCCATGATGAAAATCCTCGTTTGACCACATCATGGTGTAAACACTGCTTTCTTATGCCTCGCTGTTACATCATTACGTTAGCTCCACCCATACAATGTCATGGCAACGCACATTTTGCGGCGCGCGCAACCCCCCCATTTTTCGGCGTGGCGCTCTAACACCTGGAGGGGGGCATGGCGGAGTGGGATACACGCCAAAAGTCCCGGGGAAAAATCTGGATTGGACGCAAAGCAGCATTGCTAAATGCTAAATTGCAGGCCTAAAGTGCTTTAAAACATCTTGCATGTGTATACATCAATCAGGGAGTGTAATTAGAGTACTGCTTCACACTGACACACCAAACTCACTGTGTAACGCACCGCAAACAGCTGTTTGCATTGTGACGGCCGTGCTGGACTGGTGCGCACCATGGCCAGAGTGCAGGCAGTGGCGGTTTTCAAGCCCATATGGTCGCCGGGCTGTGGTAGCTCATTGATAGAACAACAGTGACTGTCCAGCTGATCAAATTTGGTCTGACCACAATGAAGCAACGACCTTATTATCTTTGGTGTGCCAACCCCCGAGACACTCATATAGTGATTGTAAGCTCGCAAGGGCAGGGTGTAACGATGGGTGTCAACACGCAGAGAGAATCTGATTACTGGTGATCTGCAGAATCACCTGCAATGCAGATATACACCAGATTATGGATGATCTGCAGTATCACCAATAATCCGGGTATGTCTAACCTCTGGACACCAGTATAATGTTGTTAGGAATCCGGCTCTGTGTGGTTGCACCTGCTGGTGGCACTTGGTTTCGGGACTGTGCTAACATCTATCACCAGCAGGTGGCATTGTGCAGCATGTCATGGACATTTCTTTGCCTGCAGTTTCCTGGTTCACCTGCTGGTGGCTCTCTGCATCTGGACAGTATTAATTCTATCATTCACCAGCAGGTGGCCCTCATGCTATCTATCCTGGACAATTATGCATCATCTGATGGGATTTGCATTTAAGGACTCCACCCGCCTCAGAACCTTGCCAGAACCTCAGTTCAGCTTGGCTGTCCTGATCGCTGTGTTCTGTGCTCCCGGCTCTGAGAAGCTCTGTTCTGATCTGATCTCCTGGTTTATGTTCTTTGCTTACTCTGACTCTGATTTGCCTTGCCCTTGTCTGCTGTTCCGCCTGGTCTGTAAATATTTCTGTATATTGTTGTATAGTTAGTTAGTTAGGATTGCTGTGTTTATGTGGGTTGCACTGTGGGATTTACCATTTGCTAATTTGTATATAATTGCACTGATTGACAATAAAACTGTTTATTTCACATTCATTGGTTTCCGTCTCAGTTCTGCTGCACATTGTGATCTATCAAGTCTGCTGCTAAGAGCAGCCATAACAGTAGGTTCTGGCACACACACTGATCACAGCAGCAAGCCTGAGTTTTGGAAATGTATCCCAATCAGGTGCAATATTATGCATTGCTAGCAAAGGAAAATGAGTTTTCCTGCAGGAAGTTTTTCTCTGATCATCCCAGAGAATCTTTGCTGGCTTTAGTTGATCTGGTGCATGGCTTTGTAGCCCAAGGAATATTTTGTAGTCAGGAAGTAGAATCTTTAATTAAAATATGGGTAGATTTAGCACTGTCCAATTTGCCTTCAGATGATTTCTCGGCACCCCTACAGCCAGTCCAAATCCAATCATTATTGTATTTATTAGAAGAGGATCCAGTATATTTTGAGGAACAATATTTGGGGAAAGGTAATGAAGCAATGTTGGAGTGTATAGAATCTGCATATTCTCTTGTTTGTCAGGGTTTGTGTATCTATGAAGATGCTCTTACTTTAATCTCTGTCTGGCAAAGACTGCTTTCTGCCTCTTCCACTCCTCAGTCTACTTCCTTACCTTCCTTTTCTGCTGATCAGAGCTTGCAGCACACAGCCTCAGTAGGCCCAGAAAATAATTTGGTCTCTTATACAGCAGGCCCCACAGTTGCTAAAAGAAAGGGGAGATCAAAGCATAAAAGAAAATATGTTCCCACTGCCTCCATTCAGCATGTACTGCCTATTGAACCTGGGTCTGCAACACCTGCAGCACTTGATCTGTCTCCATCCCTGACTATACAATCAGTTGCTCATTTTCCAGTACAGCCTGCAGACTCTTGCCTCCAGATGCCTGCAGACTCTTGCCTCCAGATGCCTGCAGACTCTTGCCTCCAGATGCCTGCAGACTCTTGCCTCCAGATGCCTGCAGACTCTTGCCTCCAGATGCCTGCAGACGCTTGCCTCCAGATGCCTGCAGACGCTTGCCTCCAGATGCCTGCAGACTCTTGCCTCCAGATGCCTGCAGACTCTTGCCTCCAGATGCCTGCAGACTCTTGCCTCCAGATGCCTGCAGACTCTTGCCTCCAGATGCCTGCAGACGCTTGCCTCCAGATGCCTGCAGACTCTTGCCTCCAGATGCCTGCAGACTCTTGCCTCCAGATGCCTGCAGACTCTTGCCTCCAGATGCCTGCAGACTCTTGCCTCCAGATGCCTGCAGACTCTTGCCTCCAGATGCCTGCAGACTCTTGCCTCCAGATGCCTGCAGACTCTTGCCTCCAGATGCCTGCAGACTCTTGCCTCCAGATGCCTGCAGACTCTTGCCTCCAGATGCCTGCAGACTCTTGCCTCCAGATGCCTGCAGACTCTTGCCTCCAGATGCCTGCAGACTCTTGCCTCCAGATGCCTGCAGACTCTTGCCTCCAGATGCCTGCAGACTCTTGCCTCCAGATGCCTGCAGACTCTTGCTCCCAGCCGCATGCAGAACTTTGCATCCAGCCATCTGCAGACACTTGCATGCAGCCTACAGAGACTTTGTTTCAGCCTGCAGAAAATTGCATCCAGCCCGCAGACGCTTGCATCCAGCCCGCAGACGCTTGCATCCAGCCCGCACGGGCTTGCATCCAGCCCGCACGGGCTTGCATCCAGCCCGCACAGGCTTGCATCCAGCCCGCACGGGCTTGCATCCAGCCCGCACAGGCTTGCATCCAGCCCGCACAGGCCCTGCTCCAGCCCGCACAGGCCCTGCTCCAGCCCGCACAGGCCCTGCTCCAGCCCGCACAGGCCCTGCTCCAGCCCGCACAGGCCCTGCTCCAGCCCGCACAGGCCCTGCTCCAGCCCGCACAGGCCCTGCTCCAGCCCGCACAGGCCCTGCTCCAGCCCGCACAGGCCCTGCTCCAGCCCGCACAGGCCCTGCTCCAGCCCGCACAGGCCCTGCTCCAGCCCGCCCAGCCAGGTGCTCAGCCAACGGCCCAGCCAGGTGCTCAGCCAACGGCCCAGCCAGGTGCTCAGCCAACGGCCCAGCCAGGTGCTCAGCCAACGGCCCAGCCAGGTGCTCAGCCAACGGCCCAGCCAGGTGCTCAGCCAACGGCCCAGCCAGGTGCTCAGCCAACGGCCCAGCCAGGTGCTCAGCCAACGGCCCAGCCAGGTGCTCCGCCAGCTGTCAACCAGTCTAATGCCCTCCCAACTGCCTACCAGTCTGTTGCCATGCCTGTTGCCAACCAGTCTGTTGCCATGCCTGTTGCCAACCAGTCTGTTGCCATGCCTGTTGCCAACCAGTCTGTTGCCATGCCTGTTGCCAACCAGTCTGTTGCCATGCCTGTTGCCAACCAGTCTGTTGCCATGCCTGTTGCCAACCAGTCTGTTGCTATGCCTGCTGCCAACCGGTCTGTTGCCCTGCCTGCTGCCAACCGGTCTGTTGCCCTGCCACAAGAGACTTCTGCTTCTGCTGCCCAGCCACAAGAGACTTCTGCTGCCCAGCCACAAGAGACTTCTGCTGCCCAGCCACAAGAGACTTCTGCTGCCCAGCCACAAGAGACTTCTGCTGCCCAGCCACAAGAGTCTTCTGCTGCCCAGCCACAAGAGACTTCTGTTGCCCAGCCACAAGAGTCTTCTGCTTCTGCTGCCCAGCCACAAGAGACTTCTGCTGCCCAGCCACAAGAGACTTCTGCTGCCCAGCCACAAGAAACTTCTGCTGCCCAGCCACAAGAGACTTCTGCTGCCCAGCCACAAGAGACTTCTGCTGCCCAGCCACAAGAGACTTCTGCTGCCCAGCCACAAGAGACTTCTGCTGCCCAGCCACAAGAGACTTCTGCTGCCCAGCCACAAGAGACTTCTGCTGCCCAGCCACAAGAGACTTCTGCTGCCCAGCCACAAGAGACTTCTGCTGCCCAGCCACAAGAGACTTCTGCTGCCCAGCCACAAGAGACTTCTGCTGCCCAGCCACAAGAGACTTCTGCTGCCCAGCCACAAGAGACTTCTGCTGCCCAGCCACAAGAGACTTCTGCTGCCCAGCCACAAGAGACTTCTGCTGCCCAGCCACAAGAGTCTTCTGCTGCCCAGCCACAAGAGACTTCTGTTGCCCAGCCACAAGAGACTTTTGTTTCTGCTGCCCAGCCACTAAGGACTTCTGCTGCTGCTGTCCAGCAATTACAGTCTTCCGCTGCTGTTCCTCTGGGTGGTTCCCAGCCTGCTCCTCCTCCTGAAGGGATCCTGCCTGCTGCCCAGCCTGAGGTGATCCTGCCTGCCGCCCAGCCTGAGGTGATCCTGCCTGCCGCCCAGCCTGAGGTGATCCTGCCTGCCGCCCAGCCTGAGGTGATGCTGCCTGCCGCCCAGCCTGAGGTGATGCTGCCTGCCGCCCAGCCTGAGGTGATGCTGCCTGCCGCCCAGCCTGAGGTGATCCTGCCTGCCGCCCAGCCTGAGGTGATCCTGCCTGCCGCCCAGCCTGAGGTGATCCTGCCTGCCGCCCAGCCTGAGGCGATCCTGCCTGCCCAGCCTGAGGCAACCCGGCCTGCCGCCCAGCCTGGGGTGATCCGGTCTGCTGCCCAGACTGAGGGGATCCAGTTCACTGTTGCCCAGACTGAGGGGATCCAGTTCACTGCCTGGCCTGATGTTCCACCTGTTAGCCTCTTGTCTGTGGTCCTGCCTGACATTTTCCATCCGTCTTCTATTAAGACTTTTCAGTTTCCTGTCATCCAGTTTTCAAATACTCCTGTCACCCAGCCGGGTCAGGTAATATTTATTTTTGAATTATTTCCCTCCCTGCCCACCCAGTCTTGGCATTTGCTGCTTATTTTATTTCCTGCTGTTTTTTGTCATTCTGGCGGAGGATTTGTAAGAACATTGTGGAGCGTCCTGAGGCCGCTCCTAAAGGGGGGGGTTATGTTAGGAATCCGGCTCTGTGTGGTTGCACCTGCTGGTGGCACTTGGTTTCGGGACTGTGCTAACATCTATCACCAGCAGGTGGCATTGTGCAGCATGTCATGGACATTTCTTTGCCTGCAGTTTCCTGGTTCACCTGCTGGTGGCTCTCTGCATCTGGACAGTAGTAATTCTATCATTCACCAGCAGGTGGCCCTCATGCTATCTATCTATCTATCCTGGACAATTATGCATCATCTGATGGGATTTGCATTTAAGGACTCCACCCGCCTCAGAACCTTGCCAGAACCTCAGTTCAGCTTGGCTGTCCTGATCGCTGTGTTCTGTGCTCCCGGCTCTGAGAAGCTCTGTTCTGATCTGATCTCCTGGTTTATGTTCTTTGCTTACTCTGACTCTGATTTGCCTTGCCCTTGTCTGCTGTTCCGCCTGGTCTGTAAATATTTCTGTATATTGTTGTATAGTTAGTTAGTTAGGATTGCTGTGTTTATGTGGGTTGCACTGTGGGATTTACCATTTGCTAATTTGTATATAATTGCACTGATTGACAATAAAACTGTTTATTTCACATTCATTGGTTTCCGTCTCAGTTCTGCTGCACATTGTGATCTATCAAGTCTGCTGCTAAGAGCAGCCATAACAAATGTGAGTGTTTGGTGTAACAGTACAACTCTGAGCATAGACCACCAGGGACCCCGGTGGCCTTCACAGTACCCCCCCCCCCCCCCCCCGAGGAGTGGACTCCGAACACTTCCCACCAGGCTTCCCAGGATGTAAGTCATGGAACTCTTTCCTTAACTCCTCTGCGTGCATGCGACATTCTGGCACCCAAGTCCTATCCTCCACACCATAACCTTTCCAGTGCACCAGATACTGCACGGAGTTCTGCACTAGCCGGGAGTCCAGAATCTTTTCAACCTCATACTCAGGTTGATCATCAATGAACACGGGGGGGGGGGGGAGCTTGAGCACTGATACGTGGAAAGATCTTACCCCTCGCATACTGGTAGGAAGATCTACAGCATAAGTGACAGCATTAATCTTTTTGGTCACTGGAAATGGCCCAACAAACCTAGGCCCCAATTTGGGTGACAGTTGTTTCAGTGCCAGGTGTCGCGTAGACACCCAGACCAAATCTCGTGGTGAAAAGTCCCATTCAGTAGACCGTCTTTTGTCCGCCTGTTTTTTCTGAGACTTGAATGCCTTCCCCAAATTTGTTTTCACCATAGCCCAAATCTGTTTTACCGCCCCCTGCCAATCCTCTAATGCTGGGAAAGGAGTAGATGCCACTGGCAAAGGAGCACACTTAGGTGACCTTCCCGACACCACCTGAAATGGGGAAAACCCAGAGGAAGAACTTTTCAGATTGTTGTGCGCAAACTCCGCAAAAGGCAAAAACTTAACCCAGTCAGTTTGCGCTTCAGCAACATAACATCTGAGAAACTGTTCCATGGATTCGTTGACTCTTTCAGTCTGGCCATTTGTCTGGGGATGGTAGCCTGATGAAAACGAAAGATCCATGCCCATTAGATGATAAAATGCCCTCCAGAACTTAGAAATGAATTGGACTCCCCTATCTGACACCACATTCTCCGGAATGCCATGCAGCCGGAAAATGTGCTGGATGAAGAGATTAGCCAGCTCCTGGGCTGAGGGGAGTCCTTTCAGAGGGACAAAATGGGCCATCTTGCTGAATCTGTCTACCACCACCCAAATGACAGACATGCCTTCTGATCTGGGGAGTTCACCCACAAAATCCATGGACAGATGAGTCCACGGTTCATGTGGCACCGGCAAAGGCTGCAAAGTTCCTACTGGTGTCAGACGGGAAGGTTTATTCCTAGCACACACAGCACACTCTCTCACAAACTCCTTACAGTCCATGGCTAAAGATGGCCACCATGCACACCTGGCAAGGAGATCCTGTGTCCTGGTGGCCCCTGGATGACCAGCATTCTTATGAGAATGAAATAACTGTAAGAGCTGTAAGCGAAAAGGCAGTGGCACAAACAACACTCCCTCAGGCTTTCCTTCAGGAACATCCTGCTGATATGGGGCCAGTGTGGCAGCCCAATCCTTCCAGGTTTCTGTGGCTGCCAAAACCACCTTCTGAGGCAGAATAGTCTCGGGTGCTGAGGGCTGTGCCATCTCGGGCTCGAAACACCTGGACAAGGCATCAGCCTTAATGTTTTTACTACCAGGAGTGTACGTAATTACAAAATTGAATCTGGAAAAGAACAGTGACCACCGGGCCTGTCGGGGACTGAGTCTCTTAGCGTTTTCTATGTACTCTAAATTTTTATGGTCCGTGTAAACTGTGATAATGTGTTCTGCTCCCTCTAGCCAATGTCGCCATTCCTCAAAGGCTAACTTGATGGCCAGGAGTTCTCGGTTACCTATATCATAGTTTCTCTCTGCTGGGGAAAACCTACGAGAGAAGTAGGCACATGGGTGAAGCTTACCCTGCAAACCAGAACGCTGAGACAGCACAGCCCCCACCCCCACCTCTGAGGCATCGACCTCCAGTATGAAAGGGAAGGTGACATCAACGTGTCTCAAAATAGGTGCAGAACAAAACAGTTTCTTCAGCGTGTCAAAGGCCATAAGAGCCTCCTCGGACCAATGGTAAGTATCAGCCCCTTTCTTGGTAAGACTGGTGAGGGGCGCGACCACTGTAGAGTACCCCTTTATAAATCTCCTGTAGTAATTTGCAAAACCCAGGAATCTCTGGATGACCTTCAAACCCAGAGGCTGCGGCCAGTCCAGCACCGCAGAGACCTTCCCAGGATCCATAGATAGGCCCGAGGTGGATATTACATACCCCAAGAAAGCAACAGAGGTCACCTCAAAAATACACTTTTCCAGTCTGGCATACAATTGATTTTGTCTTAGTCTTTCCAGCACGAACTTGACATGTCTCCGATGCTCTGAAAGAGTAGCTGAAAAGATCAGTATATCATCGAGATATACCAAGGCAAATTTACCCAAAATCGGTCTAAAGACCTCGTTAATCAGCTCTTGGAAGACGGACGGAGCATTGCACAACCCGAAGGGCATCACCAGATACTCGTAATGCCCATCGGGTGTATTAAAGGCCGTCTTCCACTCATCACCGTCCCTGATACGTACAAGGTTGTATGCACCCCTCAAATCCAATTTCGAGAACATTTTTGAATTGGTGATCTGAGAAAATAAATCGTCATTTAGAGGCGATTTTTTACTGTGATCTTGTTTAGGCCCCAATAGTCAATGCAGGGACGTAGGCCCCCATCTTTTTTCTTGACAAAAAAGAACCTGGCCCCCGCAGGTGACCGAGAGGGGCGGATAAAACTCTTAGCTAAATTTTCTTTGATGTATTCTTGCATTGCCAATTTCTCTGGCCCGGACAAGTTATATAGATGACCCCTAGGGGGCATACAACCAGATCTTAAGTCAATCGGACAATCAAAGGTACGGTGAGGAGGCAGTCTATCTGCTGCCTTAGGACAAAATACATCAGCAAATTCTTTATACTGCTCTGGCAATCCTTCCACCTGAATTCTGGTGTTACCCATGGTTACCTTCGCCAAACAATGATGATGGCAGCGGGTAGACCAGCTCGTTAGCTGACCAGAAGCCTAATCAATCTGAGGGGCGTGAAGTCGTAACCATGGCAGGCCAAGGATAACCGTGGAAGTTGCCATCCGTAGCACAAAAAACTGCATACTCTCTCTATGTAAAACCCCTATGGTGACCCCCAACTCTGGAGTCTGAGACAGAGGGTATTTACTCTGCAGAGGAGAGTCATCCACCGCAGTAACCAACACTTTATGATCTAATGGGAGAATAGGAATTCACAATTTTCTGGCAAATTCGTAGTCGATAAAATTGGCCGCAGATCCAGAGTCAAGAAAGGCCTCAGTAGAAACTGTCTGACCTTCCCATGAAATGATACATGGGAGGAGCAACCGATCATCATGAAGAGGTAAATTCTGCACGCCTAGGGTATTACTAGAGTTGAGCCGAAATTTTCGTAATTTCGCATTACTATAATTACGCATGCGAAATTTGCGATTACGATGCGAAATTAGCGTAGCGTAATTGCCATTAAAATCGTAATTGAAAATACCATAAGCGTAATTTTCAACGCGTAATTTCGCGTTTCGTTCATGCCGTAATTTCGCATTAAACGCTACCATAATTTCGCGTTAAACCGTAACGCTCCGTATAATATAAAAAAGCCGCCGACTTTAAGGGTTAATAGCAAAGCCCCCTTAAATGCTAAGAGCCTCAAATTTGAAGAATATATTAAGGAGATCAGGAGGAATAAGAGGAAAGACCTTATAGTTTTTGAGAAAATCGATGTTAAAGTTTCACAGTAAAAATGTATACATTTAAAAACCCGCCGACTTTAACGGTTAATAGCAAAGCCTGCTTAAAGTTTAGGAACACCAAATTCCTAGGGTATATTAAGGGGATCAGTGGGAATAAGAGGACATTTTTTTTTTCAAAAAGACCTTATAGTTTTTGAGAAAATCGATTTTTAAGTTTCAAGGGCAAAAATGTCTTTTTTTGCGGAAAATGTCAGTTTTTTTTTGCACAGGTAACAATAGTGTATTATTTTCATAGATTCCCCCAAGTGGGAAGAGTTTTACTTACTTCGTTCTGAGTGTGGGAAATATAAAAAAAAAACGACGTGGGGTCCCCCCTCCCAGACCTCTTTAACCCCTTGTCCCCCATGCAGGCTGGGATAGCCAGAATGCGGAGCACCGGCCGCGTGGGGCTCCGCCCCCTGACTATACCAGCCCGCATGGTCCATGGATTGGGGGGTCTCGGAAGGGGAGGGGCAGCCAAGCTTTCCCCTCCCCCTCCGAGCCCTTGTCCAATCCAAGGACAAGGGGCTCTTCTCCACCTCCGATGGGCGGTGGAGGTGGAGGCCGCGATTTCCTGGGGGGGGTTCATGGTGGAATCTGGGATTCCCCTTAAAAACGGGGTACCCCAGATGCCCACCCCCCCTCCCAGGAGAAATGAGTATAGAGGTACTTGTACCCCTTACCCATTTCCTTTAAGAGTTAAAAGAAAAATAAACACACAAACACATAGAAAAAGTATTTTAATTGAACAAAAAACATAACCACGAAAAAAGTCCTTTAATATTCTTAATTAACCATTAATACTTACCTGTCCCTTTAAATAAATGATCCCTCGCAATATCCTCGGAAATGTTCTATCAGTTACAATGTAACTAAGTTATTACAATGTAACAACTTTGTTACATTGTAACTACGCCGCACCCGACGTCACTCGCAGCTCACCCGCCGCACGGACCCGACAGAGCTCTGAGCTATATAGCTGGGAGGGGGGAACCCACGTCGTTTTTTTTTAATATTTCCCACACTCAGAACGAAGTAAGTAAAACTCTTCCCACTTAGGGGAATCTATGAAAATAATACACTATTGTTACCTGTGCAAAAAAAACTGACATTTTCCGCAAAAAAAGACATTTTTGCCCTTGAAACTTAAAAATTGATTTTCTCAAAAACTATAAGGTCTTTTTGAAAAAAAATGTTTTCCTCTTATTCCCACTGATCCCCTTAATATACCCTAGGAATTTGGTGTTCCTAAACTTTAAGCAGGCTTTGCTATTAACCGTTAAAGTCGACAGGTTTTTAAATGTATACATTTTTACTTTGAAACTTTAACATCGATTTTCTCAAAAACTATAAGGTCTTTTTGAAAAAAAAAAATTTCCTCTTATTCCTCCTGATCTCCTTAACCTCTCTGGCGGTTAATTGTTTTTGCCACATGGGCAAAAATCCTATTTTTTGTTTTGTTTTTTTTTTGTTTCATGTAAAGCTACCAGAGTGGTAGCTACATGAAACACCACTAGGGGGCGCATGTGTCCCTCTAGTGCGATCGTCGCCGGCACTAATAGCAAACAGGGGAGCGCGTATATAACGCGTTCCCCTGTTTGGCTTCTCCTGTCGCCATGGCGACGATCGGGATGACGTCATGGACGTCAGCCGACGTCCTGACGTCAGGCGCATCCGATCCGGCCCATAGCGCTGCCCGGAACTCATTGGTCTGGGCAGCGCAGGGCTCTGGCGCGGGGGGGGGGGACCCTCTTTCGCCGCTGCGTGTGGCCGATCGCCGCAGAGCGGCGGTGATCAAGCTGTGCGCGCGCTGTGCGCGCGCTGTGCGCGCGCTATGCGCGCGAATCGCCCCAGTACAGCCGGAGAAATCCTCCTGCGCGGCATAGCCCGAGCTCAGCTCGGGCTTACCGCCAGGGAGGTTAATATATTCTCCAAATTTGAGGCTCTTAGCTCTTAGCATTTAAGGGGGCTTTGCTATTAACCCTTAAAGTTGGTGGCTACCTAACATTGATCCATGCGTCAACGTAAGCATGGCCATACGCATTAATTTCGTAACACCCAAAGTAATGCGAAAATTACGCGAAAATTACGGTTACGCGAAATTTCGCGAAATCCTTCTTCATTACGATTATGTACTTACGGCCATAATCGTAATTACACTAATTACGCGAAATTTCGTGAAATCGTAATTACATCATTACGCTCATCTCTAGGTATTACCTCTGACTACGCCTAGGCGGCAGTGTTTCCCGACTTCTTGGGACAGTTCTGCCCTTTATGACCCTCCTCTGCACAGTACAAACAGAGCTGCTCGGCTTTCAGGCGACTCTGCTCGACCCGAGACCATTTTGACCTACCAATCTGCATGGGTTCAGGGGGAGGTGACGTGGGCGGAGAGGAGGCATAGGAAACATATCTCACACTATTCCTGCCCCGAGTCTGCCTCTGATATCGTAAGCGGCGGTCCACTCTGACTGCTAGTGTAATGGCCTCATCAATGGACTTAGGTTCAGGATATCCTAACATCAGACTAGATACTGCATCAGATAATCCTGACAAGCAGCAGTCTAACAGTGCGAATGAGCCCCATCTAGCCGACACCGCCCACTTCCTGAACTCAGCTGCATAAATCTCTACCGAATCCTTGCCCTGCCGCAGAGTCTTGAGCTTCCGCTCAGCGGTCGAAGCAATATCCGGATCATCGTAAATTATAGCCATAGCTTGAAAAAATTCCTCCACCGAGGTCAGGGCCTTATCCCCTGGTTGCAGACCATATGCCCAGGTCTGAGAATCCCCTGTCAACAGAGTCTTAATAAAGATAATTCTCTGTGCGACAGTACCCGATGAATTAGGTCTTAACTCAAAGTATGATAACACTCAATCTTTAAAGTTTAGAAAGTCAGATCTGTGACCAGAAAACTTCTCGGGCACCGGCATGCGTAAATCGGTAACAAGAGGGGACTGCACTGCATTAACAGTCGTCTGAAGGGCTTGTATAGACCCAGACAAAGCATTGACCTGGGTCTGATGACTATCCAGCACGCTGATGCAATTCTGCACCGAGGTGGTGAGTGCAAGCAGACGACTGTCAAGTGCGTCCATATTGTTTTGGGTCTGCCGTTCTGTAACGATGGGTGTCAACACGCAGAGATAATCTGATTACTGGTGATCTGCAGAATCACCCGCAATGCAGATATACACCAGATTATGGATGATCTGCAGTATCACCAATAATCCGGGTATGTCTAACCTCTGGACACCAGAATAATGTGAGTGTTTGGTGTAACAGTACAACTCTGAGCATAGACCACCAGGGACCCCGGTGGCCTGAGTGACTTGAGGAATACTCCCCTGACTGTGGGGAATATTCCTGTAGCCTGTGGACTCCCTAGGAGAGGGACCCAGGCTGGGTTGCAGGAAGCCCTGCTGCTAATGTGAACAGACTTGCCCTAACTAGGTGTAAGGGCCTATACTCTATGCTCTGGAATCGGGCTAAGGCAAATACACATACAATACAATCCTTGCTCTGGGTGTGAGGCTCGTGATCACAACACCCTTGAACTAGCCTACCGAATACCCTAGTCTTGGGTGTGAGGTCCGTGATCACAACACCCCGGAACTAGTCTAGAGCATAACATAGAATTGACACAGTATCCTAGTCTTGGGTGTGAGGTCCGTAGTCACAACATCCTGGAACTGGTCTAAAGCATAACATAGAACTGACACAGTATCCTAGTCTTGGGTGTGAGGTCTGTAGTCACAACGCCCTGGAACTGGTCTAAAGCATAACAGTACTGACACAAGAGTAATCTAGCTCAGTGTGAATCCCCAGGTCCACCTGGCTCTTAACACACTGTAGGATCTGACTGTGGTCTGTGTGCCAACACATAAGCATTCGCAACGGCAGACAACGTGAGACTGAAGGACAAGCAGCTATATAGTGCAGCGCAGATCAGCGCCGCCCAGTCCCCTTCAGCCAACCGCCGTTCGTTCTGGGATCAGCTGACCAGTAGAGTCAGCTGACCCCTTCCTGCTTCCCATAAAGCTTCTGCCTCTCGGCGCGCGCGTGTTCCTCAGCCTACGTGCACAGGAAGGCTGAACCACATCAGACACATGTCGCCGCGCAGAAACCGCCGGGCTGAACGCGGAACTAGCCGCCGCGCCATCAGAGCACGCGGCGGCTTTTCCGCAATCCTTCACACAGGGATCTCTCCCCCTTTTCTGTCTTGGAAATCATTATACATTTTATTCATCATGTTACTTTTATCACTGTCATTACCAATTCTGTATTTTGTATTCTGTATGTTGTATCATTTTTTGTATTTTGTCTCTAATTATGTATCTTGTATATTAGTGTACACCATTGTCTGCATTATTATGTACCCCGTGTTTGTTTCTTACTTTGTACAGCGCCACAGAATATGTTGGCGCTTTATAAATCAATAATAATAATAATAATAATAATATAGCCGGCAGTCATTGCTTCATTTGCCCCTTCACCGTGGCAAGGTAATGATCATGAAGGGGAATGGGCACATGTCTTTTGTTTTGTTGTTGCAGCCGCCAGCAGTGCGGCCAGAAAAATTAGGCAGGCATGTACACGCACCAGAAAAACTATTATAGCAGCGGCCTTAAAAATTCAGGAATCTGCCTGGAGTCCTGGACCTTGTTGGCGGAGAAGGCAGTCAAGCGGCCTGCAGGCAGAGATGCTGTGTGGGGAGCGACTTAGTCTTGGGGCAGGCAGTCACACGTCGTGCAGGCAGAGATGCTGTGTGTGGGGACTGACTTATTTTTCGGGCAGGCCTGAGCGTGCTTTGCAGACCAGGCATCCGTGGTCAAATGGACCCTTGACCCAACGCTGTGTGCCAGAGATGTCACCATTTACCTTTCAACATCACGGTACAGTTTAGGTAACGCCTTTTTTGAGAAAAAATTGCAGCCTGGTATCTTCCACTGCGGTGTGTGGCTTTGCTTTTGTGTTCTGCTTTTCCTCAGGCGGTCATCACATTGCAGTTTGTGCTTTGTAATCATGTGCCTTCATAAGGTAGTTGTCCCTACGGGGGTCTTGGTTTTTTCACAGCTCAATTTTTGGTGGCAGAGAGTACAGATGGCATTGCTCTAATCTGAGGCAGACACACAAAAAAATTCCACACCGCTAAGCCCTGGGGTGATGGCACTTTGGTGGTGGCGACCAACTAAGTGTTAAGTGGGGTGCCAGAATCAGAGCAGGAGGAGGAAGATATGTCACGCTTCCGTGCGAAAGCTGAGAAAGATGAGGTCTTCTGTGTTAAACAGTCAACTACGTCCTGACAATATTGGGGGTTGATGGCATGTGCCTTCTTCTGAACAATGTACTTGGTATGCACTGACTTGACTAATACAATGTGCAGTCACACAGGTGCAGTTAACAGGTATGCACGGAGTGGTATATCACACTGCGTGCACTCATGTAGGTAGGTGGGTGCACTGAACACAACAGATAGGTATATGCAGTGATGAGGTGGGTTCACTGAACACAACAGGTAGGTATATGCAGTGATGAGGTGGGTTCACTGAACACAAAAGGTAAGTATATGCAGTGATGAGGTGGTTTCACTAAACACAACAGGTAGGGATATGCAGTACTGGGTATTACAATGTGCACCTGTCACACAGGTAGTCACTGAATGTGCCGGGCCTGGCAGTGGTGCACACACACAGTATGAATTATCAAGGCTGTCTATAATGCAACACAAGTGTCAGTGGAACACACGGAAAAAAAAAATCACAAGAACAAGATTAGCTCTCAAAAGAGCTGTTGTGGGGTGCTATTTTAGCAATAAGAATCAGCCAGGAGCAAGCTAACAAGATAACAAGAGCCTAACTAATCTTTACCTATGAGAGTCTGCCAGCAGCTGTCCCTTCTCTCACTACTGCCAGCACACGAGTGAGTGTAATAGCTGGCGCTGCCTGCCTTATATAAGGGGGGGTGGCTCCAGGAGTGAGTGTAGTCTGATTGGCTATAATGTGCCTGCTGACTGTGATGTAGAGGGTCAAAGTTGACCCTAATGAAGCATTATGGGGACGAACCGAACTTCCAGGAAAGTTCGCCTTCAGGGGTGCTCAGGTACCACTTTTCACTATCTGGAACTAATTCGAATCTGGACATCCCTCTATCTGATCCGGGTCAGATATCTGGATCAAACATTTTCCAATCCGAATCCGGGTCGGATATCCGACCCCAGTATCCGGTCGGATTCGGATATCCGGATTGAAAACCGGAAGTGGTCTTTCAAAATGCTTCCAAACCGTTTTGGTACCTAAAAAACCTCCTCTCTCCTCCATGGAACTTATCTTCCAGGGATTTTTAGGATCTCAAAAGCCAGCTCACATTCATTGGCCAGGAATCAAACCCAGGTCAACTGCTTGGAAGGCTGCTATGCTTACCACTATACCACCAACGCTACATGCTGAAGCCAGCCTAGCATGTACCATTGTGATATACCCAAGAGAAAAATGAGCTTGCTTAGGGATTTGTAGGATGTCAAAAGCAAGCTTACATACATTGGCCAAGAATCAAAGCCAGGTCAACTGTTTGGAAGGCAGCTATGCTTACCACTATACCACCAATGCTACATGCTGAAGCCAGCCTAGCATTTACCATTGTGATATACCCAAGAGAAAAATTAGCTTGCGTAGGGATTTGTAGGATGTCAAAAGTGAGCTCACATACATTGGCCAGGAATCGAACCCAGGTCAACTGCTTGGAAAGCAGCTATGCTTACCACTATACCACCAACGCTACATGCTGAAGCCAGCCTAGCATGTACCATTGAGATATACCCACAAGAAAAATGAGCTTGCTTTGGGATTTGTAGGATGTCAAAAGCAAGCTCACATACATTGGCTAGGAATCAAACCCAGGTCAACTGCTTGGAAGGCAGCTATAGTTACCACTATACCACCAAAGCTACATGCTGAAGCCAGCCTAGCATGTACCATTGTGATATACCCAAGATAAAAATGAGCTTGCTTAGGGATTTGTAGGATGTTAAAAGCAAGCTTACATACATTGGCCAGGAATCAAACCCAGGTCAACCACTTGGAAGGCAGCTATGCTTACCACTATACCACCAACACTACATGCTGAAGCCAGCCTAGCATGTACCATTGTGATATACCCAAGAGAAAAATGAGCTTGCTTAGGGATTTGTAGGATCTCAAAAGCCAGCTCACATACATTGGCCAGGAATCTAACCCAAGTCAACTGCTTGCAAGGCAGCTAGGCTTACCACTATACCACCAACGCTACATGCTGAAGCCAGCCTAGCATGTACCATTGTAATACACCCAAGAGAAAAATTAGCTTGCTTAGGGATCTGTAGGATGTCAAAAGCCAGCTCACATACATTGGCCAGGAATCAAACCCAGGTCAACTGCTTGGAAGGCAGCTATGCTTACCACTATACCACCAACGCTACATGCTGAAGCCAGCCTAACATGTACCATTGTGATATACCCAAGAGAAAAATGAGCTTGCTTAGGTATTTGTAGGATGTCAAAAGCAAGCTCACATACATTGGCCAGGAATCGAACCCAGGTCAACTGCTTGGAAGGCAGCTATGCTTACCACTATACCACCAACACTACATGCTGAAGCCAGCCTAGCATGTACCATTGTGATATACCCAAGAGAAAAATTAGCTTGCTTAGGGATTTGTAGAATGTCAAAAGCAAGCTCACATACATTGACCAGGAATCAAACCCAGGTCAACTGCTTGGAAGGCAGCTATGCTTACCACTATACCACCAATGCTACATGCTGAAGGCAGCCTAGCATGTACCATTGCGATATAACCAAGATAAAAATGAGCTTGCTTAGGGATTTGTAGGATTTCAAAAGCAAGCTCACATACATTGGCCAGGAATCAAACCCAGGTCAACTGCTTGGAAGGCAGCTATGCTTACCACTGTACCACCAACGCTACATGCAGAAACTTCTTGGAGCAGACTTACTTCCTACCTCCAAAAGACACACATACATCCCCATAAAATCATTTAACAGCAAATGTGCGCACAGTCTCTGTGGCGCAATTGGTTAGGGCTGCTCCAAGAAGTTTCAGCATGTAGTGTTGGTGGTATAGTGGTGAGCATAGCTGCCTTCCAAGCAGTTGACCTGAGTTTGCTTCCCGGCCAATGTATGTGAGCTGGCTTTTGACATCCTACAAATCCCTGGAAGACAAGATCCATGAACGAGGAGGAGATGGAAGGTGGAGATAGATGTGTTTTTTTTTTGTTGCAATGAAAATAGCAGTAATCGGATCCGGATACCCGCAATATGCACGGATATCCACGGTATGCGGCCAAATATCCGCAGATAGCTATCCGGATTTTGGTATAGGTATCCAGAATCCGAATCCGGTCGGATAGCTGAAAAAAGTTTGGATATCCGGGTTACCCAGATATCCGGAATCCGGATGAGCATCCCACCCAAAGTTCGCCTTGAGCCGTTCGCCGGCGAACTGTTCGGGCCATCTCTATTTATATGCACACACACACTTATTATCACCCTAGGGGATTGGAAGTAAACCCCTTGGTTAACAGTTCACAGTTGAGTGCTGTACAGACACTTTGCTGGACTGTAGTTTTCTCCTAAGTGATATTTTCACAACTTCTCAATAAAACACCTTTTAAGCGCTGGTGCACACCAGAGCGGTTCTGGAGCATTTTTAAAAACGCTTGCAGGGGGGAAACCGCTTGGCTAATGAAAGTGAATGGGATGGTGCACACCAGATCGGCTCGTTTTTTTCCACAAACGCAAACTCGGGGGCTGCAGCATTTTTAAGATTTCTGAGGCGTTTCTGCCTCAATGTTAAAGTATAGGAAAGTGGAAAACTGCTCTGAAAAACACTAGATCAGAGCGGTTTTCCAAGCGTTTTTGTTACAGAAGCTGTTCAGTAACAGCTTTATTGTAACAATATGTGTAATCTGCTACACAAAAACGCTCCCAAAAAACGCTCGGCATGTTTAGAAAATCTCTCTAAACATGCCTAGAATCGCTCTGAAATCTGCTTCAAAAACCTCTAGCATTTTGCAGATCTGTTAGAGGTTTTTGGTGTGCACTGGGCCTAAGACACAAGCAAGCAAAAAAATATTCAGAATAATTTTGACAGTACATTTCTAACAGTACATTTCTACCTACTTTTTGGTACTTTTTCAATTGTAGTGTGCTGAAAAGTTATTTTAAACAGAAGATGAAACACTGGCCACAAATTTACTAAGCTCATCTGCTGCCTTTAATAATGTTTTTGAGCTGTTTTTGCTGTTATCACCATGGTGATAAAGCATTTGGTATTCACTAAACAATCTACCTCAAGCACACCTAAAGTTAAGAATCCTGTCTTTAACTTATGGAGAGATTTCTAAAGTTAAGGTTTAATTCCTTAAAATAATGACAGGATTGTAAAGTTAAAGAGGAACTCCAGTGAAAATCTATATATGTAAAATCGGATGTATGTGTGTGTATGTGTGTATGTGTGTGTGTGTGTATGTGTGTGTATGTGCCGCGATCACGCGAAAACGCCTTGACCGATTTGAACGAAACTTGGTATATAGATCCCTTACTACCTGGGATGATATGTTCTGGGGGTCTCATGTTCCCCCTGCACACCTGGGCGGAGCTACAAACAGCCAATCATATTCCACCCATTCAAGTGAATACAAAAAATGGAAAAGGCTGCCATTCTCACAGTTGGTCACTTGGTGACCGAGGTTACAAATCCAGGAAAAGTGGGCGGCGCATAAAACAGCCAATGAAATTTCAGACATTTATTTTAAATGGAAAAATGTAAACTGCAGCCATTCTTACACTGTTAATCGCAGGGTTTTCAAACTTGGCACACTTGGTCACTGGGTGAATGAGATTAATATTCAGGAAAGTGGGTGGAGCCTACAACAGCCAATCAAAAGTCACCTATTGATTTTCAAGGGGAATATTAAAACTGCTGCCATTCTTACACTGTTAATGGCAGAGGCTTCAAACTTGCTACAGTCGGTCATTGGGTGACTGGGGTCCAAATTCACTAAAGGGGCGGGGCCACAGCCAGTCAGACTTTCTTGGTGGATAAAGTGCTTCCATTCACACATTTTTGATGCCAGGAACCTGAAAGCTCATGAACTTGGTCATTGTGTGAGTGTGTGTCAAGGTTACAAAACATGGGCGGAGCCAAAAAGAAAGTTCTCTAGGAAAATATAAACTGCAGCCATTCTTACACTGTTACTGGCAGGGTTCTCAAACTTTGCACAGTTGGTCACTGGGTGAATGGGATGAATATTCAAGAGAGTAGGGGGGGGGGGCTACAACAGCCAATTAAAATTCACCTGTTGATTTTCAAAGGGAATATTTACATTGCTGCCATTCTTACACTGTTAATAGCAGATGCTTCAAACCTGGTACTGTTAGTCACTGGATGACTGGGGTTCAAATTCATAAAGGGGGCAGAGCCACAAACAGCCAATCAGATTGTTTTATTTCAATGGGAATATACAAATTATTGATACAATAATTATGTATAAATGATTTAGTCAGTGTTTGCTCATTGTAAAATCTTTTAAATCCCTGATTTACATTCTGACATTTCATACATGGTGACATTTTTACTGTTGGCAGGTGATGTAGCATCTGCATGCTTTTTTGGCAGTTGGAAACAGCTGTAAACAGCTATTTCCCACAATGCAACAAGGTTCACAGACAGGAAACTGCCAGGAATTCCACGGTCCTCAGAGTTTCTTGTGCGAGGGGTTTCACCACAATATCAGTCATACAGCACCTCCTGATAGTCTGTTTGTGAAAAGGAATAGATTTCTCATGTAAAAGGGGGTATCAGCTACTGGTTGGGATAAAGATCAATTCTTGGTCGGAGTTTCTCTTTAAAGACAGGAGACCATATGCAATAAACTTTTTCTCCTGGGTTATCTCCTAGGACATAATTTTCATACTCACTTTAAAATTATTTTTAAGCACTCTACAATGGAAAAAGTATGCAAAAGTTGGTGAAAAGTACCATGAACACTACCGTATATACTCTTGTATAAGTCGGCCCGCGAATAAGCTATCCCCCCAACTTTTACCTCAGAAATCAGGAAAAAGTAATTGGCTCGTGTATAAGCCCCCTCCCCAGTATAAATATCATGATATGCTCCCAGTAGGAGGTGCCCCCCCTCTCCATAACCAAATGTGCACCCAGGTGTTAGGCAGCCCCCCTCCCCATAGCCAAATGTGCCCCCAGGTGTTAAGCAGCCCCCCTCTCCATAGCCAAATGTGCCCCCAGGTGTTAGGCAGCCCCCCTCCCCATAGCCAAATGTGCACCCAGGTGTTAGGCAGCCCCCCTCCCCATAGCCAAATGTGCCCCCAGATGTTAGGCAGCCCCCCTCCCCATAGCCAAATGGGCACCCAGGTGTTAGGCAGCCCCCCTCCCCATAGCCAAATGTGCCCCCAGGTATTAGGCAGCCACCCTCCCCATAGTCAAATGTGCCCCCAGGTGTTAGGCAGCCCCCCTCCCCATAGCCAAATGTGCACCCAGGTGTTAGGCAGCCACCCTCCCCATAGCCAAATGTGCCCCCAGGTGTTAGGCAGCCCCCCTCCCCATAGCCAAATGTGCCCCCAGGTGTTCGGCAGACCTCTCCCCATAGCCAAATGTGCACCAAGGTGCTAGGCAGCCACCCTCCCCATAGCCAAATGTGCCCCCAGGTGTTAAGCAGCCCCCCTCTCCATAGCCAAATGTGCCCCCAGGTGCTAGGCAGCCACCCTCCCCATAGCCAAATGTGCCCCCAGGTGTTAGGCAGCCCCCCTCTTCTTAGCCAAATGTGCCCCCAGGTGTTAGGCAGCCACACTCCCCATAGACAAATGTGTCCACAGGTGTTAGGCAGCCCCCCTCTCCTTAGCCAAATGTGCCCACCGGTGTTAAGCAGCCCCCTCTCCTTAGCCAAATGTGCACCCAGTAGGCAACCTTCTGCTGCCCCCTCATGTCTGGAATGACAGAGCCTGTGCTGAATCCCTAGCACAATGATCGGGGATTCCCTCTTCTATCCTGCACTTGCTGTCTAAAGACGCCACTAGATGGGGTTATCTACATAAGACACAGACGTGCAGGACGGAAGAGGGAATCCCCGATCATTGCACTGGTGATTCAGCATGGGCTCTGTCACTCCAGACATGTCACTGCCAGCACCAGATGCCCTGATCCGTAACACATTCTGGCCAATGCTGTGCAGGGAAATCGGGACAAGCGAATGGCTGAAAGTGGAGGAGCCCCTGTCCCGCTTTGCTGACATCCAATCCTGCCTTCTGATTCTGCCCTCCACTAATACCAGACACACTGCTCTACCCCACATTCTGCTGCAGGCATTCTCTCGCCATCTAGGATTACAGCCCACAGCACTGCTGAAAGTGGAGGAGCTCCTGTCCCACACAAAAACGGCCACTCAAAATAGGTGGCTCGCATTGAAGCCGAGGGAGGGGGGGGGGGAGGGGGACTTTTGAGCACATTTCATAACACGTTGTGAAAATATCACCTAGGCTAAAACTCAGGAGAAAAAGTGAATTGCATATGGGCCAGGCTGTTCTTTCACAGAGAGAAATGCAAGTGTAACGTGTGTGAGGACTTATCGTCTGGCCAGAGCTGTTGTTACATGGAGTGTCACTACAGACTGCAATGTAAAGTGAAGCATTCTTGACTGTCTGCTTTATTTTTTTACTAGTTTATGCAGAAATTATACAAAGCTGGCACACAAAGAGGGGGGGGGGGGAGAGAGACACCAACCAGATTATATATCTCACTAATATTATAAATGCGAAGGTTTGGATGTGTGTTGATCAATCACGCAAGAATGGCTGAATGCATTTGAATCAAATTTGACAAACATATAGTACATTACCTGGAATAACATACTGTATAGGAAACTTTTTATCCCCATAGCAAAAAAGTGGGCGGAGACAAATACAAATTTCACTGGGCTAATGTAAACTGCAGCCTGACTTACACTGTTAATGGCAGGGTTCTCAAACTTTGCACAGTTGGTCGCTCAGTGACTGGGATTAATATTCAGAAAAGTGGGTGGAGCCTACAAAAGCCAATCAAAATTCAGCTATTGATTTTCAAGGGGAATATTTAATTGCTGCCATTCTGGTACTGTTAATGGCACAAGCCTCAAACCTGGTACAGTTGGTCATTGGGTGACTGGGGTTCAAATTCAGAAAAGGGGATTGATCCGCAGCCAATCAGATTTGTTTCATTTCAATGCAAATTACTGATTCCAAAGACCGCAAAGCTCACAAACTAGGTCATTGAGTAATTGTGTGTTAGGGTTAGAAAAAGTGGGTGGAGCCAACACCAGCCAAATACATACCTGGCAATGCCGAGCCATCAGCTAGTCTGTGTGTGTGTGTGTGTGTGTATATATGTGTGTATATATATATTGCACACACACATACACATGCACATATACACACGCACAGACACACAGAATCTGTCTCTCCTACCCTGGCTGTCTACACAGGTTAGTTGTAATCATCCTGGCAGCAGGAGAGGTGGAGCTACACCCAGCCTGTGTGTGCTCATCCACTCCCTATCTACTTCATGGGAAAATGACTACAGAGGTGATAACTTAAGAACTGAAGTAATAAGACAACACTCTCACTGTTAAAGCTTATTATCCCTATATGTTAATAAGGCAAAATTCTTTAGTGAATTAACACTTAAAGAGACTCTGAAGTCTCAGTGAAATGAGGTTTTTATTTTTAAAACCTCATTACCATAATAGTCCCTCTTAAAACGCTGCATTCCTGCAGCTGGAAACCCCCTTGATCACCCCAAACTCACCGCATTGAGGCAGCGCAGCTCTGCCTCTATGCGTATCAATCAGCATGGCTCACCGTCTCTCCCCGCCCCTCTCAGTCTTCCTTCACTGAGAGGGGCGGGGGAGAGGCGGAGATACGCGCTCATTGAAGCATATAGAAGCGGCAGCAAAATCCACGCCCAAGAAAGTTGTGGATTTTGCCTGCCTTATACCTCTGTGAGTTTGGGGTGATCAAGGGGGTTTCCAGCCATGGTAATGCAGCGTTTTAAGAGGAACTATTATGGTAATGAGGTTTTTAAAATAAAAACCTCATTTCACGGAGACTTCAGAGTCTCTTTAAGATACCAATATTACTTGACCAGCATGATCTTACTAAATTGAGGCCAGGGGCGTATCTGGGTAATATAGAGCCTATGGCAAACACTGAAATTGCGCCCCCCCTCCAGTCAAAGCCCTCTTCCCCTCTAAAAACAGCCTCCTTTCCTGCGTACGTGTGTTATGGTTGCTGTGTTTTGGCTCGGGATATTGCTGAAGTTGCCTTTTTCTTCTTATCTCCTCTCTGTCCTCTTTTCTAAAATAAAGCCAAGTGAGCTCTACATACATGAATTAAGTAGCCATATTCCCCATATAAGAGAATTAATCTGATCTGAGTGATGGGGAGACACAGTAGCAGGCATGGCGGTGAAGCACAGAAGGAGATGTGGCGCCCATGTTGCCTTGGCGCCCATGGCATGAGCCATGCCTGCACCTCTCTAGATACGCCTCTGATTGGGGCTCTTAGGAGAAAACATGTTTTTTTTTTTAGAATAACTCCTCAGCACTCTGCAATTAAAAAGTACCCCCCAAAAAATTGAAAAAGTACTGTAAAAATATCACCTTGGAAAAAATGTATTGCCTATATGCAACTAACTTTTTCACCTGGGTTTTCTCCTATTTGATATCATGACTTGTAAATAAATGCCATTGCAATAAAGAAAATGCTCAAAATAATTTTAATTGTACTTTTTCATTTACTTTTTGGTACTTCTGCAACTACACAGTGCTGAAAAGTTACTTTTAAATACAAGATGAAAAGTTGTCTCCTAGGAAATAGCTCACTTTAATTTTTTAATCCTTATTTTTATTTTTTTTAGCATTTGCGGAACTGGCAAGAATTTATACAGAAGCCATGAACACCTCTAGGATTACTTGCTTAGAAGATGCTGTGAGCTCACTGTCTGAGAGAGAAAATGCAGCAGCTATCAAGGAAGCCATCCAGTTCTATGAAGAAATGATGAAGAAAGTTGGGATGCCCACTGATACCATGGAGAGATTTGTTGAAATCAGCAATAAATATGAAGCTGAAGCTGAGAAGAAATTCCGTCAGAGATCATTCAGAGATGAAAAAGAGCAGTTCCTTGAAAAATTTGTGGTAAGTTTTGCTGCTTAACGATTAACTTTTTAATCTGAAAGCCTCGCAGAGGATAGTATAGTAATTGTATATACAAAATGTCCCCTACTTACAAACAACTCGAGTTACAAAGTTTAGCAAACAACATTGTACAAAATATATAGTAATTTTCTTTTACTACATATTTTTGTTGTCAAATGATACTGTACTGTTTATTTACCATATTTTAAGCAATTTAAAACACTTAAAAAGCACATTGAAAATAACCAAAAAATATTGTTTATGCTGTAGGTCAAAATCCAGCTTTGTCCAAAAGTAAATAATTTATCCACATTTCACCATGTTTAGCACGGGAGTCAGGACTTACAAACAAATTCAACTTATGAACTCTTATAATGGAATCTGTTTGTAAGTAGGGGATCACCTTCACACATAAATAATTAGGCTAATTTTCCAAGGGCCTCTTAAAAGGTCAAAAAAGAAAATAACCCAGTCATGGCGGGTAAATGGGGCTCACCCACTGGCTCAAAAGGCAACACAATAGATCTAATAAATAAGTTGTATTATTATTATTATTATTATTTATAAAGCGCCAACATATTCTGTGGCGCCATACAAAGTAGGAAAACAAACAAGGGATACATAATGATACAGACAATGATATACATCAAATATGAACACTGATACAAAATACAGAACTGCTGATTACAATAGCAAATTTAACATGATGTCTCAAATGTATACATGTCTAACAGAGTGCAGCAATTACATTAATAACACTCCATGAAACAAAATGGTAAGTGCCCAGCCCTTGCCAGCTTACAATCTAAAGAATTTTAAAAAATGAATATGTTTTCAGTGCATATTAAAAAAGAAAAAAAATAATGTTTTCATATAACAGTGAAGATCACCCATACAAGACTATCCAATCTATGCATGGGGTATCAAATCACAACTAAGCAAATTAGAAGAAGGGGAAAATAGTATATTATTCACAACAGTATCCTCTAGGTTATACCTTGCAGCCTTCGTCAGGTTTACATCCTGTTAGTTTGCAAGCTGGTGGTACAGACAGCTATATACATGCAACTTCAAAAGGGAAAACAGATATTTTTTTCAAGCATAAATACATCATTAAGATGCCTTAATACAAACAGACCATCTAAATGGGGTAAGATAAGGATCCTTGTTTACTTTATTGCTCACAGACCTGGTATTAGGATTGACCCAGAGGTATCGTAAATTCTTAGTTCACAAGTTCAGCTAGGGTGGCTGAGACAGTTCATATATCATCAATCTCATACCAATATAGAAAGTTGTTGTCCTTATTCAGACCCTTCTGCACAGCTTTGAAACAATTTATAAATTTCGTTTCTGCTATTAATCGGTCATTTGACGCTTTGAAGCCGCCCTTCAGGGCAGTGACACGAAGATCATCCATGCTGTGTCCGTTGGACCGAAAGTGTGTAGCAACTGGGAGTCCAGATTTGGTATCATTAATAGTGTGCCTGTGTCCATTCATACGTTTGCGCAGAGTTTGTCCAGTTTCTCCCACATACATAACATTGGGGCATTTAGCACACATGATCAGATATACCAGATTGGTGGACCCACAGGAAAATGTACCTTGTACTCTGTACTCCTGTTGTGAACCTGGTATCGTTACCCTGTCAGTGGAGTAAATGTGTCTGCAGGTCCCACATATTTTTTGTCGGCAGGGTGATGTTCCGTTTTGTTGAGGCCTATTCAAAGAGCTCCTGACAATCATCTGTTTTAGATTGTGTGGTTGCCGATATGACAAGAATGGAGGTTTAGGGAATATCGTTCTCAGTCTGTGATCCTTGTGTAAAATGGGATGAAGTTCCTTAGCAATCCTCCTTAAGATTTCCAGGTGTGGGTTGTAGGTGACAACCAAAGGGACATGTTCCTCTTTCTGGTTTTGCTTATATTTCAGGAGTTCAGTCCTGGGGATGTTGCTGGCTTTCCTGATTTGGGCCTCAGCCATGGGAGGACTGTAACCTTGTTTAATGAAAGTGTTCTTAAGGTGATCCAGGTACTTGTCTCTGTCCATCCTGTCAGAACAAATCCGGTTGTACCTTATAGCTTGGCTGTAAATTATAGAGTTCTTAATGTGCTTGGGATGAAAACTGTCATATCTTAGGTATGTGGGACGGTCTGTAGGTTTGCGATACACAGAGGTTTGTATGTTGTTACCCCTAATGTATATGGTGGTGTCCAGAAAGTTAATCTCTGTGTGAGAGTAGGTAAGTTTCAATTTGATTGTAGGATGGAAGGCATTGAAGTTACTGTGGAACTGGAGAAGATCATCCTCACTTGCGGACCAGATGATTAAAATATCATCAATGAAGCGGAAGTAGGCCAAGGGTTTTATGCCACATGCATTGAGGTATTCCTCTTCGATTTTAAAAAAATATGTGCACTTTAGGCCTGTCATTTAGCATTCAATGTGATTTCTGCCCTTAAAACGCTGCTTTGCGTCAAATCCAGATTTTTCCCGGGGACTTTTGGCATGTATCCCACTCCGCCATGCCCCCTCCAGGTGTTAGACCCCTTGAAACATCTTTTCCATCACTTTTGTGGCCAGCATAATTTTTTTTTTTCAAAGTTCGCATCCCCATTGAAGTCTATTGCGGTTCGCGAACTTTAACGCGAACCGAACCTTCCGCGGAAGTTCGCGAACCCGGTTCGCGAACCTAAAATCGGAGGTTCGGTCCAACTCTAGAGCTGGAACCCACTACAAAACGCTATCACTAATCTTAATCGCTAGTGTTTTTAATGAGCAGTTTATAAGAGATTTCATGATTTTTGATAGCGTTTTTAAAAAGCGTCAGCTTTTTGTCAGTGATTGTGTAGCGATTAGCGTTTTTATTTCTGATTCGTCCTTTTAATTAACTTTAATTTTTTTGATCGTGTGCAGTCATTTCAAAACGCTAGCAAAATCGCTCTGTACAGGTTTTTGATGAGTGATTATGCCAGCATTTATATACTTTACATTGCAGAAACGCTAACACTAACCGCTAAAGCTAAATGTGAAAAATGCTGCATGTCTTGCGCTTTGCAATTTGGTAATTGCAATCGCTCCAGTGGAATTTGGCCTATCTATTAACATTAACTGAGCATTTAGGGAATTCACTAGCAGTTTTACTCATTCCCTAAACGCTCAGAAAGGATTGTCATTAGTTGACACTCTCAGGACATAAAATGTCAGTCCTCTTGGCGGCAATGTTTGTGTAGTGATGGCTGTTCAGAAGTACTACAAGGTAAATCATGTGCTGTTCCCATTCAGTGACAGGCTTTGTTGTGTGGGGTCAACAAATTCATTCTGACCCACTGCTACTTCTGTGTAGTCTTTCCTCAGCTTCCACATCAGGATAGTATGGATGGATGGAAGCTGTACCTTGTGGCATTTCTATCCACTAGTTCCACAAGGTCAATCATGCACTGTTCCCGTTCAGAGAGTGACAGCCACGACCACATCAGGATAGTATGGATGGATGGAAGCTGTACCTTGTGGTATCTCTCTCCACTAGTTCCACAAGGTCAATCATGTGCTGTTCCCGTTCAGACAGTGACAGGCTTTGTGGCCAGCATAAATTAATTCTGACCTGCTGCTACCTTGTAGCCTTTCAGCTTCCACATTAGGATATAATGGATGGATGGAAGCTGTACCTTGTGGCATCTCTCTCCACTAGTTCCACAAGGTAAATCATGCACTGCCAGAGAAGATTGTGGTGTACTGAGATCATGGAGTGTCAGATGGACAGCTCAGCACAGTGCAGAATTATGAGATCCCGCAGTTACAGACCTGCACTGCACTGCTCTGCGTCTGGAGCAAGTGTCACAGGGCAGAAATGGCATTGCATTCCTAAACTGACATAAAGCGCTTTAAAACATCTCGCATGTGTATACATGGATCAGGTAGTGTAAGCATGGCCGGATTTCTGGCAAGGCCACATAGGCCAGGGCCTAGGGCACCAGATAAACAAGGGGCGGCCTGCAGACAGTGGGCATTATTTGCAAGTGTCCAAACAAATGAAAGTGGTCAGGATAACTGCACTATTAGTGCCAGCTGGCACCTGCCTGTGCTGTGCTACAGGCAGCTGCAGTCCGTTAACCAAACGTTTGTGTACAGTAAAAGCCAGACCTTGCCCAATGACATAGCAGCAGCTGCAGGCAGTTACAGAAGGTCGGGTCTCACGCACTTGGTGTGGGGGATGAAAGGACCAGGAGCAGCACCAGCAAATAGTACAGAATACAGAAGGCAGCCTCTCACAGTACCCATTTCTTAATTATTGATTGGCCAGCACTGTTACCCTGGAGACAGCAGTGGGTACAGGACTCACTTTTATGTGTTGCTGACCCCAATCAATGTCCAATTGTGAGCCACTTTTGACTATGTGTGTGTGGTGGACGGCTCCCACCACGCCCATCACCTGTAGATCGCTTGATTGACCAGTTCCCCCGTGTGACATGATTGATTCACTTCACGTTGACATGGATACCTCGGCACTAGCCCCAATAGTGGACACCATCGGCTCAAAAAATTTTGGATGGGTGTTTGTGGAGAGAGGTGGTAGGATACGGTTTCGGGTTGGGGCGGCTGGTAATAGTCGGCCTTGGGCGGTAAGAAGTACAAATCCGGCCCTGAGTGTAAGTAGAGTATTTACACTACCTGATCCATGTTTAACACACCGCAGCAAACAGCTGTTTGTGTAGTGATGGCCGTGCTGGTGCCAATGTTTGGCGAGAGTGCAGGCAATGGCGGTTTTCTTGCCCATATGGTCAGGTTGAGGTAGCTCAATGACAGAACTGTGACTGTCCAGTTGATCGAATTTGGTCTGTCCACAATGAAGCAACAACAACAACAACAACAACAACAAATAACATTTGTAAAGCGCTTTTCTACTGTGGGACTCAAAGCGCATAAGCATGGCTCCGGCCATCGTGGTACAGAGGAAGAATTTTATAAGTCTGGAAATGCCAGGCTAAACAGGTGGCTTTTCAGTCTGGATTTGAATAGCTCCAAGGATGGTGCTGTCTTTACTGGGTGTGGCAGTGAGTTCCAAAGAGTAAGGGCAGCATGACAGAAGGCTCTATCTCCAGATTTTTTGAGGTGCACTCTGGGAGTGACCAAGTTTATAGAACTTGCTGATCTGAGGTTGTGAGAGGTGTGGTGCAGCTTCAGCAAGTCCTTCATGTATCCAGGGCCCAGATTGTGCAGGGATTTGAATGTCAGCAATCCAATCTTGAAGAGTATTCTCCATTCTACTGGTAGCCAGTGCAGTGAGCGAAGGATCGGTGTAATGTGACAGCAACGACCTTATTTTCTTGGGTGTGCCCCCAACACACTCATATAGGTCATTGCTGCATTGTGATATGCAAGCCCCTTCACCTTTGGCAAGGTAATGATCATGAAGGGGAATTGACACATGCACATGCCTTTTTTGTTGTTGTTGCAGCCGTAGTGCAGCTAGAGAAATTAGGCAGGCATGTACACGCACCAGAATAATTATTATTCTTTTTGTTAGCGACTGCTGCTAGCAGTGGCCTTAAAATTCAGGAATCCACTTGGAGTCTTGGACCCTGCTGGTGGTGGCAGAGAAGGCAGTCAAGCGGCCTGCAGGCAGAGATGCTGTGTGGGGACTGACTTAGTTTTCAGGCAGGTAGCAGCAGCATTCAGGCAGAGATGCTGTGTGGGGACTGACTTAGTCTTTGGGACGGGCAGGCAGTTACACAGCGTGCGGGCAGAGATGCTGTGTGGGGACTGACTTAGTCTTCTGGCAGGCAGTAGCCCTCTGAGATCCATGCCTCATCTATATATATAATAGAGTAAGTGCCTCAACCTTCAAGCCAGAAGAAGAAGTAGCGCCCTGCCCCCAGGGCCGGTCCAAGCAAGAAGAAGGGTCTGGCCCAAGCAAGAAGAAGAAGTAGTGCCATATCAAACCAAGGGCAAAGAGGGATAATTTGCATATTCTGGAGCAGTGCGTTGTGGGTAACCACAAATGTTCACTTATAGCTGAATTATTTACACCAAGCTGTGCTTTTTTTTTTTAGTAGTAGGGCTTTTTGGTCCCTTTTATCCCCCTATACATTCTTAGTAGTTTGGGTCACCCCGAGCTGCTTGGTTACTCTGTTGTATTGGTCCAAGCCCTATCTCATACAGCCATATCAATTCCTGCTGTGTACTGATGAAGACCAAAAGTCAGAAATAGGCTGTCACATGTGGGTTTGATATGACTGTGTAAAATTTAAAGCTATAGACTTGCTATACACCATAGAGATGGGAAGTTTGGATCTTTTCAATGATCCGGATGATTAGAATTGGGTCATTGAAAAAATCTGGATCTTTGAATTGAAACTTCGAATCATTTTACTAGTGAAGCAGATGGGGTGAAATGATTAGCAGGGCTGGACTTTCCCTGCACTGTACATTCAGTTCAAGGCTGGCTGCTATTATAGCAAACTAGTATAGCAAGCTATGTGTCAACTTCTTTGATATATTTTACTTTTAGTTCTGTTTAAAGACATGATATGTAGACTTGTGCAGAATGATAAGATAACCTTTCCCCACCTAAAGAGAGAGATTTAGCAAGCAAGAGGCCTTATCGCCCCCCCAGAGTTAAAGGACTTCCGAGGCCAAAATAACGAAAATGACACTTTACCTTTTTATCTGCAGAATCCACGGAGGATGCCCTCCGCGTCCTCCGCTCTATACCGCCATCAATCTAGACCTCTTAGTTCCCCCAGGGCTTGTCCCGACCCCACCAAACGGGTCGCATCCATTCCACCCCTAAGATGGCCGCCGCCTTGATCCGCGGCTGCGCAGTACGCTTTGCCGCGAGTACGACTGCGCAGCCTTTAGCCCCCCTCCAGCCGCGTAGTGGTTCCCGGAATCCTCCTGAAGTGTACGTCAGGCGCGGCTGGAGGTGGGCTAAAGGCTGCGCAATCGCACTCGCGGCAAAGCGTACTGCGCAGCCGTGGATCAAGGCGGCGGCCATCTTAGGGGTGGAATGGATGCGACCCCTTCGGTGGGGTTGGGACAAGCCCTGGGGGAACTAAAAGGTCTAGATTGACGGTGGTATGGATCAGAGGACGTGGAGGGCGTCCTCTGTGGATTCTGCAGATAAAAAGGTAAAGTGTCATTTTCGTCATTTTGGCCTTGGAAGTCCTTTAAGTCAACATTTTATGGCCTGCCCATGTGATTCTCCCTGAGCATGCTGGGTATTCTGTAAATCAGAGCTTTATTTATTTTTAGGAGCGATGCGCTGACCGCATCTTCCAGTGAAACCACTTGGCTAATGTATTTCAATGAGATGGTGCACACCAGCGGTTTGAGGTTTTTAGTAAACCACAAACGTGGGTCCTGCGGTTTGCGGTTTGCAGAAGCATTTCTGCCTCAAAGTAAAGTATAGGAAAAACGCAAACCGCTCTGGAAAACGCTACATCAGAACGGTTTGCCAGGCATTTTTGTTACAGAGGCTGTTCAGTAACAGCTTTTAGCGCCCATTCACACCTGAGCGGGAATCGCGTGATTCCCACTCATGGCAAACCGCTAGCGGTTTAGTAAAAACCACTACACATTGTTGCAAATGGCAGTGTTCTCACTGCCATTCGCGGTTAGCGATAACCGCAAACGCGTTTAATGCAGCAGTTTGCCGGCGATTTGCGTTTAGCGATTGTGATTAGTGTGCAAAGCACGCTAATCGCGATCGCTACAAAACCGCCGCAGTGTCCAGTGATTTTTCCGCGTTAATCACGGGAAAATCACTCCCGCAAGGTTTGCGATTATAGGTGTGAATGGGCCCGTAACAATATGTGTAATCTGCTACCCGAAAACGCTCTTAAAACCGCTATGCATGTTTAGAAAACGTCTCTAAACATGCCTAGAATTGCTCTGAAAATCTGCTCCAAAAAACGCTAGCATTTTGCAGATCTGCTAGCGTTTTTGGTGTGCACTGGGCCTGATAGTGGGTGTGTGAGTAGTAGTACACATTGCCAGCAATGATATTTGGAGTGTGAGTAGTAGTACACATTGCCAGCAGTGATATTTGGTGTGTGAGTAGTAGTACACATTGCCAGCAGTGATATTTGGTGTGTGAGTAGTAGTACACGTTGCCAGCAGTGATATTTGGTGTGTGAGACAAGGAGTTAACTTTGTAACCAAGAGCTGCTGCCTGTGGTGCCTGTAACCTGATCCCTCAGTGAGCTCAGCTGGGAGGAGTTGCCTCTCTCACTCCATCCCTAACTCTTCGCTGTGCTTCCTGTTTCTGCCACTGTGATCCAAATCGTTCACTGTGATGATCCGGATGATTCGACTCACAAAAAGGATTCGGATCAAAGATCCGAATCGTTCATGATTCGGACAACACTAATACACCAGCGGTTCTAGATGCGTGCTTGACTTACCAAGGGTGAAAAGGGATAATTTGCATATTTAGTAGCAGTGCATTGTGGGTAACCACAAATGTTCACTTATAGCTGAATCATTGCAGATTTCTTCTGTTTTAAGAAGGCAAATTACACCAAGCTTTGTTTTTTTTAGTAGGAGGTCTTTTTGGTCCCTTTGATCCCCCTATACATTTCGAGAGGTTTGGGTCACCCTGAGATGCTTGGTTACTCTGTTGTACTGGTCCAAGCACTATCTCATACAGCAATATCAATCTCTGCCCAGTACTGTTGAGGACCAAAAGTCTGAAACAGTCTATCTACATGTGGGTTTGATATGACTGTGAAATTTAAAGCTATATGCTTGCTCTACACCAGCAGTTCTGGATGCTTGCTTGGCTTACCAAGGGGGAAAATGGATAATTTGCATATTTAGTAGCAGTGCATTGAGGGTAACCACAAATGTTCACTTATAGCTGAACTAATGCGGATTTCCTTCTGTTAAAAGAAGGTAAATTACACCAAGCTTTGTTTTTTTTAGTAGGAGGTCTTTTTGGTCCCTTTTATCCCCCTATACATTCCGAGTGGTTTGGTCAGTGGTCAGCTGCTTGGTTTCTCTGTTGTACTGGTCCAAGCCCTATCTCATACAGCCACATCAATGAGTGAATCTGTGAATGCATTTGTTTGAACATTTGCATGCGAGCGTGCGAAGGGTTAATAGATTTTTTTCAGCCATATCAATTATAGATGGGAAGTTCTGATCTTTTCAATGATTCGGATGATTCGAATCGGATCATTGAAAAGATCCGGATCTTTGATCCGAATCTCAAATCATTTTTACTAGGGAAGCATTCGGGGGTGAAATGACTAGCAGGACAGGACTTTCCCTGCAGTGGACAGAGAAGGGGAGAGGGTGGATGGACAGAGAAGGGGAGGGGGTGGACGAACAGAGAAGGGGAGGGGCTGGACAGACAGAGAAGGGGAGGGGGTGGATGGACAGAGAAGGGAGGAGGTGGACAAAGAGGGGTGAGCAGAGAGCAGAAATGTTTTTTGCACACATTACCCACATGTTGCAATCATATGCTCACAGTGAAAGAAAGCATTCCCCATTGTGTCCTTTTCTCACCTCGAACACTCATCATAAATTTAGGGAGAAGTGAAGTACAGCTGTTTAGAGCAGAGTGCAAGAGTATCATATTGCCCTGCAATCACAGTGCCTGTCATTCTAGCCCAGCACCTGTCTGCAGAGCTACTGAGCTGTGCTTCTGAGCCAAAACTTTCCCATTTGTTCACTATACGACACTACGGAACAGACAGCCTAAAATCAGCAGCACATTGCAGCCAGTATGTGTGCTCTACACATGTCTGGCAGTGGCACCGATGTCCCCCCTCTCTCATCTACCTGTCCCTGCAAGGCTAGCTCCCCTCCAACCGAGCGATCCACCTCTGCTCTGCTTCCAGGACCCCGCTGCCCGCGGAGAGGGGGGCGTGCCGCTCCTGGCTCCACCCCCTTTTTGATCCGAATCATTCATTTTGGTGATCCGGATGATTCGAATCACAAAAGAGATTCGGATCAAAGATCCGAATCGTTCATGATCCGGACAACACTAATATCAATCTCTGCCAAGTACTGATGAGGACCAAAAGTCCGAAACAGGCTGTCTACATGTGGGGTTGATATGACTGTTTACAATTTAAAGCTATATGCTAGCTATACACCAGCAGTTCTGGATGCTTAAATAAACAACAAGTGTCAGCGCCAAGGCAGAAGGCGATGAAAGCTGTATTACTATAGACCTGCGCTGACTTTATATATTCATTGGTTCTGGATGCTTGCTTCGCTTACCAAGGGTGAAAAGGGATAATTTGCATATTTAGTAGCAGTGCATTGTGGGTAACCACAAATGTTCACTTATAGCTGAATTAATGAAGATTTCCTTCTGTTTTAAGAAGGCAAATTACTCCAATACAATGGGTAGCATTGCAGGAAGTGACGACAGTGGAACGCACGCTGGAACGTGGAAAAGGTGAGTCATCCCCGTCTGCTGCCTCTTACTAATAGTGGCGGCTGCTGCTGAGCTTCAGCAGGAGGGGGAGCGCACATGGGGGACCCAGGTGAGGGAGGGGGGTCCTGCTGAGCTTAAGCTGGAGGGGGAGCGCACATGGGGGACCTAGGTGAGGGAGGGGTGTCCTGCTGAGCTTAAGCTGGAGGGGGAGCACACATGGGGGACCCAGGTGAGGGAGGGGGGGGGGGGGGTCCTGCTGAGCTTAAGCTGCAGGGAGAATGCACATGGGGACCCAGGTGAGGGAGGGGGGTCCTGCTGAGCTTAAGCTGCAGGGAGAATGCACATGGGGACCCAGGTGAGGGGGATGCTGCTGAGCTTAAGCTGGAGGGGGAGCGCACATGGGGCACCCAGGTGAGGGGGGGTCCGACCCCCCTCCCCGCCACTGTGCCCAATACCCCCTTTCTGCCCTCTACCCCCTTATGCGGTGTATGCTATGCCGCGGGTCGGCTAGTTCATTTTAATAAAGGTGAGGTATTGAACACTTTTTTGACCTAGGCGACTTCTCTTCTCAGTAGAGGTGTACCGAACGGTTCGCCGGCGAACGGTTCCAGGCGAACATTGGGGGTTCGCGTTCGCCTGCGCCAGGCGAACTTTTCCGGAAGTTCGATTCGCCCCATAATGCACTATGAGGGTCAACTTTGACCCTCTGCATCACAGTCAGCAGGCACATTGTAGCCATTCAGGCTACAGTAAGCCCTGGAGCCCCACCCCCCTTATATAAGGCAGCCTCCGGCGGCCATTACAGTCACTCGTGTGCCTGCTAGAGAGAGGAAAGGGACAGCTGCTGCAGACTTTTTCTCTTAGGGACAGATTAGTTAGGTTCTAGGCTGCTTTGCTTGTTCCTGACTGATTAATATTGCTTTTAAAGCACCCAGCAACAGCTCTTTTCAGAGCTCAACCTGTACATTTTTTTTTTCTGACACTTTTGTTGCATGCACAGCCTTGCTAATTGATAGTGTGTGTGCCACTGCCAGCAGCCCAGCACATTCAGTGACTGACTGCCTGTGTGTGTGACAGGGAGCTGCACATTGTACTACCCAGTACTGCATATACCCCAGTACCTGTTGTGTTTACTTAACCCACCTCATCACTGCATATACCTAGCTTTGTGTTGAGTGAACCCAGCTCACTGCATCTAACTACCCAGTACCTGTTGTGTTTACTTAACCCACCTCATCACTGCATATACCTAGCGTTGTGTTGAGTGAACCCAGCTCACTGCATCTAAGTCTAACTACCTGTTGTGTTGAGTGAGAACCCACCTCACTGCATCTTAAGTACCTTTACTGTATACTGTTCAGTGAACCCAGCTCACTGCATCTAACTACCCAGTACCTGTTGTGTTTACTTAACCCACATCATCACTGCATATACCTAGCGTTGTGTTGAGTGAACCCAGCTCACTGCATCTAACTACCTGTTGTGTTGAATGTGAACCCACCTGGCCACCTCACTGCATCTAACTACCTGTTGTGTTGAGTGAGAACCCACCTCACTGCATCTTAAGTACCTTTAGTGTTGAGTGAACCCAGCTCACTGCATCTAACTACCTGTTGTGTTGAGTGTGAACCCACCTGGCCACTTTACTGCATCTAACTACCTGTTGTGTTGAGTGAGAACCCACCTCACTGCATCTTAAGTACCTTTACTGTTGAGTGAACCCAGCTCACTGCATCTAACTACCCAGTACCTGTTGTGTTTACTTAACCCACCTCATCACTGCATATACCTAGCCTTGTGTTGAGTGAACCCAGCTCACTGCATCTAATTACCTGTTGTGTTGAGTGTGAACCCACCTGGCCACCTCACTGCATCTAACTACCTGTTGTGTTGAGTGAGAACCCACCTCACTGCATCCTAAGTACCTTTACTGTTGAGTGAACCCAGCTCACTGCATCTAACTACCTGTTGTGTTGAGTGTGAACCCACCTGGCCACCTCACTGCATCTAACTACCTGTTGTGTTGAGTGAGAACCCACCTCACTGCATATAGCTAGCATACCCCCGAGATGGACAAAATGGACAAACCAGGTAGAGGAAGAGGTAAAGGCAGACCCAGAGGAAGGCCACCAGGCACCGGCAGGTCTGTGGCTGTGCGAGGTGGTGTTGCTGTGATTTCATGCGGACCTGCCCCAAAATACAGTGCTCAGAAGAAGGCACGTGCCATCACTTCCCAAAATCGTGAGGAGGTGATTGAGTATTTAACACAGAACACCTCATCTCCCGCAGCCACCAGCGCTACAACAAGCACCACATCCGCTGCATTTGACACTTCGCAGGAGTTATTTGGTGGTGGTGGTGAAATCACTGATTCCCAGCCACTACTGCAACAACAACAAGAAGGCGCAGGTACACCACCTCATACGTCTGAGTTAGGTGGCGATAATATGGACGTAACATGTGTGGATGGGGATGATGGTGGACCACCTGAAGTTAGTGCACTTGAGGAGGTGTCTGAGGAAAGCGCAGCTGGCCAGGAGGATTATGATGACGATTATACGGATACCACATATGTTCCCGGTAGAGGAGATGACCAGGGGGACAGTTCAGAGGAGGAGTCAGAGAGGAGTAGGAGGAGACGACTCCATGATAGAAGCAGAGGGAGCTCGTCCTCAGAAACAGCTGGGGGCAGTGTCCGGTGCCATGTATCGCCAGCTATGGCCAGGGAGCACACATGCCCTTCAACGTCAGCTGCTGCTGATGCCACCGTAGCGCCATCACCCCAGGGGGGCTCAGCGGTTTGGAAATTTTTTCACGTGTGTGTCTCAGATCGGAGCAAAGCCATCTGTTGTCTCTGCCAGCAAAAATTGAGCCGTGGAAAGGCCAACTGTCACGTAGGGACAAGTGCTTTACGAAGGCACCTGGAGAGAAGGCACAAACAGCTATGGCAAGAACACCTGAGGAAAAGAAGCACCCCTCAAAAGACAAGCAGCGGAGAACAACCGTGGCAGCCGTCACAGGGGGCTTCTGCTGCTCCACGTTCCCATGGTATTGTTCGTGGCTGGGGGGAGGAAGAATGGATACACTTTTAAACAATTTAAAAATACAACCATCTAAACTTTCAAACTATTTAAAAATACAACCATCTAAACTTTCAAACAATTTAAAAATACAACCATCTAAACTTTCAAACAATTTAAAAATACAACCATCTATCATTTTCAAAAAATTTAAAAAAAGGGCAAAAAAACTTGCCCTCTGTAAAACATTCTTGGCAAATGCTTTCGACTTGGTTTGTCTTCCGCTGGCTCAAGGGTCCATCTGACCACAGATGCCTGGTCTGCAAAGCACGGTCAGGGCAGCTACAGCATGGGTCTCAGCAGGCTCCCACTTCGGGCCGCAATCCAACCTTCATTCCCCGCGGTGACAATGGCAGACTTGCCCTCCATAACGGATTCCCGTTAAAGGATTTAAAGTTAATTCATTTCAAATACACAGCAGGGCCTCGAAAGTCCGCCTCCTGTATTGTTATTTTTGGTCACTACCTCGGGGCGGGCGTGCATGCCTACCTGCTGCCCTCCTTGGATGTGTAGTGGTAGCCGTTTCTCAGGCTCCACACCGGATTCCATCCCTCATTTCCCGGCCATTACCCGGGGTCACAAATGACAGACTTGCCTGCCTCCATATGATTCTCGTGAAAGGAATGTGGTGTCATCTTTGCCCGCCATAACTGGTTCTCGTTAAAGGATTTAAAGTACATTCATTTCAAATACACAGCAGGGCCTCGAAAGTCTGCCTCCTGTATTGTTATTTTTGGTCACTACCTCGGGGCGTGCATGCCTACCTGCTGCCCTCCTTGGATGTGTAGTGGTAGCCGTTTCTCAGGCTCCACACCGGATTCCATCCCTCATTCCCCGGCCATTACCCGGGGTCACAAATGACAGACTTGCCCGCCTCCATATGATTCTCGTGAAAGGAATGTGGTGTCATCTTTGCCCGCTATAACTGGTTCTCGTTAAAGGATTTAAAGTACATTCATTTCAAATACACAGCAGGGCCTCGAAAGTCCTCCTCCTGTATTGTTATTTTTGGTCACTACCTCGGGGCGGGCGGGCGTGCATGCCTGCCCGCTGCCCTCCTTGGATGTGTAGTGGTAGCCGTTGCTCAGGCTCCACACCGGATTCAAACCTCTCATTCCCCGGCCATTACCCGGGGTCACAATGGCAGACTTGCCCGCCTCCACAGGATTCTCATTTTAGCGGTACTGAACAAGTACACAGCAAGTAGAAAATGTGAATTAAAAACAAAACGTAACCTTTTTAACAATGCCATGGAAAGTTGAGAAGGAAGTCACACATTACCTGACATCACTGAGTGAGGAAGAGCAATCACGCCATGTTGCGCAGTAGTCCAGCATGGCCGTCACTACACAAACAGCTGTTTGCGGTGCGTTACACAGTGAGTTTGGTGTGTCAGTGTGAAGCAGTACTCTAATTACACTCCCTGTTTGATGTATACACATGCAAGATGTTTGAAAGCACGTTAGGCCTGAAATTTAGCATTCAATGTGATTTCTGCCCTTAAAACGCTGCTTTGCGTCACATCCAGATTTTTCACCGGGACTTTTGGCATGTATCCCACTCCGCCATGCCCCCCTCCAGGTGTTAGACCCCTTGAAACATCTTTTCCATCACTTTTGTGGCCAGCATAATTTTTTCTATTTTTCAAAGTTCGCCTCCCCATTGAAGTCTATTGCGGTTCGCGAATTTTTCCGCGAACCGAACCTTCTGCGGAAGTCTCTACTTCTCAGTGATAATGCCTCCTGCTGCACTAAAGGTCCTTTCTGAAAGGATGCTTGAGGCAGAACAAGCCAGAAGTTGGATGGAAAATTGTGACAGCTCTGGCCACAGGTCAATCCTGCGCACCCAGTAGTCCAGGTGTTCGTTGCTGCTCAGAGTGTCTATATCCGCACTTAAGGCCAGGTAGCCAGCTACCTGCTGGTCGAGGCATTGTTGGAGGGTGGATCCAGAAGGACTGAGGTGAGGCATTGGACTAAAGAAAGTCTGCATGTCCATCATCAACGTCAAATCGTTAGAGCGTCCTGTCCTTGCCTGTGTGGACATGGGAGGAGGAGGAAGATTAGTGGCACCTTTTTCCGTTGTGCTGTAACATCACCCTTAAACACACTGTAAAGCATACTTGCCAGCTTGTTGTGCAAGTGCTGCATCCTTTCTGCCTTCTCGTAATTTGGTAACATCTCCAAATTGCAGGCATTACGCAGGAGTGTCCAGTACCTCGGCCATAAAATGCCCAGCTTTCCAGAGCTTGACTTAGCACTATAGCTGTACAGAAACTTGCTGACGGATTTCTCTTGTTGTAGCAGGCGGTCAAACATGAGGAGCGTTGAATTCCAGCGAGTCGGGCTATCGCAAATAAAGCGCCTCACCGGCAAGTTGATTCTCTGCTGAATATCGGAGAAGTATGCCATGGCCATGTATGAATGCCTGAAATGCGCACACACCTTCCTGGACTGCTTCAGGACACCCTGTAAGCTTGGGAATTTACACACAAATCATTGGATTATAGGATTCAGCACATGTGCCATGCAGGGCACATGTGTCAACCTGCCCGAATTCAAAGCCGATATGAGATTGCTTCTATTGTCACACATCACTTTGCCGATCTCCCCTTGGTGCAGGATCAGCCACTGATCCACCTGTTTGTTCAGAGCGGTCAGGAGTGCTTGGCCAGTATGACTCTCGGCTTTGAGGCAAGACATATCCAAGATGGTGTGACACTGTCATACCTGGCTGGCGGAATAGGCCCTGGGGAGCTGGGGGTGTGCAGTTTGAGAGAAGAGTGCAGCAGTAGAGTAGCATTCAGCTGAGGAGGAGAATGACAGCGAAGAAGATGTAGGAGTAGGAGGTGAAGGAGAGCAGGTGGCGGCATGGCCGTTTCTTGGGCCGTGCGGCCCATGCAGGCGCCCTGAGCGCTGAAGAATGAGGGGGTGCTGTAATGGAGGGGGAAGTCAGCTGCGGGGAGGGCAGCCCGAACTCTCCCTCCCTTCCTCTCCGGGCTGCCCTCCGTGCTCCCCCTCCGATGCAGAGCGGAGCAGCCAGCAGGGAAGCGGTAATAGTAACAACTCACCTTCCTGGTTCCAATCGCTGGTCACCTCCTCTGCACACATGCTGATACACACACAGGAAGCAGTGTGTGTATCAGCATGTGTGCAGAGGAGGTGACCAGCGATTGGAACCAGGGAGGTGAGTTGTTACTATTACCGCTTCCCTGCTGGCTGCTCCGCTCTGCATCGGAGGGGGGAGCACGGAGGGCAGCCCGGAGAGGAAGGGAGGGAGAGGTCGGACTGCCCTCCCCGCGGCTGACTTCCCCCTCTATTATTGGGGGGGGGAGGGGGGTCACCTACCTACCCTGAGGGGCAGCTACCTATCTAACCTATACTGGGGGGCACCTACCTAATTAACCTATACTAGGGGAACCTACCTAATTTACCTATACTGGGGGGCACCTACCTAATCTAATTTATACTGGGGGCACCTACCTAATCTAACCTATACTGGGGGGCACCTACCTAATCTAACCTATACTGGGGGGCAGCTACTTAGCTAACCTATACTGGGGGCACCTACCTAATCTAACCTATACTGGGGGCACCTACCTAATCTAACCTACACTGGGGGCACCTACCTAATCTAACTTATACGGGGGGCAGCTACCTAATCTAACCTATACTGGGGGGCAGCTACCTAATCTAACCTATACTGGGGGGCAGCTACCTATCTAACCTATACTGGGGGGCAGCTACCTATCTAACCTATACTGGGGGGGCACCTACCTAATTAACCTATACTGGGGGCACCTACCTAATCTAATTTATACTGGGGGGGTACCTACCTAATCTAATTTATACTGGGGGGCACCTACCTAATCTAACCTATACTGGGGGGCACCTACCTAATCTAACCTATACTGGGGGGCAGCTACCTATCTAACTTATACTGGTGGCAGCTCCCTATCTAACTTATACTGGGGGCACCTACCTAATCTAACTTATACTGGGGGCAGCTACCTAATCTAACTTATACTGGGGGGCAGCTACCTAATCTAACCTATACTGGGGGGCAGCTATCTAATCTAACCTATACTGGGGGCAGCTACCTATCTAACCTATACTGGAGGGCAGCTACCTAATCTAACCTATACTGGGGGGCACCTACCTAATCTAGCCTATACTGGGGGGCAGCTACCTATCTAACCTATACTGGGGGCACCTACCTAATCTAACCTATACTGAGGGGCAGCTACCTATCTAACCTATACTGGGGGCAGCTACCAATCCAAACTATAATGGGGGGCAGCTACCTATCTAACCTATACTGGGGGGCAGCTACCTATCTAACCTATACTGGGGGGCAGCTACCTAATCTAACCTATACTGGGGGGCACCTACCTAATCTAGCCTATACTGGGGGGCAGCTACCTATCTAACCTATACTGGGGGCACCTACCTAATCTAACCTATACTGAGGGGCAGCTACCTATCTAACCTATACTGGGGGCAGCTACCAATCCAAACTATAATGGGGGGCAGCTACCTATCTAACCTATACTGGGGGGCAGCTACCTATCTAACCTATACTAGAGGCATATACCTATTGAATCTATACTGGGGGCACCTAGTTATCAAACCTATATTGGGTGCACCTACCTAGCCTATACTGGTGGCAACTATATACTGGCTACCTATATTGGAGGCACCTAACTAACCTATGTTGGAGGCAACTATTCTGGCTCGCTATTAGAGGTGCCACCCACCTAGCTAACCTGTACTGGGGGCACCTACCTATCTAACCTGTACTCAGGGCACCTACCTATCTAACCTGTACTGGGGGCACCTACCTATCTAACCTCTACTGGGGGCACCTGCCTATCTAACCTATACTGGGGGCAACTATACTGGCTACCTATACTGGAGGCACCTACCTGGCTAACCTATACTGGGGGCAACTATACTGGGGCACCTATGCCTGGCTACCTATACTGGGGTACCTATGCCTGGCTACCTATACTGGGGGACCTATAGCTGGCTACCTATACTGAGTGCAACTAGACCTGGCTAACCTAAACTGCAGGCACTTATACCTGGCCAAACTAAGGGCACCTATACCTGGCTCCGCGGGGGGGGGGGCTCAATTTTTACACCCTCGTCCTGGGTATATTTTAGCCTAGAAACTGCCCTGGGTGGCGGCAGGCCTGCCTGCAAGCCCTGTAGGTGTCACAACTAGGTCTGCTGCACAACCACGTACTCCCTGCTTGCCAGAGGTCACCAGGTTTACCCAATGTGCCATATAAGTAATATACCTGCCCTGACCATGCTTTGCAGACCAGGCATCCGTGGTCAGAAGGACCCTTGACCCAAAGCTTTGTGCCAGAGATGACACCACATGCCTTTCAACATCACGGTACAGTTTGGGTATCGCCTTTTTTGAAAAATAATTGCGGCTTGGTATCTTCCACTGTGGTGTCCCAATCGCCACAAATTTTCATAAAGGCCTCAGAGTCCACCAGCTTGTATGGTAACAGCTGGTGGTCTAACAGTTCCGCCAAGCCAGCTGTCAGATGCCGGGCAAGGGGGTGACTGGCAGACATTGGCTTCTTCCGCTCAGATATTTCCTTAACGGACACCTGGCTGTGGGCAGAGGAGCAGGAACTTCACAAGGTGAGAGGCGGAGTGGAGAAGGGTGGCTTTGAAGGTGCAAGGGTATCAGAGGATAAAGCGGCTGAAGAAGCTGCACCTGGAGGAGGAAGAGGAGGCAGAGGGTGGCGTTGCATTTGTGTGCTGCTTTTCCTCGTGCGCTCATCCCATTGGTGTTTGTGCTTGTTGATCAAGTGCCTTTGTAAGGCTGTTGTCCCTAGGTGAGTGTTACTTTTTTACCGACTCAATTTTTGGTGGCAGAGAGTAGAGATGGCATTGCTGTAATCTGAGGCAGACAAAAAAAATGTCCACACTGGTGAGTTCTGGGTTAATGGCATTGTGATGGTGGTGGGAGCAGCTGGCGTTGAAGTGCATGTTGGCTGGCTGTCCCTAGGTGGCGATAGATGTCACCAGACACTGCCACAAGCTGTGATCATCATCATCATCCACAGCTTTGTTCATATCAGACATCTCTAAAACTGCACCAACAACTGGTACTTCATCATCCTCACACCTTACATCTATAGTGATGCCTAACTCAGACATATGAGATGGTGTAACATCCTTATCACCTTCATCTTGTACCAATAATGCTCCTGCATCAGCAAATTCACCACAAACCTGTGTAAATAAGTAATGCGAACTCTCAAATGGAGCAATTGTGGTGCTAGAAGCAGCAGTGGTGGCTGCCGGCTGAGTGTTAAATAGTTGTGGGGTGCCCAAATCAGAGCAGGATGAGGAGGAAGATATGTCACAGTTGCATGTGGAAGCTGAGGAAGATGAGATGTTCTGTGTTAAATAGTCAACTACGTCCTGTCAATCTTGGGGGTTGAGGGTACGTACTTTGTAAACACTGTACTTTGGCTGAGGACCACATGCCAGCACAACCTCAAAAATACCTGCGGGGTGGCCTGCCTCTGCCTGTTATTTTTTTGCATATTGTGGAAATATTGTACGTTCAATCACAGATACAGTTGGAAGCTAAGCACAGCTTATGTAATAGCCAGTGTACTGGCTTGTTTGCAATATAGATAGAAGAGTATAGTAGAACTACACAGCTCAACAAATGACTAATGAGTGTCCTGTACATGCAATCAGTGTAAGCGTCACAGACAGACAGATGTCAATAACAGATACAGTTGGAAGCTAAGCACAACTTATATGATAGACAGCGTGCTGGGCTTGCTTGCAATACAGATAGAAGCGTATAGTTGTGAACTACAGAGACCAGCAATGCCTGTGTTTTCTTGTATGCAGTGTGTGTGACCAGTGTGTCTCACACACACACACACACACACACACACACACACACACACACACACACACACACACACACACACACACACACAACAAATAGAACAATATGAGCCCTCAAAAAGACTTTTGATTTGGGGTGCTATCATCAATCAGCAATACACAGAAGCGCCTAGCTTACTGTCCCTGTCTCTGCTGCAATGTCTCTCATTTCCTCTCTCTACAGCATCCGCACCAGACTGAGAACATGGCCGGCGCTGCTGCCTTTTATGGGGGGGGGGGGGGGGGGGGGGGGCGTGGGTCCATGGGTGAGTGCAGCCTGATTGGCTGCCCTGTGTCTGCTGACTGTGATGTGATGTAGAGGGTCAAAGTTTAGCCCAATGATGAAGTATAGGAGGCGAGTCGAACACGCTATGTGTTCGCTGATCGCCGCAGATGCAAACAGCTGATATTCGCGCGAACTACCCACCAGACGAACCGCTCGGGCCATCTCTAGTAGCCATTTGCAGATTGTGCACAAATGCTAGTTCTATTAAGGCATCAATGACTCAATAAACAATCAATAACACCTGAATGGGCACCATTGATTAACATAACAAAACATAACAAAGGTGGCCTGAATAGCATAGCAAATGAATATCAGGTACTTTTCATGAGCTAATTAAGCTTTTAATTTGGTTTGTATTAATTGTTGGGACTCTTCTGGATTGCTACCAGAATATTCCAAACTGTAAAGATCCAGGCTTCACTCAAACAGTACCGGTATATTATTTTTATAACATAGATACACTGCTCTCTTAGCATTTGTAGTAAGGATTTATATTATTATGTGGGGTAAGTGAGTTTCTGCCAGTGAGGTGTATCTGGCCTGGTAACAATGCATACACTGCTTATAGAACCTACAGTAGATCTTTGTAACTTACCGTCCAAAGGCAGGGATCCCCGACTTAAAACCACCCGCTGATAGGAACCGCCGCTACTTCGGGGACTCCCTGCCTTGTCCCCCTGTGTGGTCTGCTGGCCCCCCCATGTCTCCTCTCCTCCGGGTAACAATAACTGCAGAGCGACTCACCTCCCTATGGATTCCAGTGCTGGGTGGTCCTCTCCACCTCCATCTTGTCAGCTCTACCCCTGTAAAAGAATAGTTAGAGGCAGAGCAGCTCACCTTCCTCCAGCGGTGGCGATCTGCAGACGTCTTGCGTACAGCGCGGCTTCCCCTAGTGACGGCTCATGTTAATGACTCATGGACCTTGATTCACTAACCGGCACTAAGCCGGTTAGTGTGCCTTATCACTTAGGGCTTGATTCACTAACCGGTGCTAAGCCGGTTAGTGTGCCTTATCTGAGTTAGTGTGCCTTATCTGAGTTAGTGTGCCTTATCTGATGTTAGTGTGCCTTATCTGAGGTTAGTGTACCTTATCTGAGGTTAGTGTGCCTTATCTGAGTTTAGTGTGCCTTATCTGAGGTTAGTGTGCCTTATCTGAGGTTAGTGTGCCTTATCTGAGGTTAGCGTGCCTTATCTGAGGTTAGTGTGCCTTATTTGAGTTAGTGTGCCTTATCTGAGGTTAGTGGGCCTTATCTGATGTTAGTGTGCCTTATCTGAGATAGTGTGCCTTATCTGAGTTAGTGTGCCTTATCTGAGTTATTGTGCCTTATCTGAAGTTAGTGTGTCTTATCTGAACTTAGTGCCTCTTAAGTAGCTTTGTGCACACTAAAAGATGCACAAAGCTACATCACACACTGCACTATAACATCGCACCCGCTATACTGTACATGATGCGACCTTAAGGCTGTGTGCGCTGTGCGCGGTGCAGTGCGTGATGTAGCTTTGTGCATCTTTTAGTGTGCACAAAGCTACTTAAGGGGCACTAAGTTCAGATAAGGCACACTAACCTCAGATAAGGCACACTAACCTCAGATAAGGCACACTAACTCAGATAAGGCACACAAACCTCAGATAAGGCACTCTAACCTCAGATAAGGCACACTAACCTCAGATAAGGCACACAAACCTCAGATAAGGCACACTAACCTCAGATAAGGCACTCTAACCTCAGATAAGGCACACTAACTCAGATAAGGCACACAAACCTCAGATAAGGCACACTAACCTCAGATAAGGCACTCTAACCTCAGATAAGGCACACTAACCTCAGATAAGGCACGCTAACCTCAGATAAGGCACACTAACCTCAGATAAGGCACTCTAACCTCAGATAAGGCACACAAACCTCAGATAAGGCACACTAACCTCAGATAAGGCACTCTAACCTCAGATAAGGTTAGCGCTGTAGTTTGTGCCCACTAAGTGTTAAAGGGGAACTGAAGAGAGAGGTATATGGAGGCTGTCATGTTTATTTCCTTTTAGACAATACCAGTTGCCTGGCAGCCCTGCTGATCCTCTGCCTCTAATACTATTAGCCATAGCCCCTGAACAAGCATGCAGCAGATCAGGTGTTTCAGTGGTTCAGACTTATAAGTCTGATCTGACAAGACTAGCTGCATGCTTGTTTCTGGTTTTAATCAGATACTACTGCAGAGAAATAGACCAGCAGGGCTGCCAGGCAACTGGTATTGATTAAAAGGAAATAAACAGGACAGCCTCCATATACCTCTCTCTTCAGTTCCCCTTTAAGGCACACTAACCGGCTTAGTGCCGGTTAGTGAATCAAGGCCACAGTGGGCACAAACTACAGCGCTAACCTTATCTGAGGTTAGTGTGCCTTATCTGAGGTTAGTGTGCCTTATCTGAGATTAGAGTGCCTTATCTGAGTTAGTGTGCCTTATCTGAGTTAGTGTGCCTTATCTGAGGTTAGTGTGCCTTATCTGAGTTAGTGTGCCTTATCTGAGTTAGTGTGCCTTATCTGAGTTAGTGTGCCTTATCTGAGTTAGTGTGCCTTATCTGAGGTTAGTGTGCCTTATCTGAACTTAGTGCCCCTTAAGTAGCTTTGTGCACACTAAAAGATGAACAAAGCTACATCGCGCACTGCATGATAACATCACACCCGCTATCCTGTACATGATGTGACCTTAACCACTTCCCGACCGCCTAACGCACAGGGGCGGCCGGGAAGTGGAGCCCTTAAGAACCGGCTCACCCACAGAGGCGGCGGTCCTTGTAAGGGCATGGGCGGAGCTATCGCGTCATCCGTGACGCGATCCTCCGCCGTCGCCTGTCACCGCTCGCCCGCCGCAACATCCCGCCGGCTATACGGAAGCGCCGGCGGGATGTTAACCCCGCGATCGCCGCATACAAAGTGTATAATACACTTTGTAATGTTTACAAAGTGTATTATACAGGCTGCCTCCTGCCCTGGTGGTCCCAGTGTCCGAGGGACCACCAGGGCAGGCTGCAGCCACCCTATGTCGCACCCAAGCACACTGATTTCTCCCCCCCCCTGCCCCAGATCGCCCACAGCACCCCTCAGACCCCCCCCCCGCCCACCCCCCAGACCCCTGTTTGCACCCAATCACCCCCTAATCACCCATCAATCACTCCCTGTCACTATCTGTCAACGCTATTTTTTTTTATCTCCCCCCCTGCCCACTGCCCCCTCCTGATCACCCCCCCACCCCTCAGATTCTCCCTAGACCCCCCCCCCCCCAGACCCCCCCCCACCCCCCCCTGTGTACTGTATGCATCTATCCCCCCTGATCACCTGTCAATCACCTGTCAATCACCTGTCAATCACCTGTCAATCACCCATCAATCACCCCCTGTCACTGCCACCCATCAATCAGCCCCTAACCTGCCCCTTGCGGGCAATCTGATCACCCACCCACACCAATAGATCGCCCGCAGATCCGACATCAGATCACCACCCAAACGCAGTGTTTACATCTATTCTCTCCTCTAAACACCCATTAATTACCCATCAATCACCCCCTATCACCACCTGTCACTGTTACCCATCAGATCAGACCCTAATCTGCCCCTTGCGGGCACCCAATCACCCGCCTACACGCTCAGATTGCCCTCAGACCCCCCCTTATCAATTCGCCAGTGCATTAGTTACATCTGTTCTTCCCTGTAATAACCCACTGATCACCTGTCAATCACCCATCAATCACTCCCTGTCACTGCCACCCATCAATCACCCCCTGGCACTGCCAGCCATCAATCACCCCCTGTCACTGCCACTCATCAATCAGCCCCTGTCACTGCCACTCATCAATCAGCCCCTAACCTTCCCCTTGCGGGCAATCTGATCACCCACCCACACCAATAGTTCGCCCGCAGATCCGACGTCAGATCACCTCCCAAGGGCAGTGTTTATATCTGTTCTCTACCCTAAACACCCACTAATTAGGTCACTGCTACCTATCAGATTAGACCCCTATCTGCCCCTAGGGCACTCAATCACCCGCCCACACCCTCAGAATGCCCTCAGGCCCCAGCCCTGATCACCTCGCCAGTGCATTGCTTGCATCTATTCCCCCCTCTAATCACACCTTGAGACACCCATCAATCACCTCCTGTCACCCCCTAGCACACCTACCCATCAGATCAGGCCCTAATTTGCCCCGTGTGGGCTCCTGATCACTCGGCCAAACCCTCAGATCCCCCTCAGACCCCCTTCCGATCACCTCCCCAGTGCATTGATTGCATCTATTTTCCCCTCTAACCACCCCCTGAGACACCCATCTATCACCTCCTGTCATCCCCCTAGCACTCCTATCCATCAGATCAGGCCCAATACAACCTGTCATCTAAAAGGCCACCCTGCATATGACCGGTTCCACAAAATTCGCCCCCTCATAGACCACCTGTCATCAAAATTTGCAGATGCTTATACCCTTGAACAGTCATTTTGAGACATTTGGTTTCCAGACTACTCACGGTTTTGGGCCCGTAAAATGCCAGGGCGGTATAGGAACCCCAGAAACTGACCCCATTTTAGAAAAAAGACACCCCAATGTATTCTGTTAGGTGTATGACGAGTTCATAGAAGATTTAATTTTTTGTCAAAAGTTAGCGGAAATTAATTTTTGTTTTTTTTTCACAAAGTGTCATTTTTCACTAACTTGTGACAAAAAATAAAATCTTCTATGAACTCGCCATACACCTAACGGAATACCTTGGGGTGTCTTCTTTCTAAAATGGGGTCACTTGTGGGGTTCCTATACTGCCCTGGCATTTTAGGGGCCCTAAACCGTGAGGAGTAGTCTAGAAAACAAATGCCTCAAAATGACCTGTGATTAGGACGTTGGGCCCCTTAGCGCACCTAGGCTGCAAAAAAGTGTCACACATGTGGTATCGCCGTACTCAGGAGAAGTAGTATAATGTGTTTTGGGGTGTATTTTTACACATACCCATGCTGGGTTGGAGAAATCTCTCTGTAAATGGACAATTGTGTGTAAAAAAAATAGTATAGGAGTATAACAGTATAGGAGTATATAGTATTATATCAGTATTAGTATCCTATACTGTCCTGGCATTTTAGGGGCCCTAAACCGTGAGGAGTAGTCTTGAAACAAAATTTCTCAAAATGACCTGTGAAATCCTAAAGGTACTCATTGGACTTTGGGCCCCTTAGCGCAGTTAGGGTGCAAAAAAGTGCCACATGTGGTATCGCCGTACTCAGGAGAAGTAGTATAATGTGTTTTGGGGTGTATTTTTACACATACCCATGCTGAGTGGGAGAAAGATCTCTGTAAATGGACAATTGTGTGTAAAAAAAATTAAAAAATTGTCATTTACAGAGATATTTCTCCCACCCAGCATGGGTATGTGTAAAAATACACCCCAAAACACATTATACTACTTCTCCTGAGTACGGCAATACCACATGTGTGGCACTTTTTGCAGCCTAACTGCGCTAAGGGGCCCAAAGTCCAATGAGCACCTTTAGGCTTTACATGGGTGCTTACAAATTAGCACCCCCCCTAAAATGCGAGGACAGTAAACACACCCCACAAATGACCCCATTTTGGAAAGTAGACACTTCAAGGTATTCACAGAGGGGCATGGTGAGTCCGTGGCAGATTTCATTTTTTTTTGTCGCAAGTTAGAAGAAATGGAAACTTTTTTTTTTTTTTTTATCACAAAGTGTCATTTTCCGCTTACTTATGACAAAAAATAATATCTTCTATGAACTCACTATGCCTCTCAGTGAATTCCAAAATGGGGTCATTTGGGGGGTATTTATACTATCCTGGAATTCTAGCCCCTCATGAAACATGACAGGGGGTTAGAAAAGTCATAGATGCTTGAAAATGGGAAAATTCAATTTTTGCACCATAGTTTGTAAACGCTATAACTTTTACCCAAACCAAAAAATATACGCTGAATGGGTTTTGTTTTATCCAAAACATGTTTGTCCACATTTTTCGCGCTGCATGTATACAGAAATTTTACTTTATTTGAAAAATGTCAGCACAGAAAGTTAAAAAAATAATTTTTTTTGCCAAAATTTTTGCCAAAATTCCGATCGCTCTCTTTTCCCCCAGGGGGACCGCCGTGTTACACATGGCTGTCCCCAGTGCAGTGCTGCTGCTGATCGCAACGCTGCGCTGTGTAATTAGACGGCTGCTTAACAGCACCCGATGCATCATTTTCGCTGTGTAAATAGACGGCTGCTTAACAGCACCCAATGCATCATTTTCGTTGCATCAGGTGCAACTTTTAAAGGCCAGCAGCGCGCACTATTACCCGCGCTGGCAGTGAGTGGGATTGTTTCAACTGTGTGGGCGCAAACCACCTAACGCCGTGGTTTGCGCCCACTAACACTTAGGGCACACTAACCGGCTTAGCGCCGGTTAGTGATTCAAGCCCAGTGTGCCTTATCTGAGGTTAATGTGCCTTATCTGAACTTAGTGCCCTTAAAGGGAACCAGAGCTAAAGTAAAGAAAAGATTCTATACATACCTGGGGCTTCCTCCAACCCCATACGTGCTGATCGATCCCACACCGCCATCCACCGCTGTCCGCATCTACGAGAACCGGCTCCCGTCACTGACGTCATTGGAGCCGGGCTACAATGGAGAAGTGCGCCCTCTACGTATCTCTCCAGTGGCTGCGGCAGAGATACGCAAAGAGCGCACTTCTGCTACGCTAGACTGGCTCCGACTGGCGGAAGAGCGGGGAGCCAGTTCTCATAGATGCGGGCAGAGGTGGATGGCGGCGTGGGATCAATCAGTGGGTATGGGGCTGGAAGAAGCCCCAGGTATGTATAGAATATTTTCTTTACTTTAGCTTTGTTTCTCTTTAAGTAGCTTTGTGCACACTAAAAGATGCACACAGCTGCTTCGCGCCCTGCACGATAACATCGCACCCGCTATACTGTACATGATGCGACATTAAGGTTGCATAGGATGCAACCTAAACGGCGCATCAGTGTACATCCTATGCGACCTTATGGTCACATCATATACAGTATAGCAAGATTGACGCATTACGCTGTGCGCGGTGCAGTGTGCGATGTAGCTTTGTGCATCTTGTGCACACTAACTCAGATAAGGCACACTAACCTCAGATAAGGCACACTAACCTCAGATAAGGTTAGCGCTGTAGTTTGTGCCCACTAAGTGATAAGGCACACTAACTGGCTTAGTGCCGGTTAGTGAATCAAGGCCAAGGCACACTAACCGGCTTAGTGCCAGTTAGTGAATCAAGGCCATTGAATCATTAACATGAGCCGTCACTAGGGGAAGCCTCGCGGTACGCAAGATGTCTGCAGATCGCTGCTGCTGGAGGAAGGTGAGTCGCTCTGCCGCTAATGATTCTTTTACAGGTGTAGCACTGACAAGATGGAGGCGGAGAGGACCACCCAGAGCTGGAATCCATAGGGAGGTGCATTTATTGTTACCCGGGGGAGCGGAGACATGTTGGGGAGGGGGCTGGAGCGGAGATAGGGGGGGAGGGCTGGAGCGGAGACATGCAGGGGGGATGGGGCTAGAGCAGAGATATGGTGGGGATGGGGGCTAGAGCAGACACGAAGAGGAGGACAACAGGGGGCTAAATGGGACACAGACACACACATGGGGAGCAGGAGAGGACACAGACACACACAGGAGGGGACACACAGGCAGGGGCGCCTCTAACCATTTTGTCACTGCAGGCGAGAAAGCCTGTGCCCCCTCCCCCCCCCCCCCCCCCCGTGGTGCCCCTCGCCCCCAACCTTCATCCCTGCCCCCCACCACATACACACACACACAAACAAACATGCGGTGTAGGATTTACGCCACCTGCTTTTACTGCTCCCAACGCGATCGCACCCATCGAGAGGGGAGATTAAGCTGTCATATGACAACTGACATCTCCCCTCACTGATCAGGAGCCATTGAAAAGATCCGGATCTTTGATCCGAATCTCGGATCATTTTACAAGGGAAGCATTCGGGGGCAGGGGCGGCGCCAGGGGGGTGCAAGGGGGTGCTCAAGCAACCCCTAGAATTGTCCAAGCACCCTCAAAGCACCCCCTGGAGTGAACTGACTTCAGGCGTCTAAAAGAAGCCAAGTCAGTTCACACAGCGGCAGCACGGAGCAGCAGGCAGGGCTACGGTAAGATGGCCGCCCGAAGCCCTGTTCTGCAGACTTTGAGTCTGCAGTGCAGGGCTTCGGGCGGCCATTTTCCCGTAGCCCTGCTCTCAGCATGCAGGCAGGAAGTCTCGTGACGTCGGGAAGGAAGAGGATCGTGGACGCGCGGGCGCTGCGCGCCACAAGGAGGTCGGGACAGGAGGTCAGGAAAGAAGGTCTTCTGGCTGTAGGTGAGTAAATGGGTTTTTCTTTTCTTTTTCAGGTGGTGCTGATTGTGGTCAAAACTGCTGAGGAAGGATTGTGCATATTGGGGTCATATCTGCTACGGATTGTGCATATTGGGGTCATTTCTGCTACCGATTGTGCATATTGGGGTCATTTCTGCTACCGATTGTGCATATTGGGGTCATTTCTGCTACCGATTGTGCATATTGGGGTCATTTCTGCTACCGATTGTGCATATTGGGGTCATTTCTGCTACCTATTGTGCATATTGGGGTCATTTCTGCTACCGATTGTGCATATTGGGGTCATATCTGCTACCGATTGTGCATATTGGGGTCATATCTGCTACCGATTGTGCATATTGGGGTCATATCTGCTACCGATTGTGCATATTGGGGTCATATCTGCTGCGGATTGTGCATATTGGGGTCATATCTGCTGCGGATTGTGCGTATTGGGGTCATATCTGCTGCGGATTGTGCATATTGGGGTCATATCTGCTGCAGATTGTGCATATTGGGGTCATATCTGCTGCGGATTGTGCATATTGGGGTCATATCTGCTACCGATTGTGCCTATTAGGGTCATATCTGCTACCGATTGTGCATATTGGGGTCATATCTGCTACCGATTGTGCATATTGGGGTCATATCTGCTACCGATTGTGCATATTGGGGTCATATCTGCTACCGATTGTGCGTATTGGGGTCATATCTGCTACCGATTGTGCATATTGGGGTTATTGAACATGTTTTTTGTTCAAATCTGCTCACATTATGTGTATTTTCTTGAGAAAACCTGCATAATTATGTGAATTTTCTGGGGAAAGGATCACTAAAACTTGGGCCCTCTGTCTTTGCACTTTTAAAGGGAACCCGAGGTGAGAATAATATTGAGGCTGCCATATTTATCTCCTTTTACGTAATACCAGCTGCCTGGCTGCCGTGTTGGTCCTCTGCCTCTAATTCTTTCAACCATAGACCCTGAACAAGCATGCAGCAGGTCAGGGGTTTCTGACAATATTGTCAGAACTGACAAGATTAGCTGCATGCTTGTTTCTGGTGTAATTCAGTTCACTACTGCAGCCAAATAGATCAGCAGGGCTGCCATGCAACTAGAATTGTTTAAAAGGAAATAAATATGGCAGCCACCATATCACTCTCACCCTGGGTTCACGTTAAATTACAGCTAGCCCCGCCCTCATACGGTCATGACCACGCCCATTTTTTGCCGCGCCCATTTTTTCGCCGCAGGTTACAGCCACACCCATTTTTTGTCGTCAGCTCCCCCGGAAATTAGTCCAGCACCTGGGTAGCACCCCCTAAATAAAATTCCTGGAGCCGCCACTGTTCAGGGGTGAAATGACTAGCAGGACAGGAGAAGGGAAGGGTGGTGGACACACAGAGAAGGGGAGAAGATGGACAGAGGGCAGTGAGTGGACAGAGAAGGGAGGAGGGACGAATAGAGCAGAGAGCAGAAATGTTTGTTTGCACACAATACCCACATGCTGCAATCATTATGCTTTACATATATTTCACCTATATGTTCATCTGTATACTCCCAACTCCCATTCCCCAAAGCATTCCCAGAAGTAAAGTGCAGCTGTTTAGAGCAGTGCAGGAGGATCATATTGCCCTGCAATCACAGTGCCTGCCCTGTCCTAGCCCAGCATGCTGCCTGTAACGTTACTGAGCTGAGCCAAAAGTTTCCAATGTGTTCACTGTGCACAACTACGGAACAGACAGCCTATAATGAGCAGCACATTTCAGCCAGTATGTGTGCTCTACACATATCTGGCAGTGGCACCGATGTCCCCTCTCTCATCTACCTGTGGCTGTGCAAGGCTGCCTCCCCTTCAACAGAGCGATCCATCTCTGCTCTGCTTCCAGGACCCCGCTGCCCGCTGAGAGGGGGCGTGTCGCTCCTGGCCCCGCCCCCTTTGCAATCCGAATCACTCATTTTGACGATTCGGATGATTCGACTCACAAAATAGATTCGGATCAAAGATCCAAATCGTTCATGATCCGGACAACACTAGATGAGACAGATCGTCCTTGCTTGTGTGGCTGGCTGGTCACTGACAGACTTGCTCCAGTGCTGGCTTAGCAAGTGCTGTATACAGTGATAAACCTAAAGCTTTGAGTGCTAAACACCTTCACTACGCTATTGTTCTATTGTTTTTTTGTAGCTAGCTAGCTTGTAATTGTTTTCTTTCATTCACTCAGTTAGGTCCTGTCTGTGTCTGTGTGTGCTGTGCAGGATTAGTGTGTTATTGTATTGTAGTTAGTACTGCAGTTAGTTGTTATGGCGGCGGCCTGGCGGGTACACACGGTGCGTTCCCGCACTCGATTTCCCGCTCGATTCCCGTCGACTCGATTATTTCCAACATGTCCGATTTGCGTTTCGATGGATCGTTAGGTCGATTCACATGTAAAGTATGCCAAATCGACCTATCCATCGAAACACATATCAGACATGTCAGAAATAATCGAGTCGACGGGAATCGAGCAAGAAATCGAGTGCAGGAACGCACCGTGTGTACCCGCCAGGCCGCCACCATAACACAGTGTGCACTGTCTGTCCTCTACTCTGCGGTCTGTCACTCCGTGCTGATTTGATGTAAAGTCCAACCCCGATTTTATTAAAGTAAATGTACCCCACATCATCTGGTGACATCATCACGTATAAGTTGTACTATGTCTGCTGGCACCGGCAGCTGTGGGAGGGGCAGCAAGGGCGAGAGGACAGGGAGCAACATTACAGCCACCCTCAGAAGGTCTGCCGTGTCAGTGTCAACCCCAGCGGGCAGCCTACCCTCAGTCAGCGAGCTTTTCGCTCCAGGCGCCGCGATTGAACTCAGGGCTGTTAGTTTGAGGAGGATGTTCTGGGTTTTGAGGAGGGGGGGTATGATGTTGATGATGGGATGAAGGACCGTGACTACCATCCACAGGATGGGGATGTCAGCTCCGACTCTGAGGAGGAGGATGCGTCGGTGGGTTTGGCACGGAGGATCAGCATTGCAGACAGTGGTTGTGGAATGCGGGACCCACCACATCCTTCTGCCGCTACCACCAGCCGCACCACTCAACCCCCAACCGCCACAGGGAGAAAAGCCACAGCATCCCATTCTGGCCGCAGGAGAATCTTCACCTTCCCAATCTGGCCGCCACGGTGCCACAGGCCACTGCTGCTGATACCGCCACCTATATTCAACCCAAAACACAATTGCGGTGTCATTTTTTTGGAGGTGTCTGGGCTGAAAACTGTCATGTCCCAGTTGTGCGATTGGACTTTGGACACAATGTGGGCTGCACGACCGTTGTCTGGAACCTAGTCCTGGTGTTAATTGACAGCTTTTTTTTTTTTTTTTTTATTTTGTGTCCACCAAATAATTAATTAGCATTTCCCTTTAAAAAAAACATGATGCTACATGCATCATTTACCCTAAAAAACATTTTAAAGCTATTTAAAGGGCACTTCCGGGTTTTCTATCCAGATACCCGAATAGGTCGGGTACCCGCGGGTAATTTGGTCGGATATCCGGATCGGATCCGGATATCCGCAAGGTCGGACCCGAAAACCCGGATCCGGATATCTGGGTACCCGGATCCGGATCCGGGCGGGTAATAAAAAGCACTACCCGAGCATCCCTAACTTTGCATGGCTTTTAGTGCACGCAATGCTACTTAAGGGGCACTAAGTGGCTTTTCACTCCGGCACTAAGACTTAGCGCCGGTTAGTGAATCAAGCCCACCTAGGTTTAGAGGGCAAAAATCAGGGGAAAAAAAAACATACAGTATATACTAAACCTGGTGCGTCCACTGTGCGGAGCTGTGGGCTATATGTGGGCGCAAACCTCCTATCGCCCTGGTTTGTGCCCACAATATGTTTAGGCTCACTAATCAGCTTAGCGCCGGTTAGTGAATCAAGCTGAGGTGTGTCTTATATTCCGGAGCGTCCTATATTACGAAAAATACGGTAACTCTCAATTATTTCTGCAAAGCAAATTAATGTAGGCTACAGACTTCTTGTTCATAAGGTTTTTTTTTTTGTGGGAAGGGGGGCTGTATATTCTCCCTTATTGAGGGGAATCTATCTATGGTTTTCTGAGTTGCATATTGTATTAACTTTCCATCGAACCTACACTCTGCCTTCATGTTATCAAGGTGAGGGCTGGGTGAAATCAAATCTAGTATAGAGTAAAGAATTAAATATTTCTTGACAAGTTTCTTCACTACTTTATTTCTTCCTATAAGCAATCTATGGCAAAGAAGAAAAAAGAGTTAATGTCCATGTATGAAAATAAGACTCGGGAGAAATGTAAAGCTGTCATTAAGGAACATGCTGCAAATTTTGAAAAAGCATTGAGAGAGAAAGCTTACCTTGTGCCTGGAGGATATGAAAGATTTAAGCAAGACCTGAAAAGTGTGGAAGAAAAATACAATATGGAATGTGGCAAAGGAGTAATGGTAAGTGTGCATGGTATATTCATATTTAATAAAGAAGACTATTATTAAAAATAAAAATCCATAGACATCTACAGTATCAACTTAATTGCTTATTATTTATATGAAGGAGTGCAGCAGCCATCCCTTAGAGATCAACAACAATCCAGTCACCAAAGAAAAAATGCCCAAATAAATTTCAATTTGATTTTGTCTTAAAGAGAATCTGTATTGTTAAAATCGCACAAAAGTAAACATACCAGTGCGTTAGGGGACATCTCCTATTACCCTCTGTCACAATTTCGCCGCTCCTCGCCGCATTAAAAGTGGTTAAAAACTGTTTTTAAAAGTTTGTTTATAAACAAACAAAATGGCCACCAAAACAGGAAGTAGGTTGATGTACAGCATGTCCACACATAGAAAATACATCCATACACAAGCAGGCTGTATACACCCTTCCTTTTGAATCTCAAGAGATCATTTGTGTGTTTCTTTCCCCCTGCAGCTATCTTCCACTGAAGTGTCAGGCTGTTTCTTCCTGCAGAGTGCAGACAGCTCTGCCTGTATGTAATTCCTCAGTATGTGAAAGCCCAGCCAGCTCAGAGGAGGATTTATCCAGCTTGTAAAAGATAAGAGAGAAGAGAGAAGCTGCCTTAATCTAAATAATACACAGGCAGTGTGCAGAGAGGGGCCTGGAGGGGGAGATGCATCACAGAACCACAACACTGAAGAACTTGGCAGCCTTCCAGACACAGGCTGACAAGTCTGACAAGAGAGAGATAAGTTGATTTATTACAGAGATGGTGATAGTAGAACGTGCTGCAGTAAGCCAGAACACATTAGAATAGCTTTTGGAACTTGTAGGATGATAAAAAACAGGATGCAATTTTTGTTACGGAGTCTCTTTAAGGTCCTTCTAAGTTCTGTAGTCCAGGTATAAACACACATGTCATAGCTTACAGTAATCATTGAATCATACATTTATTCAGCAGCTGTTGCCTGTAGTTAGTACAAGCTCCAAATCCTAGAGATATTGGTTCGGCCTTTCATGTTCTTAACCACTTGAGGACCACAGTCTTTCTACCCCTTAAAGGGACTCCGAGCTCATCTAAAAAATGAAAATTGTACTCACCCGGGGCTTTCTCCAGCCCAGTGCTGGTCGGGAGGTCCCACGACGGCATCCTGGCTCCTCTCCTAGTCCCCGCTCCGGAATGGCTGACCGGCCGCAGCCCGGGCGACACTCGGCCGAGTGTCGGGCTTCTCCTTCCGCGTATGACGCAGCTGACGTCACACACCGGCAGCCTCGCGTCATCACGGCGGCCGGCGTGGCAGTACGGCGCATGCACGCTTTAATCGCGCATGCGCAGTACTTTCACGCCGGCCGCCGTGATGACGCGAGGCAGCCGGCGTGTGATGTCAGCCGTGTCATACGCGGAAGGAGAAGCCCGACACTCGGCCGAGTGTCGCCCGGGCTGCGGCCGGTCAGCCATTCCGGAGCGGGGACTAGGAGAGGAGCCAGGACGCTGTCGTGGGACCTCCCGACCAGCACTGGGCTGGAGAAAGCCCCGGGTGAGTACAATTTTCATTTTTTAGATGAGCTCGGAGTCTCTTTAAGGACCAGAGCCATTTTCTCCATTCAGACCACTGCAGCATTGACGGTTTATTGCTCGGTCATACAACCTAATACCTAAATGAATTTTACCTCCTTTTCCTGTCACTAATACAGCGTTCTTTTGGTGCTATTTGATTGCTGCTGCGAGTTTTAGTTCTTATTATATTCATCAAAAAAGACATGAATTTTGTCAAAAAAATGATTTTTTTTTACTTTCTGTGCTGACATTTTTCAAATAAAGTAAAATTTCTGTACACATTTTTGTCCAAATTTATTCTGCTACATGTCTTTGATAAAAAAAAAATTCATTCAGTGTATATTTATTGGATTGGATAAAAGTTATAGCATTTACAAACTATGGTGCCAAAAGTGAATTTTCCCATTTTGAAGCTTCTCTGACTTTTCTGACCACCTGTCATGTTTCATGAGGTGCTAAAATTCCAGGATAGTATAAATAACCCCCAAATGACGCCATTTTGGAAAGAAGACATCCCAAAGTATTCACTGAGAGGCATGGTGAGTTCATAGAAGATTTTATTTTTTGTCACAAGTTAGCGGAAAATGACACTTTGTGACAAAAAAAAAAGTTTCCATTTCTTCTAACTTGCGACAAAAAAAAAAAAATGAAATCTGCCACGGACTCACTATGCTCCTCTCTGAATACCTTGAGGTGTCTACTTTCCAAAATGGGGTCATTTGTGGGGTGTGTTTACTGTCCTGGCATTTTGGGGGGTGCTAAATTGTAAGCACCCCTGTAAAGCCTAAAGGTGCTCATTGGACTTTGGGCCCCTTAGCGCAGTTAGGCTGCAAAAAAGTGCCACACATGTGGTATTGCCGTACTCAGGAGAAGTAGTATAATGTATTTTTGGGTGTATTTTTACACATACCCATGCTGGGTGGGAGAAATATCTCTGTAAATGACAATTTTTTTATTTTTTTTTTACACACAATTGTCCATTTACAGAGAGATTTCTCCCACCCAGCATGGGTATGTGTAAAAATACACCCCAAAACACATTATACTACTTCTTTTGAGTACGGCGATACCACATGTGTGACACTTTTTTGCAACCTAGGTGCGCTAAGGGGCCTAACGTCCTATTCACAGGTCATTTTGAGGCATTTGGATTCTAGACTACTCCTCACGGTTTAGGGCCCCTAAAGTGCCAGGGCAGTATAGGAACCCCACAAGTGACCCCATTTTAGAAAGAAGACACCCCAAGGTATTCTGTTAGGAGTATGGTGAGTTCATAGAAGATTTTTTTTTTTGTCACAAGTTAGCGGAAATTGACACTTTGTGACGAAAAAAAAACCAATACAAATCAATTTCCGCTAACTTGTGACAAAAAATAAAATCTTCTATGAACTCGTCATACACCTAACAGAATACCTTGGCGTGTCTTCTTTCTAAAATGGGATCACTTGGGGGGTTCCTATACTGCCCTGGCATTTTAGGGGCCCTAAACCGTGAGGAGTAGTCTTGAACCCAAATGTCTCAAAATGACCTGTGAAATCCTAAAGGTACTCATTGGACTTTGGGCCCCTTAGCGCAGTTAGGCTGCAAAAAAGTGCCACACATGTGGTACTGCCGTGCTCAGAAGAAGTAGTATAATGTGTTTTGTGGTGTATTTTTACATATACCCATGCTGGGTGGGAGAAATCTCTCTGTAAATGACACATTTTTGTTTTTTTTTTACACACAATTGTCCATTTACAGAGATATTTCTCCCACCCAGCATGGGTATGTGTAAAAATACACCACAAAACACATTATACTACTTCTCCTGAGTACGGAGATATGACATGAGTGACACTTTTTTTGCAGCCTAGGTGCGCTAAGGGGCCCAACGTCCTATTCACAGGTCATTTTGAGGCATTTGATTTCTAGACTACTCCTCACGGTTTAGGGCCCCTAAAATGCCAGGGCAGTATAGGAACCCCACAAGTGACCCCATTTTAGAAAGAAGACACCCCAAGGTATTCTGTTAGGTGTATGGTGAGTTCATAGAAGATTTAATTTTTTGTCACAAGTTAGTGAAAAATGACACTTTGTGAAAAAACAATAAAAATCAATTTCCGCTAACTTTTGACAAAAAATAAAATCTTCTATGAACTCGTCATACACCTAACAGAATACCTTGGGGTGTCTTTTTTCTAAAAAGGGGTCACTTGTGGGGTTCCTATACTGCCCTGGCATTTTACGGGCCCAAAACCGTGAGTAGTCTGGAAACCAAATGTCTCAAAATGACTATTCAGGGGTATAAGCATCTGCAAATTTTGATGACAGGTGGTCTATGAGGGGGCGAATTCTGTGGAACCGGTCATAAGCAGGGTGGCCTTTTAGATGACAGGTTGTATTGGGCCTGATCTGATGGAAAGGAGTGCTAGGGGGTGACAGGAGGTGATTGATGGGTGTCTCAGGGGGTGGTTAGAGGGGAAAATAGATGCAATCAATACACTGGGGAGGTGATCGGAAGGGTGTCTGAGGGGGATCTGAGGGTTTGGCCGAGTGATCAGGAGCCCACACGGGGCAAATTAGGGCCTGATCTGATGGGTAGGTGTGCTAGGGGGTGACAGGTGGTGACAGGGGGTGATTGATGGGTGTCTCAAGGTGTGATTAGTGGGGGGAATAGATGCAAGCAGTGCACTGGCGAGGTGATCAGGGCTGGGGTCTGAGGGCGTTCTGAGGGTGTGTGCGGGTGATTGGGTGCCCTAGGGGCAGATAGGGGTCTAATCTGATGGGTAGCAGTGACAGGTAGTGACAGGGGGTGATTGATGGGTAATTAGTGGGTGTTTAGAGGAGAGAACAGATGTGAACAATGCACTTGGGAGGTGATCTGACGGCGGGTCTGCAGGCGATCTGATGGTGTGGGTGGGTGATCAGATTGCCCGCAAGGGGCAGGTTAGTGGCTGATTGATGGGTGGCAGTGACAGGCGGTGATTGATGGGTGGCAGTGACAGGGGGTGATTGATGGGTGATTGATAGGTGATTGACAGGTGATCAGTGGGTTATTACAGGGAAGAACAGATGTAAATAATGCACTGGCGAATTGATAAGGTGAGGTCTGAGGGCAATCTGAGCATGTGGGCGGGTGATTGGGTGCCCGCAAGGGGCAGATTAGGGTCTAATCTGATGGGTAACAGTGAAAGGTGGTGACAGAGGGTGATTGATGGGTAATTAGTGGGTGTTTAGAGGAGAGAACAGATGTAAACAATGCACTTGGGAGGTGATCTGACGGCGGGTCTGCAGGTGATCTGATGGTGTTGGTGGGTGATCAGATTGCCCGCAAGGGGCAGGTTAGGGGCTGATTGATGGGTGGCAGTGACAGGGGGTGATTGATGGGTGGCAGTGACAGGGGGTGATTGATGGGTGATTGATAGGTGATTGACAGGTGATCAGTGGGTTATTACAGGGAAGAACAGATGTAAATAATGCACTGGCAAATTGATAAGGGGGGGGGGTCTGAGGGCAATCTGAGTGTGTGGGCGGGTGATTGGGTGCCCGCAAGGGGCAGCTTAGGGTCTGATCTGATGGGTAACAGTGACAGGTGGTGATAGGGGGTGATTGATGGGTGATTTATGGGTAATTAGTGGGTGTTTAGAGGAGAGAACAGATGTAAACAATGAACTTGGGAGGTGATCTGACGTCGGGTCTGCAGGCGATCTGATGGTGTGGGTGGGTGATCAGATTGCCCACAAGGGGCAGGTTAGGGGCTGATTGATGGGTGGCAGTGACAGGGGGTGATTGATGGGTGATTGACAGGTGATTGACAGGTGATCAGGGGAGATAGATGCATACAGTACACAGAGGGGGGGGGTCTGGGGAGAATCTGAGGGGTGGGGGGGTGATCAGGAGTCCCCAGGGGGCATTTTAGGGACTAAAAAAAAATAGCGTTGACAGATAGTGACAGGGAGTGATTGATGGGTGATTAGGGGTGTGATTGGGTGCAAACAGTGGTCTGGGGGGTGGGCAGGGGGTTTCTGAGGGGTGCTGTGAGCGATCAGGGGGCAGGGGGGGGGGAGATCAGTGTGTTTGGGTGTAGACTAGGGTGGCTGCAGCCTGCCCTGGTGGTCTCTCGGACACTGGGGCCACCAGGGCAGGAGGCAGCCTGTATAATACACTTTATATACATTACAAAGTGTATTATACACTTTGTAGCGGCGATCGTGGGGTTAACAACCCGCCCGCGCTTCCGAACGGCCGGCGGGTTGTCGATGCGGGTGGGCGGAGCCAGTTGCCGGGGGAAGCGCGCGTCATCAATGACGCGATCGCTCCCCCGGCATGCCGAAAGGACGCAACGACCTTGGGCGTATTGCGGTCCTTTCGGCATCCACTTTGCCGCCGCCCATCGGCTGTGGGCGGTCGGCAAGTGGTTAAAACCCTGCAAGCAGTAACAATGAGACTTGTCTTATAGGCCTAGTGATGATATGTTTATCCATTATTCTGGTTTCTATTGCTAAGTTATTCAAGGTTCCTTTAACCTCTTTGCTGGGTAAATCTTTTACTTGACCTTATTTTTTAACACTGCTTCCCCATCACATAGTCTAGAAAGCCAACAACAGCAAAAGCAAAAAGTTATTTCTTTAAAGTAACACCACTGGGGCTTGTTTCACAAAGCGGTGCTAACTGTTAGCACGCCTGTGAAAACCCCTTTAGCACGTCTAAACAAGCTTTTCGCGCATAAAACTTTACGCGCGCAAAACTTTATGCGCGTAGAACTTTACACGCGTACTGCACAGAGCGCAGGGCGCTCCGCGCGAAGTGCCCATTAAAGCCTATGGGACTTAGCGCGCGTAAAACTTTGCGCGCATAAAACTTTGCGCGCGCAAAGTTAGCGCGCGATCTGATTGAGAAATCCAGTGCTAACCTACTTAGCACCCTGGTTAGCGCGTCTAAAGACTTTAGACGTGCTAAGTAGGTTAGCACTGCTTTGTGAATCAAGCCCCTGGAGCTGATTTTGTATAGACCCTCATGGGCTTGATTTACTAAGAGGTGCTAACCTACTTAGCACGTCTAAAGTCTTAAGGCGCGCTAACCAGGGTGCTAAGTAGGTTAGCACCAGATTTCTCAATCCGATCGTGCGCAAAGTTTTGCGCGCAAAGTTTTACGCGCGCAAAGTTCTATGCGCGCGCTAAGTCCCATAGGCTTTAATGGGCACTTCACGCGGAGCGCCCTGCAAAACAGAGCGTGCAGTGCGCGCGCAAAACTTTGCGCGCGGTACTTTGCGCACGATCACTACTTCTCACATTTCAACTGAGTTTAGACGTGCTAAGGGCCAGTGCTAAAGTTAGCACCGTTTTGTAAATCAAGCCCCATAGGTGTTACCCAATGTAAAATCAGTAGAGCACAGTTAGTTTCTGTAGAAGAGTCACTGACTACCAGAAAACCCTTGTTTACTGATGTATCAGTTCCTCCTCATGGATCACCTTGTTCTCTGTCCCCATCCAACCGCTCAGACTTAAAGAGGAACTCCAGTGAAAATAATGTAATAAAAAAGTGCTTTATTTTTACAATAATTATGTATAAATGATTTGTACAATCTTGTAAATCCATGATTTACATTCTGACATTTATCACATGGTAACATTTTTACTGGTGGCAGGTGATGTCAGCTGCTTGCTTTTTTTTTATAAATATTACTATTTTTTTGTATTTATTTGTATCCCTCCCCCCACCAGCCAATCAACGCAATCAGCTCTCATAGACATCAGCCTATGAGAGCCGATCACTCTCCTGCCTCCCAGTGAGACAGCCATGTCACACGACTGTCCCCAGTACACTGTAAATAGACAACGGTTTCACCGTCTGACAGTCTCCTAGCAGAGAACACGGCTGGGAGACTGATGGTGGAGCAGTGCTCCGTCAATCAAGCAGAGATGCACACACATTGGCGCACGTGATCTCCTGCAAAACACGCCCCCAGGACTGCACGCCAATTGGCGTTAGGCAGTCCTGGGGCTGCCGCTATGTTAACGCCAATTGGTGTGGAGTGGTCTTTAGGTAGTTAAACCAGAACTGCTGCAGGCCCTTGCTTACGGTTCGGGATTCTGATTGGTTGTTCTGAGCAACTCTTTCAATTTTACACAAATGTTGCTCCATTTTTCTTTGCACTAGTGTTGACAAATCTGCTGCATGATTGGAGGCGCATGCGCGGGCTTCACCAAGATGGCCGCTTAGACCAAGAGCTCCCGCCTCACCGCTCTTAACACCAGCCGCACTTCAGCTTCCAGTCGCCTTATCAGCACGGCTCCACCCCGCTCCTCCTGCGGACATCAGCAGGCATCGGAAGATATGTCCAGCAAAGCCTCCAACAAAGCGGCAGCAGCTACCGGCACGATGGACAAATTCCTATGCCTTCCTCCTTGCCAAGATGGCGCCGACCTATCCGCGCAGCTCCGTACAGAGAGCACCACGCAACAAGGTACTGCTTCCCCCACAGACCCTGTCACGGCTGCAATATTAGAGGCAACCCTGCAAAAGCATTACCAGTCTCTCTACACCTCCCTCCAGTCTTTAATTATATCGGCTGTTAAGGAACTAAAAACGGAGATTACAGAGATAGGGAACCGCACAGAGGCCCTAGAAACCAGGGTGGACACTATAGCACAAAAACAAGCAGACATAGAGGACGACCAGCGTATTATCTTCTCTGATCTAAAAAGCTTCAGATCTGCACACGAAGACTTGGAAAATAGAGAGCGCAGGCAAAACGTTCGAGTGAAAGGAATCTCAATGCAGGTATCTAATGAACACCTAAACTCCCACCTCTCAGAGCTTTTCCACACAATTGCTCCTGATGTTCCCAACGAATTATGGAGAATGGATCGAGCTCACAGAGCACTGGGCGAACGGCAGACCACAGCAGGCAGACCTAAAGATGTAGTCATCCGCCTACATTACTACGAGGCCAAGGAGGCTTTATTCAAAGCCCTACGCAATGTCTCTTCATTCGAGTTCAAAGGGGACTCGGTCTCAGTATATAACGACCTCTCTCTAATCACACTGGCTAAACGCAGATCCCTCAAGCCTGTGACGCAACTTCTCCGAAAAGCCAAGATTCCCTACAAATGGGGATTCCCCTTCAGATTGATTGTCATCAGACAGGGGGCCACTTTCTCACTATCCGATATAGACGATGCCGATCTATTCCTTAAACAGATGGGCCTTCGACTTGCACAAAACTCCGGCTCCCCAAGACGCCGATCGCCTGAGGCCTCTCCGCCACGCAAAGTCCGCCACATTTCAGAGTGGACCAAAGTACCCCTCCGCAGTCTCTCTACCCAGAAATCAGCGGAATCTATGGACTCCCAACCAGCTTGACCTGGGTCATCTCTACATCCACCTTCCCATCCTAATGGATCCCCGGCCTTTTTAGACCGGCTCTCTGACTGTCCTGATCGCCACATCGGATATTCCTAAGTATCTCTTCCTTTTCTTCTACCATCTGAGTTCCCCTTTTATGTTTATGCTACCCCCTCCATGTTTAATCTTTACCATATAAGCTTTGACATTTTACTACACTGGGGGGAAAGAGGAAAGAGGAATATATGTTTATGTACGAATACACTCCAGATAACTTCTGGTGCTACCTTTACCTAAATTAATGTTTACCTTTCACTACTGTTGATGTTATGGTTAAAATATATAACCCAGGAGGTTTCTCTAAAATAAGTTCTTGATCGGTGGCGGTCACTTGGAGACCCCTCATGTACCTCAGGAGGCTTCCCAGTTTCAGGGAACACCCGCTTTTCCGGGCCTTCCCTCCCTGGGTACCCTCACTTTGGTGGCCTAATTATGTCACCTCAAAATGTAGCCACGACCTTTACAGTGGCAATGTTAATCCCTCTTGTAATATCCTTAACAGGTTCTGGTTTATGTTACCCTTCCCTACACAAGGTATCCTAATACGCAATATTTTAGGTTGGTTCCCTGCCCCTCTTCGCCTTTCAGCTCTTCCCCTGGACAATGGTTAGACTCCTTACAGCTAATGCTAAGGGGCTAAACACCCTCCAAAAAAGGTATGCCCTCCTTAAAGACCTCAAGAGACTGGAGGTGGACATTGCTCTAGTTCAGGAGACGCACTTTAAACGAGCCGACCCCCCCCCGCTTTTTTAGTAAACTCTATACTGGGATACATCTCTCTTCTGGCCCACATAAGAAAGCTGGTGTTGGTATATTAATCAAAAAGGGGGTCCCTTTTCAAATTACACGTACTATATCTGACTCCCAGGGACGTTATTTAATTCTGGTGGGAACTCTAGCCGGCAAAATGGTCACACTTGCCAATGTTTATATACCCAATGCTAACCAAACTACTTTTCTCTCCTCATTCCTTAAACAACTACATAAGGTGACTGAAGGTTCTCTGATTCTGGGAGGCGACTTTAATTTAGCCTTCTCCCCGCATCTAGATAGATCCTCCCCTCAAGGACTCTCATCTTCCCCCTCACATGAGAGAAACTCCAGGCAATTCAGAGTATTAATGAGAAAATATCATCTTCTTGATCTTTGGAGAATAGTTTGTCCTAACTCCTCAGAATATACCTTCTTCTCCCCTCCCCACGCTTCCCACTCCAGACTAGACTATTTCTTTGCTAAAGCTCCGGTAGTCAGCATTCTTTCAAAGTCACAAATCCACCCCTTAGCTTGGTCAGACCACCAAGGAGTGTCCATAGATCTTAACTGGCACGTTACTCCACACAGACCCCTCCATTGGCGATTAAATGAGTCCCTTCTACAAGATAAGAACCTGGTCTCTAAGTTATCAGAGGACCTTCAGACATTTTTCAAAGAGAATATCCCATCTGTCAATTCTATGGGAATGGCTTGGGAGGCTCATAAAGCCTATATTAGAGGAATCTTCATAGCTGAGGGAACTAGAAGAAAACGTGCCAGTAGTAATCAACTTCAATCACTCTACAAGAAGCTCTCAGAGGCGCAGGACCTTTTTAAAACTTCCTCCTCCTCTGAAAATTTCACTGCTATGCAATCAATTAAGCTACAAATTAAGCAATTTCAGTCAACCCAACTGGAAAAAAGTCTTCGGTGGACAAGACAATTATTTTTTGAGAGGGGCAATAAGCCCCATACTCTACTAGCACGGAAACTTAACCCCAAAAACTCCCAGGCTCAAATCTACTCCATGAAAGATTCCCAAGGCACCATTCATTATGACCCCTCTCAGACAGCCAAAATCTTCACGGACTATTATAAAGGGCTATACAACCTCTCAGGCCATCATAACACCCCGTCCTCCGAATCCCATATCTCAAACTTCCTTAACAGTATATCCCTACCCAAAATCTCAGATACTCAATTGGCTAGTCTAAATTTACCCTTCTCAATGGAAGAATTCGAAGAGGTCTTTAAGCACCTACCTTCTTCCAAAACCCCAGGGCCAGATGGCTTATCTTATAAATATTATAAGGTGTTTAAACCTATATTACTACCCCACCTAATCTCCCTAGCTAACAAATTAATGTCGGGCAATCAACCACAAGACTCTTTCTTAAGATCACTAATCACCATGATCCCTAAACAAGGCAAGGACCCCATGGTCCCCCAGAGCTATAGACCAATATCTTTACTAAACTCAGACCTAAAAATCATCACGAAAGCAATGGCAAACAGACTTAATCCTATCTTAGTCTCCCTTATTAATAATGATCAGGTTGGATTCATTACAGGACGCCAAGCTGGAGATAATACAAGAAAAGTAATCAACCTGGTCGAACTAATGGGGGCCTCTCGAAGGCCTTCTCTGCTCCTGAGTTTGGACGCTGAGAAGGCCTTTGATAGGCTTTCATGGCCATTCCTATTTGCCGTCCTAAACCATCAAGGGTTCTCAGGCCCTTACCTTCATCTAATAAAATTTCTCTACTCTAACCCCACCACCAAGGTCAAACTCCCAGCTGCCCCTCCATCTTTTTTCCCCATCAGGAATGGCACAAGGCAGGGGTGTCCTCTCTCTCCCTTACTGTTTGCCTTGAGCATCGAGCCCCTGGCTTGTGCCATTCGAGAAAATCCGGACATAAAGGGAATCATTCAAGGCAAATGGGAACATAACATTTCCCTTTTTGCTGATGACATCCTCCTGACTCTGAGAGAACCTCTCACCTCCCTCCCAGTTCTCCAAAATCTCTTGCTTAAGTTTGAAGAATTATCAGGGTATAAACTTAACCAGGACAAAACCGAGGCTCTCCCCATAAACATCCCAACCCCCCTCCTAACTTCACTCCAAAAATTCTACCGCTTTAATTGGAGGACCCATTCTCTAAAATACTTGGGCATTAACCTTACACCCTCTTATGGTACCCTTTACAAATTTAACTACCCCCAGCTCATACGCACTATCATACAGGACCTTAAGAAATGGACAAAATTTTCCATCTCCTGGATAGGTCGTATATACTCAGTCAAAATGAATATTTTACCCCGCATATTGTATCTTTTTGAAACTCTTCCAGTGGCTGTCCCATTCTCCCAACTAGCCTCCCTCCAAAAAGAAATCAATACATTTATTTGGAATCACCAAAAACCTAGAGTCTCTAAATCGGTCATGATGGCTCTGAGGGACCAGGGGGGCTTGGGTCTCCCAAACATCTCCCTCTACTATAAAGCTACCCACCTTCGTCAAATCACTGAATGGGCTGACTTCCGGGTTCAGACTAAATGGGCCTTGATTGAAGCTACTCAGGTTCTCCCTTACTCATTAGCTGCACTTGTATGGACACCTAATGCTCAACCACCTTCAGCCTCTCTTGGTCTCTCCTCAACTAGATTTACATTACGCATCTGGAACAGCACTGCTTCAGAGAAAAAACTACGCTCCCCTTATAGAATGCAACCAATCCTCGGCAATCCTAAATTTAAACCAGGTCTAAATCACCAATTCATGTCTAGATGGTTCTCTAAAGGTTTTTTCAGGTTACAGGACTGGCTCCAACCCCACTCCACAACCTTTATAACTTATGATCAAATAGGTGAACACAACCCCCCTACACCTAATCTATTATTGGAATTTAATCAAATTTCACATTTTCTGAGGTCTCTGATGCCTAAATCCTCGGACGCTGGTCGTACTTCAGCATTTGAAGACCTCTGTATTCATAAGGGTCGTCAGAAGGGCCTAATCTCTCAAATTTATATAATGCTCTCCACCAACTCCCACTCTTTAACTCCAGCCCACGACTACATGGCTAAATGGGAATCTTCCCTCTCTCAAACCATCTCTTTAGAGGACTGGGAGTCTATTTGGCAAAACGCTAAGGACTCCTCTATGTGTGTGCAAATCAAAGAAAATATCTATAAGATACTCTTTAGGTGGTACCTCACTCCAGCCCACCTCTCCCGTATATACCCTGGATCCTCTGACTCCTGTTGGAGGGGTTGTGGACTCAAAGGGACGATAGAACACATCTTTTGGACATGTCCTGTTATAGTCCCCTTCTGGTCAAAAGTACAAGACCTAATCCTCAGAATTTTAGACATCACTGTACCCATGGACCCCATTTTCATGTTACTAGGCAAATCTGTCCCACAAGCCCACAAATTTGACAGAATTCTTATCATCCGGATTCTCACTGCAGCTAGACTTGCAATAGCTTCCAACTGGAAAAAGATAGCCCCTCCTGACTTCTCAGAAGTCAAAGCAAAAATTAAGTGGACTAAATTAATGGAGCAACTTACGGCCTCCCTACGGGACTCAGAGGACAGATTCAACAAGATATGGGGCCCATGGGATAATTATACCAGCGGGGACTGATTGCAAAAAATACCAGGGACCCCTCACACCTATGCCAGGGCCTTCCTTTATAACCCTCTCAATCTCTAACCTACAGGCTACTAGATTCAGGAACCAACCTATCCCAATATTGCTCTCATATATAGCAACTACCAAACTGATAAAGAAAACAAGAAATCAAAAAACAAACCTAACCTTCCCCAGAACACCCTATACCCCTCCCCCTTACCCCTTGATGTAGGACTACTACTTAGTTTCTCTTTTCAACAAAATTTGTATGCTCTCTCAATTTTTTTTTGCCCCCTAACAGGTACCAGCAACTCGAGTTACTCCTCTCCCCCTTTTTATTTTTCTCTTTTGGACTGAGTAACCTTATAAAGGACTACTTGTTATCCGCCACTTTGAACTTTTGGACTAATCGCTTTTGGACTCTAAATCTAGGCTTACCCTTACATCGAGTTAGTTAAATCCTGTTAGCAAGTATATAATGTATACAAATATGTACATTGTTATAGTTCTTTCCAAGTGTTATTGCAATTTCTCAATGGTTCTCTCAACTGTTAACACCTACTTTATTTTTTGAAATAAAAAATAGTGTTACAAAAAAAAAAAAAATCTGCTGCATGATTGTCTTTAACTGTTCACATTTTTCAGGCTGAAGAGGTGCTAATGGAATATATAAATTCCAAACATGTACTTGAACTCACAATTCTAAAAACGGATAAGGCATTGGACAAGATAGAGAAGAGAAAGAAAGGTGAGTAACACTATCCTAACCCATCAAAGTGTAAATGAACTCTATCTACATAGGGCACAACAGTTATGATTTGGGCGTGACTATCCTGGGCTCCGCCTCCTCATCCCGAGTCCCGCCCCTTCTCTTTAAGTCCCGTTTTTCTATGGACACACTGTCAAAGTCTTAAGATCTTGCAGTGAAGGGACAGAAAGATCAGCCTCTCACTCCTTCCTGTCCTCTGTGTACTTCCTGCAAGCTGGTGCCTCCCTCCAACCAATAGAAACTGAGAGGCAGCTGTGCACCAGTGTTGCCAACCGTCAGTAAATTTACAGACTGTCAGTAAAAAAGTCAACAAATCTGGGCTGTCAGTAAAGTCCATGAAAAAATTTGTGGTGTCAGTACAAAAAAAACCTTTCTCTTTCCCAGAAGATCACACCACTTACTGATGATCAGTTCACGTATCACTCTGGAATGTACACTGCTCTAGCTGAAGGTGGCCATACATTTGTAGCCTTGGTGGCCGATCAACCATCAGATAAGACAATTATTATTGACTAGCCGACCCGCGGCGTAGCATACGCCGTATAAGGGTGTAGAGGGCAGGAAGGGGGTACTGGGCACATCGGCAGGGAGGGGGGTCGGACCCCCCCTCACCTGGGTCCCCCATGTGCGCTCCCCCTGCAGCTTAAGCTCAGCAGGAACCCCCTCCCTCACCTGGGTCCCCCATGTGCGCTCCACCTGCCGCTTAAGCTCAGCAGGAACGCCCTCCCTCACCTGGGTCCCCCAGGTGCGCTCACCCTCATGCTTAAAGAGAATCTGTAACGTTAAAACGTCCCCTGGGGGGTACTCACCTCGGATGGGGGAAGCCTCAGGATCCTAATGAGGCTTCCCACGCCGTCTGCCGTCCCTCGGGGGTCTCGCTGTAGCCCTCCGTACTGTGCCGACTGTTCAATTCAATATTTACCTTTGCAGGCTCCAGCGGGGGCGCTGTGGCTGCTTTTGCTCCGAAGGAGGCGGAAATACCCGATCTCAGTCGGGTCCGCTCTACTGCGCAGGCGCAAGTCTCCGGCGCCTGCGCAGTAGAGCGGACCCGACTGAGATCGGGTATTTCCGCCTCCTTCGGAGCGAAAGCAGCCACAGCGCCCCCGCTGGAGCCTGCAAAGGTAAATATTGAATTGAACAGTCGGCACAGTCGCCGGCTGTTCGGAGGGCTGCAGCGAGACCTCCGTGGGACAGAGGACGGCATGGGAAGCCTCATTAGGATCCTGAGGCTTCCCCCACCCGAGGTGAGTACCCCCCAGGGGATCTTTTTGTCGTTACAGAGTCTCTTTAAGCTCAGCAGCAGCCGCCACTATTAGTAAGAGGCATCGAGCGGGGAGGACTCACCTCTTCCACGTTCCAGCGTGCGTTCGACTGTCGTCACTTCCTGCAATGCCACCCACTGTATTAGTAGAACTTGCCTTCTAAAAACAGAAGGAAATCTGCAACAGTTCAGCTATAAGTGAACATTTGTGGTTACCCACAATGCACTGCTACTAAATATGCAAATTATCCCTTTTCACCCTTGGGAAGCCAAGCAAGCATCCAGAACCACTGGTGTATAGCTAGCATATAGCTTTACATTTTACACAGTCATATCAAACCCACATGTAAACAGCCTGCTTTGGACTTTTGGTCCTCATCAGTACATGGCAGAACTTGATATGGCTGTATGAGATAGGGCTTAGACCAGTACAACAGAATTACCAAGCAGCTCAGGGTGACCCAAACCACTCGGAATGTATAGGGGGATAAAAGGGACCAAAAAGACCTCCTACTAAAAAAAGCAAAGCTTAGTGTAATTTGCCTTCCTAAAACTGAAGGAAATCTGCAATAATTCAGCTATAAATGAACATTTGTGGTTACTCACAATGCACTGCTGCTAAATATGCAAATTATCCCTTTTCACCCTTAGCAAGCCAAGCAAGCATCCAGAACCACTGGTGTATAGCAAGTAGTGTTGTCCGGATCATGAACGATTCGGATTTTTGATCCGAATCTATTTTGTGAGTCGAATCATCCGAATCATCAAAATGAGTGATTTGGATCGCAAAAGGGGCGGGGCCAGGAGCGACACGCCCCCTCTCCGCGGGCAGCGGGGTCCTGGAAGCAGAGCTAAGATGGATCGTACTGTTGGATGGGAGCCAGCCTTGCAGGGAGACAGGTAGATCAGAGAGAGGGGACATGGGTGCCACTGCCAGATATGTGTCGAGCACACATACTGGCTATAACGTGCTGCTCATTATAGGCTGTCTGTTCCGTAGTTGTGCACAGTGAACACATTGGAAGCTTTTGGCTCAGCTCAGCACAGCTCAGTAACTTAGCAGGCACTGTGATTGCAGCGCAATATGATCCTCCTACACTGCTCTAAACAGCTGCACTTTACTTCTGGGAATGCTTTGGGGAAAGCTTTCTTTCACTGTGCGACGTTTGCATTCAAAGTACACAGATGAGCATATAGGTGAAATACATGTAAAGCATATGATTGAAGCATGTGGGTATTGTGTGCAAACAAACATTTCTGCTCTCTGCTCGTCCCTCCTCCCATCTCTGTCCACTCCCTGCCCTCTGTCCATCTTCTCCCCTTCTCCTGTCCACAGCAGGGAAAGACCTGTCCTGCTATTCATTTCACCCCCGAATGCTTCGGTAGTAAAATGATCCGAGATTCGGATCAAAGATCCGGATCTTTTCAATGATCCGATTTGAATCATCCGGATCATTGAAAAGATCCGAACTTCCCATCTCTAATAGCAAGCCTATAGCTTTAAATTTTACACAGCCATATCAAACCCACATGTGACAGCCTGTTTCAGACTTTTGGCCCTGATCAGTACACGGCAGGGATTGATATGGCTGTATGAGATAGGGCTTGGACCAGTACAACAGAGTAACCAAGCAGCTCAGGGTGACCCAAACACTCAGAATGTATAGGGGGATAAAAGGGACCAAAAAGACCTTCTACTAAAAAAAAAATCAAAGCTTGGTGTAATTTGGCTTCTTAATAGCTGGAGCTATTCGAATGGGCTATTCGAATAGCTGGAGCTATTCGAATGGGCTATTCGAGTACACTAGAATAGCCCATTCACTATTCGAGCTATTCGAGCAAACGGCGCTATTCGAGCTCGGTACCGAGCTCGAATAGCGTCATAGCCCAGATTGATGTCCTTAGAGCCAATCAGAGGGCTCCCAGGCCCTCTGACGGCAGCCAATCACAGAGGGGGACCCTGGCCAGCCCCTACCCTATAAATAGCGGCCGCCATTTTAGGTTTTTCCATCCTTGCCTGAGACTTGTACAGAGAGAGAGTTGCTCCTTTGTGCTTTGGCTTAGCAAGAGCTCTATTGTGGTCATTTACCTAGCGTTTTTGCTCACATACACCTCCTATACACACCTATATTGTTGTTAGTTAGATAGACATTGTATTTTAGTTAGTAGCTTTTGTGTTACATAGAGACAGGCCAGCTGCTGCAGGCTTACAGCTTTAGGCCTCAGGGCCTGCCTGTGTGGGCAGCTGTTCTCTCCTGTCCTCTGTTTATTTCTCATCATCTATACCAGTATTTTTGCTACTGATTGTATTTAGTATTGTAGTTATACTGTACTAGGACACTCAGTCACTGTTCATAGGCTACTAGCTCCTGCGTGTGTGCACTCACTGTCTGTGTACACACACTCTATTTCCTTCTGAAGTTCTGCTTACTGATTGATTATTGTAATTAGTTGTACTTACTGTTACTACTTACTCTTACTGTACTAGGAGTCTAGGACACTCAGTCACTGTTCATAGGCTACTAGCTCCTGCGTGTGTGCATTCACTGTCTGTGTACACACACTATACACACTCTATTTCCTTCTGATTATTGATTGATTATTGTAATTAGTTAGTTGTACTTACTGTTACTACTTACTCTTACTGTACTAGGAGTCTAGGACACTCAGTCACTGTTCATAGGCTACTAGCTCCTGCGTGTGTGCACTCACTGTCTGTGTACACACACTACACACACTCTATTTCCTTCTGATTATTGATTGATTATTGTAATTAGTTAGTTGTACTTACTGTTACTACTTACTCTTACTGTACTAGGAGTCTAGGACACTCAGTCACTGTTCATAGGCTACTAGCTCCTGCGTGTGTGCACTCACTGTCTGTGTACACACACTACACACACTCTATTTCCTTCTGATTATTGATTGATTATTGTAATTAGTTAGTTGTACTTACTGTTACTACTTACTCTTACTGTACTAGGAGTCTAGGACACTCAGTCACTGTTCATAGGCTACTAGCTCCTGCGTGTGTGCACTCACTGTCTGTGTACACACACTACACACACTCTATCTCCTTCTGATTACTGATTGATTATTGTAATTAGTTAGTTGTACTTACTGACTGTTACTACTTACTTACTGTACTAGGGACACTCACTCAGTCACCTCACCCACCAACCCACTCCATTAAAGTACCCCACTTTTCACCCGCCCTTTTAAAAAACTTTTGTCTATACGCCCAAAACATCGAAGATGTCTGGAAGTGGCAGCCAGCGCGGTTTGGGCAAGGGGAAGGGCAGCAAGGGAATCAGGAGGAGAGGGAGCAGCATTGTGGCAGGCCGCGGCCGCGCCACCATGCACAGTTCCGCAGCAGCAGCGTCAGTGGCTAACATTCCTCCCATAGCCACTGGCCGTGGACGCCTTGGGCGCCGCCCAGCAGGAGCATCTGCAACTCACGCTGCAGAGACACAGCAGCAGCAGCGTGTAGCACCTGCTCCAATTTTCCTCCAGCCGGGTCGGAAACGTCCCATTGAGGAAAAGGATGCAGACACTGTGGTGCAACTGATGACGGAGGATGAGCAGCCCGCCGCCATCAGCTCTGCATCCGAGGCCTCCACCCTCACCACCACCACCACCACCCCTGTTCGCAGCAGCCGCCCAGCAGGGCCTGGGGAGGAGGCCAGTTCACTGTCAGTCGCCGACCTGTCACTCAGCAGTATTTTTACCCCAGGCACCATCAGGGTATTGTCTGCTGTTGTTGGCGATTTGGAGGAGGAGATGCTGATGGGCACTTTGGGGGATGAGGGATTGGACAGCAAGACTGTGGCGACAGTCAAGCAGCCCATCCATGCATCAGGAGAGGAGTTTGGGGGGTCATCATCCCAGCAGGACATGCTTCAGGAGGGGGAGGATGATGATGACACGGCGACAGACAGAGACTGGGTGCCACCACCTCCAGGGGATTTCGTCCTCAGCAGCTCTGAGGAGGAGGAGGAGGTTGCGCTTGTGGGCCTTGCAAGGAGGCGCATCATTGCAAGCATTGGCAGCAGTAGGCAGGTCCCACAGCCTGCTGGTGTCTCAGGCTCAGCAGCAGCAGCATCTGCCACCAGTACCACCACCAGCCGCACCCAAGCCCCCGCCCCAACCACCACAGGGAGACAGGCAGCAGCGCTTCCATGCCGTAGGGGGATGTTTTTGTCACCAATCTGGCGTTTTTTCAACATGCCCACAGTGTACAGCAAGTACGCCACTTGCAACCACTGTCAGCGGAAGTTGAGCAGAGGTGCAGACCCCTTAAAGTTCAGCACCAACTCGCTCATCAACCACCTTGCTGCAAAACATTTCCACCAGCATGAGGAGTTCCAGAGGCTGAAGGAATCCGGTGCTGGCAGTGGCACCACACCCATCACTGCACAGCCTTCAGCAGCAGCAACAGCAGCCACCCGCCCTCCTGCTCCTCCAGCAGCACCAGCAGGAGTGCGGAAACGCACTGCTCCTCCCCCCTCTGCAACTCCTGCCGCCGACACTGAGGCCTGTTCTGGCAGCCAGTCCTCAGTGGCCTCCTCTGCTGTGTCTGCTGAATCCCGTGCCAGCAAAAGGCCACGCCAGAGCCTTTTGAGCGAGTCCTTCCAGGGGGTGGTTAGGGCTCTGCCTCCCAGCAGCCGTCGCGTGCGGCAGCTGAACGGCTTGCTGGCACGGGCCATGTGCTCCCAACTCCTGCCGTACACGCTCGTGCAGGAGGGGAGCGACATGCGGGCGCTGCTTGCTTGTGCAGCCCCAGACTGGCAGCTCCCCAGCAGACACTTTTTCTCCCGCAAGGCCATTCCTGCACTGCACCGCTTTGTGATGGCCAATGTGGAGCGAGGGCTGGAGCACGTGGTTGGTGAAAGGGTCCACGTCACCATGGACTCCTGGAGCAGCCGCTTCGGGACAGGCCGCTACCTGTCCTTCACTGTCCACTGGGTCAGCTTGGTGGAAGGGGGTGAGGATGGGAGAGCAGCAGCGGGCACAGCAGCAGCAGCAACACAGTGGGTGGTGCCACCCCGCAGGGTCAGGGGAACTGCAGCAGGTTCCTCCGATCCTCTGCCATCCTCCGGCACACCTGGCCAAACCCCCCGCCTCAGCAGCAGCATGAAGGCCCGCCACTGCCAAGCGCTGCTGCAGTTGGTCAGCCTTGGCAAGACCAAGCTGACGACAGCCCATGTGTTGGCCAAACTCCAGGAGCAGGAGAGGATTTGGCTGACCCCCAGAGGCCTCAGAGTCGGAGAGGTGGTGGCCGACAATGGGGCCAATCTGGTTGCTGCAATTGACAGGGGAAACCTGACCCACATCCCCTGTCTTGCCCACGTGCTGAACCTGGTGGTGCAGAAGTTCCTGCGCACCTACCAGGGGATGGGCGAACTGCTGGAAACGGCAAGGAACGTTGTGCGTCACTTCCGGCGCTCGGCTGCAGCCTGTGCGAGCCTGGAAGACGTGCAAAAGGAGCTGGATCTGCCACGCCATCGGCTGATCCTTGACGTTCCGACTCGCTGGAACTCCACCCTGGCGATGTTGGAGCGTCTGGTTGAACAGAGGCACGCTGTCAACCAGTACCTTGCCCTGGCCACTGTTTCCGCCGCTCAGAGAAGGGACAAGACCAGCAACATCCCGTCCATCGTCCCCGATGATGACTGGAGGCACATGCAGCAGGTGTGCTTAGTGCTGGCTCCCTTTCTGCAGGCCACTAACATGGTGAGCAGGGACCATGCTATGGTCTGCGAGTGGGTGCCCCTAGTTTGTCTGCAGAACAGGGCCCTCGATGCTTTGCTGGAACAGGGAGCGGCAGCCTTGGACCAGCAGGAGCGGCAAGCAGCTGCACAGTCCACCTCTGAGGGGGAGGAGGAGGAGGACTTGGTGGAGGTCCCTGACCTTGCTGCTGATGAGGGGGATCAGCACAGCGCAGCTGAGTTGGTGCGGGGGTGGAGGTAGGATGAGGCGGCAGAGGAGGAGGATGAGGACAGCACTGACGTCGATGTGCCAGCAGACGTGGCCCGCCTCTTCCCAATGGCAGCGCACATGCTGACGTGCCTGCGCAGGGACCCCAGGGTGATCCAGATGAAGCAGAGGGAGGACATCTGGATCAGCATGATGTTGGACCCACGCCTCAAGGGGAAGTTGAGCCAGTTCCTGCCGCCTGCAGGAGGAGACCCAGCGCAACAAATAAGGAGCTTGCAGCAGGCCCTTGTTGAGCGCTTGGAGGAAGCCTTCCCCCAGCCTTCCACCCCCACTGTCCAGCCAGCACAAAGGCAGCAGCAGGTGCCTGCATCCAGCAGCAGCAAGCGCCCCACAGACCTGCTGTCTCTCAGCCACGAGCTCTACAGGACTGTAGAGGCTCCGGCAGCAGTGACTAGAGAGGAGGTGCATGCAGCAGCATCCTCCTCCGGTCACAGCCAGCGCCTGACCCGCATGGTGGCTGACTACATGGGGTCCTACAGCGGGCTTGACAGCGATGCCCCTGTTGATCCCATGGAGTATTGGGTCAAGCGCATGGAGATCTGGAGCGAGCTGGCGCAGTACGCTCTGGAAGTGCTGTCCTGCCCCCCTTCCAGCGTGCTGTCCGAGCGCTGCTTCAGTGCAGCTGGTGGCGTGGTCACCGAGAAACGCTCACGTCTGTCTCACAAGTCTGTGGACAGACTGACGTTTCTCAAGATGAACCAGGCGTGGGTGGAAAGCGAGTTCCTGGCCCCTGTTGTCGGCGAGAGGGGGACATGAACTGGATGCCGGAACTTAGAACCATTGTTAATGTGCCTTACCACCCTTTACCACCTCCTGGCTCCTGCTCACTAAGCCAGCCTGGTTCACTTTGACTATTACGTCGCCTGCAGCCACACATTTTACACCTACAGTGGGCTGCTGTGTACTGCCCTTCTGCTGTCTGTCTGTTTCCCACTGCCAGGGTACACAGAATTAAATTCTGCTGCCACTCTGCCACCAGCTATTACGTCAAACAATAGCTATATTGGTTGTAAAACCAAAACTAAAAAAACCATTAAAAAAAAAAAAAAGGTTTAATTTTTCTGAGGTGCCCAGGTTGAAAACTGTGTTGTCCCAGTTGTGTATTGGACACGATGTGGGCTGCACGACCGCTGTCTGGGACCTCCTGTTGTGTTTATTTACAGCCCTGGTATCACCGCTAGGTACCAGGGCTATTATGTCACGCTGCCTACCTGCTGCCACACTCACACTACTCCTCCTCCATTCCTCCTCCTGCTGCTGCTGCTGTCTGTCTGTGTTTCCCACTGCCAGGGTACACAGAATTACCTTCTGCTGCCACTATGCCACCAGCTATTACGTCAAACAATAGCTGCTCACATAATTACTCCTCCATTCCTCCTGCTGCTGCTGCTGTCTGTCTGTGTTTCCCACTGCCAGGGTACACAGAATTACATTCTGCTGCCACTCTGCCACCAGCTATTACGTCAAACAATAGCTATATTGGTTGTAAAACCAAAACTAAAAAAACCATTAAAAAAACAAAACGGTTTAATTTTTCTGAGGTGCCCGGGTTGAAAACTGTGTTGTCCCAGTTGTGTATTGGACACGATGTGGGCTGCACGACCGCTGTCTGGGACCTCCTGTTGTGTTTATTTACAGCCCTGGTATCACCGCTAGGTACCAGGGCTATTATGTCACGCTGCCTACCTGCTGCCACACTCACACTACTCCTCCTCCATTCCTCCTCCTGCTGCTGCTGCTGTCTGTCTGTGTTTCCCACTGCCAGGGTACACAGAATTACCTTCTGCTGCCACTATGCCACCAGCTATTACGTCAAACAATAGCTGCTCACATAATTACTCCTCCATTCCTCCTGCTGCTGCCGCTGTCTGTCTGTGTTTCCCACTGCCAGGGTACACAGAATTACCTTCTGCTGCCACTATGCCACCAGCTATTACGTCAAACAATAGCTGCTCACATAATTACTCCTCCATTCCTCCTGCTGCTGCTGCTGTCTGTCTGTGTTTCCCACTGCCAGGGTACACAGAATTACATTCTGCTGCCACTCTGCCACCAGCTATTACGTCAAACAATAGCTATATTGGTTGTAAAACCAAAACTAAAAAAAACATTAAAAAAAAAAAAAAGGTTTAATTTTTCTGAGGTGCCCGGGTTGAAAACTGTGTCGTCCCAGTTGTGTATTGGACACGATGTGGGCTGCACGACCGCTGTCTGGGACCTCCTGTTGTGTTTATTTACAGCCCTGGTATCACCGCTAGGTACCAGGGCTATTATGTCATGCTGCCTGCCTCATTGACTGCCTGCTGCCACACACTCATCCTCCTTCTCCTGCTGCTGAATTTACCTCCTGCTGTCTGTGTGTTTCCACTGCCAGGGAGCACATACAATGGCGCTTCCAACATGCGTGCGCCCACCAGCTATTTGTTACGCTCAAAAATAGCTGCATTTCTTTAAAAAAAAAAATTGAAAAGAGAAATAAGTGAAGAAGAAGAAGACGATATAGAAAAAGAAGGAGAAGGAGAAGAAGAAGAAGAAGAAGAAGAAGAAGAAGAAGAAGGAGAAGAAGAAGAAGAAGAAGAAGAAGATGATGAAGAAGAAGAAGAAGATGAAGAAGAAGAAGAAGATGAAGAAGATGAAGAAGATGAAGAAGATGATGAAGAAGATGAAGAAGATGAAGAAGAAGAAGATGAAGAAGATGAAGAAGAAGAAGAAGAAGAAGAAGATGATGAAGAAGAAGAAGATGAAGAAGATGAAGAAGATGAAGATGAAGAAGAAGAAGATGAAGAAGAAGAAGATGAAGAAGATGAAGAAGAAGAAGATGAAGAAGAAGAAGATGAAGAAGATGAAGAAGAAGAAGATGAAGAAGATGAAGAAGAAGATGAAGAAGAAGATGAAGATTAGAAGATGAAGAAGATGAAGAAGAAGAAAAAGAAGAAGACAATATAGAAGAATAAGATATAGAAGATTAAGAAGAAGAAGAAGAAGAAGAAGAAGTATATACAGTACTGAACAAAATTCTGGACACAACTTCTCTTTCCACTTTTTTTTTTTAAAGGAACATCCCCACATAATCACTTGCTGTTGTTACTTGGAAAAAAAGATGTGTCTTGCATCATTCACCCTCAAAACAAGTGTTGGAAGCTATTTAAGGCCAATTCGAATAGTCAGCTCGAATAATGAGCTCGAATACCGACTCGAATAGTGAGCTCGAAGTCCGAGGTCGAATCGAATAGTAAAAATTATTCGACTCGAATATTCGACTGAACTCGAATAATTTACTATTCGAATTCGACCAAACTCGAATTTTAAAAAGGGGTATTTGAGCACCACTGCCCACAATACACTGCTACTAAATATGCAAATTATTTCTTTTCACCATTGGTAAGTTAAGCAAGCATCCAGAATCACTGGTGTATAGCAAGCCTATAGCATTACATTTTACAAAGTCATAGCAAACCCACATGTGACAGCCTATTTCAGACTTTTGGTCCTCGTCAGTACATAGCAGGACGTGATATGGCTGTATGAGATAGGGCTTGGACCAGTACAACAGAGTAACCAAGCAGCTCAGTGTGACCCACACTACTAAGAATGTATAGGGGGATAAAAGGGACCAAAAAGACCTCCTACTAAATGCTTGGTGTAATTTGCCTTCTTAAAACAGAAGCAAATATGCAATAATTCAGCTATATGTGAACATTTGTGGTTACCCACAATGCACTGCTACTGAATATGCAAATTATCCCTCTTTGCCCTTGGTTTGATATGGCACTACTTCTTCTTCTTGCTTGGACCAGCCCCTTCTTCTTGCTTGGACCGGCCCTGGGGGCAGGGCGCTACTTCTTCTTGCTTGAAGGTTGAGGCACTTAGTCTATTATATATATAGATATTATAAAAATCGGTGCCACCAAGAGCATGCCTAGTTGACAATCAAACCAATTTCGGGCCGAAATCGGTTGCATGTATCGATCGCATGTATCAATTGGACATGCTGGAAAATCTCAGGCTGGCATGCTCGATAAGGTGTGCAGTGGTAAGGGCTGCGATAATCGATAAAAAATGTGACGGAAACCCCCGGTCACATCCCCCAAATGTAAATATATCAAAGTCCCTCCCCCCCTTCAGATGCCGTGCATTAATACTTCACCTGTCCGGTGTCCGCCACTGCACTCTTCTTCCTCATTCGCTCCCCACGTGGTTGCCGGTGTAGTGCACGTAGGGTGCATGTGTGATATCTTTCATTTAATTTCAATAATAGTAGATGTCAGTAAAAAAAGTGTTCTGCCAGTCATTTTTTGTGCTTTGTCAGTAAAAATGTATTTCTGAGGTTGGCAACACTGCTGTGTACCCCGCCCCCACATCCTCCTCCAGGCTAGGAGAAGCAACAGCCTGCAGCCAAGAAGTAGAGATCAGCATTGCTCTCCATAGAGAAGACATGAGGTAGGCAGAGAGGCAGAGGAGAGGACACACAGCTCAGATCACTGCAGCCTGTCCCATACTGCACACTAATTACAGAGGGGCAGAGGAGATAAGGCAGCTCAATCACACCACAAATCACTGCAGCCTGTCCAGTACTGCAGAGGCTGCAAGTGAGTGTGACACCAGACAGACAGACCTGGTCATTTAATTCTTTCAGGTCAGCCAGGGGCAGGAACCTGGTAATAATCAGATGACAGCAGCACACTGAGAACAGTTTTAAAGAAAAAAAAATACTTAGGGCTACTATTGTACTTTCTTCTTTTTTTAATCTTATGGCCCATACTCACGGGCAGCAAATGTTGCCTGTCACTAGTGTTGGGCGAACACCTGGATGTTCGGGTTCGGGCCGAACAGGCCGAACATGGGCCAGATGTTCGGCATGTTCGGCCCGAACGCCGAACTCAATGGAAGTCAATGGGACCCCCGAACATGGGGGCCCTATGGGGTCGCAGGCATAAGGGGGGAGCATGCCCCGGTCGCGGGGGGGGTCAGAAATTCCCCCCACCCCCTCCGCTAGCGCTCCCCCCTCTGCCCGCTTCCCCATAAAAAAAGTTATAGTACCTGGTGCCTGGTGGCTGGCAGTGGAGTGAGGAGGAGGAGGAGGAGTCCGAGTAGCAGAGTGGCGTTGAGGCCGGGCAGCGGGCGGTTCAGCGCTAGTACCCTTGTGGTACTTCCGCCCTTTCTCTGACCTCACGTCCTCTGCATACGAGGGTACGCATCACGCGTACCCTCGTATGCGTCATCACGCAGAGGACGTGAGGTCAGAGAAAGGGCGGAAGTACCACAAGGTACTAGCGCTGAACCGCCCGAACCGCCCGCTGCCCGGCCTCAACGCCACTCTGCTACTCGGACTCCTCCTCCTCCTCCTCACTCCACTGCCAGCCACCAGGCACCAGGTACTATAACTTTTTTTATGGGGAAGCGGGCAGAGGGGGGAGCGCTAGCGGAGGGGGTGGGGGGAATTTCCGACCCCCCCCGCGACCGGGGCATGCTCCCCCCTTATGCCTGCGACCCCATAGGGGGGCAGTATTCGGCCGAACAGGGCCCTGTTCGGCCGAACAGGGGCCCTGTTCGGCCATGTTCGGCCATGCATTCAACAGTTCGGGCGAACCCCGAACAGTTTGGCCGAACACCACCAGGTGTTCGGCCGAACTCGAACATCACCCGAACAGGGTGATGTTCTGCAGAACCCGAACAGTGGCGAACACTGTTCGCCCAACACTACCTGTCACCAGCACACGTGAGCGTGTGGGTGACAGGCCGGCGACAGCTCCTCGCCAGGTCCCTCCGCGTACACACGCGGAAGAGGACCAGCGGCATGACGGAAGCTGTCGCCGACGTTCCTCCACCCCCCGCCGGAAGCTCTTCATACCTCAATGGAGGTTGCTGTCGCTAGTCCGCGTACTCACGCGGACTAGCGACAGCTGCGGCGGAGTTGCGGCGGCGACTGTCGCCAGGCGATTGAACTTTTCAATCGCCTGGCGACATCAGCGACGGGCGACAGTTCGGGGTGTGCGCCCGTTGCGGGCGACAGTTCGGGGTGCGCACGGCCCATACTCACGGGCGACCTGTCGCCGCAACACGCGCGCGCCGCGTGTTGAGGCGACAAAAGTCCCTCGTGAGTATGGGCCATTATTTCCCAGCAATATTGCTGTGTTTTCTATGTTCACCACAGAGCTTAGACTACTTGTGATATTATAGCCATAGCTACCAAGGGACCCCTATCTTTGGGACCCCTATCCCTCTGTTCCTGTTCCTTCCTCATTTGTCTTCTTTCTCATCCTCTTTCAGGACTCCTGTACATATCTGTGTAAATATAAGAATTTTTCTACTAAAAAATGTTCTATTTATCCTATAAAATCTTTATGGTATGCGTGACTAGGAGTGTGGTAGAGGGCGTGGTTAGGGATGTGGCATGGGCTTGACTTAAGTGTCCCTCTTTCTTATCGCAACATGTTGGGAGGTATGTCTAACTATCAGTTGTGCAATTGTTCCCTCTGAATGTTTTGCTTCTGAGTGTACTGTTGACTTCCCAGGGTGCAGATTTCGGGCAACTATGGGTCTTCACCAGAGTGATCCACAAGGTTCAGTGGACTTAGTCTACTAGGTTGCACACCTTAACAGTAGTTCAGAGAACAGGGAACACTGCAATGTGTACATTTAAGATAGCAGTAGGATATGGATGCAGGCAGGCTGTAGATATCATAGTGGAGATACAAGCCAAGGGTCAGTGCAGAGTGCAAAGTTCATTCATAAACGATATCACAAGCTGGAGGTCAGGACAGGCGGCCTTCAATCTCACAAGGTACAACAAGCCAAGAGTCAGGGCAGGAGAAGATCAAGAGTAGTCAAGTAACAAGCTGAGGTCATACACAGGTATCAGACAGATCAGTGGTGGGCCAGTAGCAAGGATATAGGCTACCCTAGCTCAGGGAAGGACTGGGACCTTTTGGACTGTGGGAAAAACACAAACTAAAGGCCCGTTTCCATGGCAGCCCCACCCCAAATGATGTCACACAAGCGCCCCACTTGCTATATGCCGACAGTCATTTGGAGCGCCCATGCGAAAATACAGCAAGGACACTTGCAGAACAGCGTAACAGGTAAAATATAACTGCACAGGCATCGGGGGTCACATAATACATTTGGAGGGATGAGAGCCAGAGGTTTCCATCGTGCCTGTTGTTCGTGATTATTGCACACCATTCACACTGTGCACTCGATCAACCACATTACACAACCACCTGAGATTTCCCAGCATCTCAGATTAGAACTATTTCCACCCAAAATCAGTCAAATCATTGGTTAGGCATGCTTGAGGCGGCACCGATTTTTGATTTGATAGTAATGATCAAAACAGTTGGTTGATCGCCGAGTCAACAGATGTATGGCCATCCTAATTCCCCAAGGCTCTTCCCCCCACACAAACACTTATGTCCAAGAGGGACTTGCTGTGTACATTTACCAGCTTACCCACCCTCTAATTGCTCTGTAATTGCACTTTTATTTCCCTCAGCCAGCCTAGTGTTTCACATTGCCCTATAAAAAATCCTGAATGCAGCAAGCCTTGCACCAGCCCTAAATCATTAAATGAGAGGTGGCCTGGGTGGAAATCTCCCCCCTCCCCCCCTGGCCAGTCTTCCCCTGACCTAGCTGCAGTGAATTAACAGCACTGGCTCAAGAAAGACACTGGTTTTTATACTAGTGGTTGCATCTGGCACCAATATTAATATTTTGCACATGTGCACAAACTCTCATTCATCTCTCATTCATTAACAATCGCATGTGCAAATGATCTTTGCAGAGAATGTTGCAGAACATTTGCACCCATTCAAATGGAATGACGCCATAAAGCATCACACGCTGAGAAATACACAAACGGGCCTAACCTGGCTGACACATGCCCCTACGAGCATGACCATAAGCTGATTGGCAGTTAGTGGGACACTGAACCATTACTTTTTATATTATTTACACTCTTTGATTCTTCAGATATCCCCATTTCCAGCCTGTAGACTTGCTCAAGGCCGACAATAATAACTCAACTTCTAAACAAGTGGTTTCCAACCTTTTTCAAGTTGAGACACATCACGCCGAACATTCCAGTTGTGACAAGAACCAGACCTACAGCATGCCTACAGAGAAAGGTCCTAATTAGGGATGGTCGGAAATTCCAATTTCCGATTCCGCGGTAATTCCGCATTCCGCCACTGCCAAATACCGATTCCGCTTTCTGCTACCAATTTCCGCATTCCAATGCGGAATTTCCGCCGGAAATCGCGGAAATTCCGCCCGACTTTAACATCGATTTTCTCAAAAACTATAAGGTCTTTTTGAAAACTTTTTTTTGCATCTTGTTCAGAAGATTCTGTTTAATAAACCCTGAAAACTTGGTGTTTCTAGGACTTACGGGGCTTAGCTATTAACCGTTAAAGTCGGCGGATTTTTCCTGTAATGTAAATGCAGAAAATAGGCAAAAGCAGATTTTCTGCATTTTACATTACAGTAAAAATCCGCCGACTTTAGCGGTTAATAGCAAAGCCCCCGTAAGTCCTAGAAACACCAAATTTTCAGGGTTTATTAAACAGAATCTTCTGAACAAGATACAAAAAAAAGTTTTCAAAAAGACCTTATAGTTTTTGAGAAAATCAATGTTAAAGTCAGGCGGAATTTCCGCGATTTCCGGCGGAAATTTCCGCGATTTCCGGCGGAAATCCACCTAACGCACTTGCATTACCGATTTCCGCATTCCGATGCGGAAATGCAATTTCCGATCGGAATTTCGGAATTGGCATTTCCGTGGAATCCGAATGAGCATCCCTAGTCCTAATGGTTTTTTAACCAAACTGAGAGGAGGTGCAGCCTTATTTAAGCTGAAACAGTGGCTGTAGCCCTCAACCACACTTTGCGAGACTCAGCCGCCTCCTCTAGCAGTTGTCTTCGAATGAGTCTACTAGACACACACACACACACACACACACGCACACGCAGACGCACACGCACACGCACACGCACACACACACACACACACACACATTCCAGGGTGGCATTCACGTATCTTAGGTCAGCCACCGGCTTTAGGCCAAACTCTGGGACCGCCACACACACAATACAATCCCACACAGGTAAAACAAACATACAATACTGAACTGATGTGTAAAACAATACTCTGCAGTCTCTCTCTAGGAGATGTAAATGATCTGCTTCATACACAGAAAACTAACTTATTAAAGAGACTCTGAAGCCTCCCAAAAACTTTGAAGGATCAAAACCATCCTCTGCTAGACGTGATTTCATTTTTGCACCTCTCTCTATCGCATGGGCAAAATGGTTTCCATAGCCCTGTAAGAGAAAGTGTTATAAGGGACCTGCCGTAACATAGACATTACGGTAGCTAAGATTTGGTAAAGTCTTAAGCCAATGTGTTGACTCACCACACAGCCCTGCACCCGGCATGTGTCTCATATGACTGTCTATAAGTAAGCTTTAGGTTAGCAGGAATGGTTGCATGGCCACCTAGCTTTTCATCCTTCCCACCCTTGCCCTGGAATCTTCCAGACTTCAAAGTGCTGTCCTTTGCTGTGTGTGTGGTTGTTGGTATAGGGGTGAGCATAGCTTCCCTCCAAGCAGTTGACCTGGGTTCAATTCCTGGCCAATGTATGTGGGCTTGCTTTTGACATACTACAAATACCTGGGTGGAGAGAGAGAGAGAGAGTGGTGGTGGTCCTTGTCCTTTTTGCCACTGAACTTGTAATCCGGATTCGGATATCTGCGAGAAATCTGCGGATATCCGGGTCGGCCGTAAAACTATCCGCAGATAGTTATCCAGATTTCTACCCAACTATCCGGAATCTGGATACGTCCGGATAGTGTAAAAATGGTTGGATATCCGGGTTACCCGGATATCCGAAATCCGGATGAGCATCCCTGCCCAAAAATCATGTTTTTACTTTATAAACCTCTTTAACATGAATGCCCCACCTGAAACTCTGCATTGCCGTGGCTGAAAACTCAATTATACATCAAACTCCCTGGGGCTAATTGCAGGGCCCTTTCCGTGTAGACGCAGAGCTTTGTACAGTAGCTCTGCCTCTACTCGCGTCAATCTGCGCAGATCTCTGCCTCTCCCCGCCCCTCTCAGTCTTCTTTTCACAAACAAAAATCACAACTATGGTGGAATGTGAGGTACAACCGTGAATATCTTAATTATAATTTTGCACCCTTATGGTTGCAATTCCAGATCTTTCCGCATAGAAAAAATCTGTCCGCTGATTTCAAAAAAAGATGAGAGGAGAATTTTGAGGCCTGTACTGGGGGTTGCCTCCTGGAATCAGGGGTGCCTCTAGCCTTTCCGTCACTCCAGGCGGGAAAATCCGTGGCGCCCCCCCAAAAAAACTGCTAGGATAGCTGGGGGGTAGAGAACACCATTGCACTTTGCCAAAGTGCCTATTAGCCTCTTCTTTACCAATGTGTGTCCTAAAGTGCAAATACTGAAAGATCTGCGTTTGGATGAGCTCTCCACCCTGGCACTGCTATGCCCCCTGTTCTGGACTGTCTGTGACTAAAGGCTGGACTGAATCTGAGAGAGTGTAGCATGCTCTTTATACTCCACTCTCCCTAAATGTCAGTGCCTTCGCCTGGCTGTGAACAGAAGCAGGGCTGTGGAATCGGTACAAAAATCTTCCAATTCCGACTCCCCAGTTTATGAAACCTCCGACTCCAACTCCGGGTACCCAAAATGGCTCAGACTCCGACTCCTTCGTCTAATACTTACCAGGGCTGTGGATTTTGTACAAAATCATCCGACTCCCGACTCCGACTCCTCAGTTTATGAAATCACCGACTCCGGGTACCCAAAATTGCTCCGACTCCTCGACTCCGACTCCACAGCCCTGAACAGAAGCTGACATACACAGACCATGGAGTGGAAGGAATGCCAGCCTCCAGTCAGAACCACATGGGAATAAAGTAGCACCAGGGAGAGGAGTCTATCCAACAGGACCCTGGAGAAAATACCTCGGAAAATAAAGGGTTATTGGGTACACTGGACAAGTTCCATAGTCCCTCAGCTATAGTAGCAGTTTGAGAACTCTCTTCTTTGCACAGTAAGATCCAAATACTGTAAGGTCTCCATTAAAATGGTCTTCCCTCCCCGATTCTGACTGGAGGCAGTTGAACAGGGGCTGAGATAGCATGGCATGTTCTGTCCACTACTCTCTCCCTGTATGTGAACAACAGTCGCTGTTGGGAGTGTTTAGTGCTGCTTCTGAAGTATGCACTGCCTGGTTGCAGCTGCTATACACAGCCAGGCAGGAGTGCTGAAATACAAGGAGCAAGGAGTGGATAGAACATGCCACACTCTGTAGGCTTCTATTCAACTGTCTCCAGTCACAGCTGTGGGGTAGGAGGTGGGGGGGGGGGGGCAGAGTGGTGCTAGGATGGGAAGTCCAGCCAAATGGGGACCTTTTAAAGGGAAGGTTCATGGAGGGTGGTTAAAAAATAAAAATCAATTTCCACTTACCTGGGGCTTCCTCCAGCCCCTGGCAGGCAGGAGGTGCCCTCGCCGCCGCTCCGCAGGCTCCCGGTGGTCTCCGGTGGCCGACCCGACCTGGCCAGGCCGGCTGCCAGGTCGGGCTCTTCTGCGCTCCAAGCCCGGCACTTCTGCGTCCCACGCCGGCGCGCTAACGTCATCGGACGTCCGCCGGGCTGTGCTGCGCAGGCGCAGAACTACTGCGCCTGCGGTCGGAGACCACCGGAGACCACCGGGAGCCTGCGGAGCGGCGGTGAGGGCACCTCCTGCCTGCCACGGGCTGGAGGAAGCCCCAGGTAAGTGGAAATTGATTTTTATTTTTTAGCCACCCTCCCTGAACCTTCCCTTTAAGTGTACCTGAGACAGGGAGGGAGAGAGAATTATACATAACTGGGGATTCCTCCATGGTAATCTCTCCCTCACCGTCATCCTCCGCCTGGAATGCCCGAAAGTCCTCCAGTCGGCGCAGACGCAGTCCTTCCCTGTCATGTCCCCATCGTTGGGAGCGTTCTGCACCTGCGCAGTAGTACTGCCCAGATGCAGAATGCTCCCGGCGGCGGGAACGTGACAGGTTCACACATGTGCAGTACGCATCAGACCGGAGGACTTTCAGAGCCAGATTCCAGACGATCCAGGCAGCAGAGTAGGACATCGAGGGAGCAATCAGCCTGAGAGGGGCTGGAGGAAGCCCCAGGTATGTATAACTTCTCTCTCGCTTGCTATCTCATGTCCAATTCAAATATTTGGACCCTAAAAAGAAAGAGGGGAGAGAACATAGACCTTTGGTACTGAAGAAGTTAAAACATTCCACTAGGAAAGATTGGGGGGGGGGGGGGGGGTGGACACTTAGACATTTTGCATTAAAAATGTACAAACATGATAGATAGATAGATAGATAGATAGATAGATAGATAGATAGATAGATAGATAGATGCACTGACAGTCCTCCAGCAGACATCTTGGAATATCGTTGCAGCAGCAGCAGGCGATGCACAGTGGCTCATACACTGTGCAAACAGATGCCCATGCTGTGCTTATTACCAGCAGCTGCTGCTAGTTCTGCCTCCCCGACATGTGTGATGTCACTGACTGACTTACCAATCACCGCCGCCACCGAGTTCCCGGCACTCGCTCTCTTCTCTCTGGTGGCTCCCTCCATGTCCCAGCACCTCTCTTCTCCCCGCCGTTACACTCAGCAGGCATGCCGGACAGGCAATTAGCATCACATCAGCTGCCCTGTCCGGCACCTGTTAACCAGAACTTCCGTGCGGCGGGGGGCGTTGTTAAAATCGGAGGAGGGGCAGAGCACTACTGCATAGTTTTTTATTGGCCAGGAGAGCCCATTTCCTCTGTCTCTCTATTGGTCCAGGTTGAAGTGGAGCGCACAAAGGTGCTGCTATGGTGACAATTTGAATCTGGCAGCGGCCAGCGCAGGGGAAAATGAGCGTGTGTCAGGCGCACTACAATATCCAGCAGTCGCGCCCTGATCACGAACGGCGCTCCAGGCAACTGTTTGGGCTGCCTTTGCCTTAAAGCGCCCCTGCCTGGAATTGATGAATGAGCTGGATGAAGGTGAGTTAGAAAACATTGAGAAGGAAATTCAGAAAGTTACTGAGTCCCTGTCTCAATACAAGGAAGATCCATTGTATGGTAAACGGAATAGTGAGCTATCGAGTCATATCAAGAAATACAACCAGGATTTGGTTGTATCTCGCATTCTAAAAATATTGACGGATAGAACTGCTTACAACCTGGGTGTTGCCCATAGGTGGGGATTTAGACAACCCCACCCTGGTAAAAAAACACTGCCAAGTGCAAAGTGCCAAATGCAAAGTGCCAACTGCAAAGTGCAAAGTGCGACGTGCCACATGGCAAGTGCCACGTGCCGAGTAGAGATGGGCCGAACGTGTTCGCCGGCGAACGGTTCCAGGCGAACCCAGGGTGGTTCGCCTTCGCCGGCGAAGGCGTACTTTCCCGGAAGTTCGATTCACCCCATAATGCTCTATGAGGGTCAACTTTGACCCTCTGCATCACAGTCAGCAGGCACATTGTAGCCAATCCGGCTATACTAAGCCCTGGAGCCTCACCCCCCTTATATAAGGCAGGCTCCGGCGGCCATTAGCCTCACTCGTGTGCCTGCTAGAGACAGACTAGGGACAGCTGCTGCAGACTTTTTCTCCTAGGGACAGATTAGTCAGGCTCTTGCCTTCTTAGCTTGCTCCTAGCTGAATCTTATTGCTATAATAGCGCCCCAGAACAGCTCTTTTCAGAGCTAATCCTGCTCGTGTGATCAATCTTTTTTTCTGTGTTTGAAACTGACACTTGTGTTGCTTAGACAGCATTTCTAATTCATACAGTGTGTCCCACTGCAAGCAGCCCACCAGCAGCAGCAGCAGCAGCACATTCAGTGACTACCTGTGTGTGTGAGACACTTGTGTTGCTTAGACAGCATTGCTAATTCATACTGTGTGTGTCTCACTGCCAGCAGCCCACCAGCATCAGCAGCACATTCAGTGACTACCTGTGTGTGTGAGACAGGGAGCTGCACATTGTACTACCCACCCAGTACTGCATTTACCTACTACTAGTACCTGTTGTGTTTAGTTAACCCACCTCATCACTGCATACACCTACGTTTGTGTTGAGTGAACCCACCTCGCTGCACATAACTACCTTTTGTGTTGAGTGAACTTGCCTCACTGCATATAACTACCTTTTAAGTTGAGTGAACTCACCTCACTGCATATCTACCTTTTCTGTTGAGTGAACTCACCTCACTGCATATATAACTACCTTTGTGTTGAGTGAACTCAGCTGACTGCATATAGCTACCTTTTGTGTTCAGTGAACTCACCTAACTGCATATATAACTACCTTTGGGTTGAGTGAACTCACCTCACTGCATATAGCTACCTTTTGTGTTCAGTGAACTCACCTAACTGCATATATAACTACCTTTGGGTTGAGTGAACTCACCTCACTGCATATAACTACCTTTTGTGTTCAGTGAACTCACCTCACTGCATATATAACTACCTTTGGGTTGAGTGAACTCACCTCACTGCATATATAACTACCTTTGTGTTGAGTGAACTCAGCTGACTGCATCTAACTACCTTTTGTGTTCAGTGAACTCACCTCACTGCATATATTACTACCTTTGGGTTGAGTGAACTCACCTCACTGCATATAGCTACCTTTTGTGTTCAGTGAACTCACCTAACTGCATATATAACTACCTTTGGGTTGAGTGAACTCACCTCACTGCATATAGCTACCTTTTGTGTTCAGTGAACTCACCTAACTGCATATATAACTACCTTTGGGTTTAGTGAACTCACCTCACTGCATATAACTACCTTTTGTGTTCAGTGAACTCACCTCACTGCATATATAACTACCTTTGGGTTGAGTGAACTCAGCTGACTGCATCTAACTACCTTTTGTGTTCAGTGAACTCACCTCTCTGCATATAACTACCTTTTTTGTGTTGAGTGAACTCACCTCTCTGCATATAACTACCTTTTGTGTTCAGTGAACTCACCTCACTGCATATATAACTACCTTTGGGTTGAGTGAACTCACCTCACTGCATATAGCTACATTTTGTGTTGAGTGAACTCACCTCACTGCATATACCTAGCTTCCCCCCGAGATGGACACAATGGACAAAGCAGGTAGAGGAAGAGGTAGAGGCAGACCCAGAGGAAGGCCACCTGGCATTGGCAGGTCTGTGCGAGGTGGTGTTGCTGTGATTTCGTGCGGACCTGGCCCAAAGTACAGTGCTCAGAAGAAGGCACGTGCCATCACTTCCCAAAATTGTGAGGACGTGCTTGAGTATTTAACACAGAACACCTCATCTCCCGGAGCCACCAGCGCTACAACAAGCACCACATCTGCTGCATTTGACACTTCGCAGGAGTTATTTGGTGGTGGTGGTGAAATCACTGATTCACAGCCACTACTGCAACAACAAGAAGAAGGCACAAGTACACCACCTCATACGTCTGAGTTAGGTGGCAATAGTATGGACATAACGTGTGAGGAGGGGCATGATGAACCACCTGAAGTTGGTGCAGTTGTGGAGTTGTCTGAGGAAAGCGAAGCTGGGCAGGAGGATTATGATGATGATTATATGGATGCCACGTATGTTCCCAATAGAGGAGATGACCAGGGGGAAAGATCAGAGGGGGAGCCAGAGAGGAGTAGGAGGAGACGACTCCGGGATAGAAGCAGAGGAAGCTCGTCCTCAGAAACAGCTGGGGGCAGTGTCTGGCGCCATGTATCGCCAGCTATGGCCAGCCAGCCAACATGCCCTTCAAGGTCAGCTGTTGATGCCACCGTAGTGCCATCACCCCAGGGGGGCTCAGCGGTTTGGAAATATTTTAACGTGTGTGCCTCAGATAGGAGCAAAACCATCTGTTCTCTCTGCCTCCAAAAATTGAGCCATGGAATGGCCAACACTCACGTAGGGACAAGTGCCTTACGAAGGCACCTGGAGAAAAAGCATAAACAGCTATGGGAAGAACACCTGAGGAAAAGCAGCACCCCTCAAAAGACAAGCCACCCTCCTTCTCCTCTTCCTCCTTCAGGTGCATCGTCTTCATCCGCTTTTTCCCTTGAACCTTCACAGCCACCCTCCTTCACACCGCCTCTACCCTTGAGCGGTTCCTGCTCCTCTGCCCACAGCAGTAGCCAGGTGTCCGTGAATGAAGTCTTTTAGCGGAAGGAGCCAATTTCGGCCAGTCACCCTCTTGCCCGGCGTCTGACAGCTGGTGTGGTGGAACTATTAGCTCGCCAGCTATTACCATACAAGCTGGTGGAGTCAGAGGCTTTCCGTAAATTTGTGGCCATTGGGACACCGCAGTGGAAGATACCAGGCCGCACTTATTTTTCACGAAGGGCCATACCCAAACTATACCGTGCAGTTCAGAGGCAAGTGGTGTCATCTATTGCGAAGAGCGTTGGGTCAAGGGTCCACCTGACTACGGATGCCTGGTCTGCCAAGCACGGGCAGGGCCGCTACATTACGTACACAGCCCATTGGGTCAACCTGGTGACCGATGGCAGCAAGCTGGGAGTACGTGGCTGCGCAGCGGACCGACTTGTGACACCTCCACGGCTTGCAGGCAGGCCTCTTGCCACCTCCTCTCCTTCTCCTCCAGCTACATCCTCTTCGCTGTGAACCTCCTCCTCCTTGGCTGGGTGTCAGTTGAACTCTAGTGGTGCTGCCATCTTCTCTTCCTCTCCAGCTACACAGCCCCATCTCCCCAGAGCCTACACTGCATGCCAGGTACGACGGTATCACGCAATTTTAGACATGTCTTGCCTCAAAGCGGAGAGTCACACTGGAGCAGCTCTCCTGGCTGCTCTTAACAAACGGGTGGAGCAATGGCTGACCCCGCACCAGCTGGAGATCGGCAACGTGGTGTGTGACAATGGCAACAATCTCCTTTCCGCTTTGAATTTGGGAAAGCTGACACATGTACCCTGCATGGCACATGTGCTGAATCTGGTCGTGCAAAGATTTGTCTCAAAGTACCCAGGCTTAGAGGACGTCCTGAAGCAGACCAGGAAGTTGTGTGGGCATTTCAGGCGGTCTTATACGGCCATGGCACGCTTTGCGGACATTCAGCGGAAAAACAACTTGCCGGTGAGACGCTTGATATGCAATAGCCCGACTCGCTGGAATTCCACCCTGCTCATGTTCTCTCGCCTGCTAGACCAGGAGAAAGCCGTCACCCAGTACATGTACAACTACAGTAGAAGGACACAATCTGGGAAGATGGGGATGTTGTCGCCCAACAGCTGGACACTGATGTGAAATGCATGCAGGACCATGCGGCCGTTTGAGGTGGTGACCAACCTGGTGAGTCGCGCTGAAGGCACCATCAGCGACTTGATCCCCTACGCTTACTTCCTGGAGCGTGCCGTGCGTAGAGTGGTGGATGAAGCTGTGGAGGAGCGGGAACAGGAATAGCTATGGCAGGAGGAGTCGTGGGAGCGATTTTCATCCGAACCACATGTTTCCTCGACACCTGCGGCACCACAGAGGGGGGAGGAGGAGGAAGAAAAGGAGTCGTGTGGGGAAGGAGAGGAGTCAGACTCGGATGACGATTATGAGGAAGATGTTTTTGTGGAGGAGGAAGAGGCGGCGGTGGCGGCAGAAGAATCAACCGCAGCAGCCGTCACAGGGGGCTTCTGCTGCTCCACGTTCCCGTGGTATTGTTCGTGGCTGTACTGGGTGGCCACGCTACTAGACCCTCGGTACAGGCACAAAGTGGCAGACCTGTTACCAACTCAACACAAGGCGGAAAGGATGCAGCACTTGCAGAACAAGCTGTCAATGATGCTTTACAATGCATTTAAGGGTGATGTGACAGTACAACGCAATAAAGGTACCACTGGCAGTAATCCTCCTCCTCCTCCCCAGTCCACGCAGGCAAGGACAGGACGCTCCAGCGATCTCGGGGTGATGTCGGACATGCGGACATTCTTTAGTCCAACGCCTCACAGTAGCCCTTCGGGATCCACCCTCCACCAACGCCTGGACCGGCAGGTAGCCGACTACCTGGCCTTAAGTGTGGATGTACACACTGCGACTGCGAGCAGTGACGATGGACCCTTGCTCTACTGGTTGCGCATGCTTGACCTGTGGCCAGAGCTGTCCCAATTTGCCATCCAACTTCTCTCTTGCCCTGCCGCAAGCGTCCTGTCAGAAAGGACCTTCAGTGCAGCTGGAGGCATTGTCACTGAGAAGAGAAGTCGCCTAAGTCATGACAATGTTCAGTACCTGACCTTTATTAAAATGAATGAGGCATGGATCCCTGAGGGCTATTGCATGACCGAAGACTAAGTCAGTGCCCACACACAGCATCTCTGGCTGCAGGCCGCTTGACTGCCTTCTCCGCCACCACCACCAGGGTCCAGGACTCTAGGCGTATTCCAGAATTTTTAAGGCCGCTGCTAGCAGCGGCCGCTATCCTAATTTTTCTGGGGCGTGCACATGCCTGCCTAATTTTTCTGGCTGAACTGCAGGCGGCTGCAACAAAAAAACAAAAGGCATGTACATGTGCCCATCCCCCTTCATGATCATTACCTTGCCGCGGTGAAGGGGCTTGCGTATCACAATGAAGCAATGACCGCCGGCTATATGAGTGTCTCGGGTGGGGGTGGCACACCAAAGATAATAAGGTCGTTGTTTCATTGTGGTCAGACCAAATTTGATCAGCTGGACAGTCACTGTTCTGTCATTCAGCTACATCAGCCTGGCGACCATATGGGCTGAAAAGCCACCATCACCTGCACTCTCGTCATGGTGCGCACCAGTCCAGCACGGCCGTCACTACACAAACGGCTGTTTGCAGTCACCGCATACCTTTTTACTGCATCTGTGACTGCACATTGTATTATACCTGGCAGTCAGTGCAGAACTTTTACTTGAATGGATGGCAGACTTGCCCTCCATAACGGATTCCCGTTAAAGGATTTAAAGTTTATTCATTACAATTAGGGCCTCAAAAGTCCTCCTGAGTCCTGTATTGTTATTTTTGGTCACTACCTCGGGGCGGGCGTGCATGCCTGCCTGCTGCCCTCCTTGCCTGGATGTGTGGTGGTAGCCGTTTCTTAGGCTCCAACTCCGGAACGCAATACAACCATCTACAGTTTCAAACAATTGAAAAATACAACCATCTACAGTTTCAAACAATTGAAAAATACAACCATCTACAGTTTCAAACAATTGAAAAATACAACCATCTACAGTTTCAAACAATTGAAAAATACAACTATCTAAAGTTTCAAACAATTGAAAAAAATGGCAAACTCTATAAAACATTCTTGGCAAATGCTTTCGACTTGGTTTGTCTTCCACTGGGTCAAGGGTCCATCTGACCACAGATGCCTGGTCTGCAAAGCACGGTCAGGGCAGGTACAGCATGGGTCTCAGCAGGCTCCCACTTCGGGCCGGAATCCAACCTTCATTCCCCGCCCATTACCCGTGGTGACAATGGCAGACTTGCCCTCCATAACGGATTCCCGTTAAAGGATTTAAAGTTGATTCATTACAATTAGGGCCTCAAAAGTCCTCCTGAGTCCTGTATTGTTATTTTTGGTCACTACCTCGGGGCGGGCGTACATGCCTGCCTGCTGCCCTCCTTGGATGTGTAGTGGTAGCCGTTGCTCAGGCTCCACACCGGATTCCATCCCTCATTCCCCGGCCATTACCCGGGGTCACAAATGGCAGACTTGCCCGCCTCCATATGATTCTCGTGAAAGGAATGTGGTGTCATCTTTGCCCGTCATAACTGGTTCTCGTTAAAGGATTTAAAGTACATTCATTCAAATACACAGCAGGGCCTCGAAAGTCCTCCTCCTGTATTGTTATTTTTGGTCACTACCTCGGGGCGGGCGGGCGTGCATGCCTGCCTGCTGCCCTCCTTGGATGTGTAGTGGTAGCCGTTGCACACCGGATTCAAACCCTCATTGCCCGGCCATTACCCGGGGTCACAATGCCAGACTTGCCCGCCTCCATAGGATTCTCATTGTAGCGATACTGAACAAGTACACAGCAAGTAGAAAATGTAATTTAAAAACAAAACGTAAGCTTTTTAACAATGCCATGGAAAGTTGATAAGGCAGTCACACATTACCTGACATCACTGTTGCGGAGTAGTTCAGCATGGCCGTCACTACACAAACAGCTGGTAACTTGCGGTGCGTTACACAGTTAGTTTGGTGTGTCAGTGTGAAGCAGTACTCTAATTACACTACCTGATTGATGCATACACTTGCAAGATGTTTTAAAGCACTTTAGGCCTGCAATTTAGAATTCAATGTGATTTCTGCCCTTAAAACGCTGTTTTGCGTTCAATCCAGATTTTTCCCCGGGACTTTTGGCGTGTATCCCACTCCGCCATGCCCCCCTCCAGGTGTTAGACCCCTTGAAACATCTTTTCCATCACTTTTGTGGCCAGCATAATTTTTTCTATTTTTCAAAGTTCGCCTCCCCATTGAAGTCTATTGCGGTTCGTGAACTTTTTCGCGAACCGAACCTTCCGCAGAAGTTCGCGAACCCGGTTCGCGAACCTAAAATCGGAGGTTCGGCCCATCACTAGTGCCGACTAGCAGGGCCGGTGCTACCATTAAGGCAAAGGAGGCAGCTGCCCCAGGGCCCCAGAGCTTGTAGGGGCCCCCAGTGGCTACAAGAGGAAAAAAACATTTTTCAAATCGGCCTTATAGTTTTTGAGAAAATCGATTTTAAAGTTTCAAAGGAAAAAAAAATACACATTTAAAAACCTGCCGACTTTAATGGTTAATAGCAAATCCACCTTAAATGCTAGAAACCCTAAATTTGCAGGATATGTTAAGGAGATCATTAGGAATAAGAGGAAAAACAATTTTTCAAAAAGACCTTATAGTTTTTGAGAAAATCGATTTTAAAGTTTCGCTGGAAAAAGTATACTTTATGGCTACTTGCACACCAAGACGTTGCGTTAGGTGCTACGTTAAGGTCGCATAACGTGCACCTAACACAACGTATGGTGCTGCAAGTGAGGACGGTAGAGTGAGCCGCGTCAGGCGGCTCGATTCCTATAAGGTCTCCCAGAGTGGCGCTGATTGGCCAGCGGGACCACGTGATGCGGAGCGAGACACTCCGCATCACGTAGTCCCGCCGGCCAATCAGCGGCCGCCAGTGCAGTGCATATTAAGTAGCCATGTGCGTGGCTACTGTAGCTGGCTCTCCCCGCCTCCTCTCCGCCCCCCACTGCGCATGTGCAAACAGTCTAACGCGGCTATAGCCGCTCTAACGCCGTAGCATGCTGCACTTTCCGGAGAACGTGCAGCGTTACATGTAACGCAACGTGGGCTGTGTGAACAGCCCACTTGTGTTACATTGCTGTGCGTTGGGGGAGCGTTTCAGGCGCACTGTAACGCCTTGGTGTGTAAGCAGCCTTAAATGCGGTAAATGTCACCTTTAGTAGCAAACCTAACGGTAGTGTAATTTTACATGCATCAAACGAAAGCGCAATAAATTTCCTGACGGGGTTTCCAGGGGGTCTATACGCAGCCGCAGCGCTTTGGCCAGGGATCGGTATACAGCCGCAATATGGCTGTATGAAGATCCCTGGCATTTTTTCCTATTTTCCCAATTTTTTTTTTTATGTTTAGAGTGTGGGAATTAAAAAAAAAAAATTATGTGGGGTCCCCCCTCCTGAAACTTTTTAACCCCTTGTCCCCCATGCAGGCTGGGATAGCCAGAATGTGGAGCTCTGACCGATTGGGACTTCACACCCTGTTATACCAGCTGCAAAAAAGGTCCCCTAATGCCGATTTTTGTTCCGGGGTATATGTTGGGGGGGGGCCCTCAGGTTTATTTTGCCCTGGGGCCCCATTGTTGCTTAAACCGGCCCTGCCGACTAGTGACAGTCAGAAAGCAGAGGAGAAAACACTAGTGCACACTTATCGTCACACTGGCACTGCTCAGCAGCACAGCAGTTCTGTAGTAAGCTAACACAGTAGTACTACTACTCTAACAACTAACTAGCACTGACTGCAGTACTACAGTTCTAACTACACAATAACACAGTAATCCTATTCCCTAACCTATACTGTAGCTAAGGCTAGCAGGCCAGCAGGCAGTAGCTGGCCTGGTCTGTGCACAGCAAACACACAGCCACATACAGTGGGTTGCAAAAGTATTCGGCCCCCTTGAAGTTTTCCACATTTTGTCACATTACTGCCACAAACATGCATCAATTTTATTGGAATTCCACATGAAAGAACAATACAAAGTGGTGTACATGTGAGAAGTGGATCGAAAATCATACATCATTCCAAACATTTTTTACAAATAAATAACTGCAAAGTGGGGTGTGCATAATTATTCGGCCCCCTGAGTCAATACTTTGTAGAACCCCCTTTTGCTGCAATTACATCTGCCAGTCTTTTAGGGTATGTCTCTACCAGCTTTGCACATCTAGAAACTGAAATCCTTGCCCATTCTTCTTTGCAAAACAGCTCCAGCTCAGTCAGATTAGATGGACAGCGTTTGTGAACAGCAGTTTTCAGATCTTGCCACAGATTCCCGATTGGATTTAGATCTGGACTTTGACTGGGCCATTCTAACACATTGATATGTTTTGTTTTAAACCATTCCATTGTTGCCCTGGCTTTTTGTTTAGGGTCATTGTCCTGCTGGAAGGTGAACCTCCACCCCAGTCCCAAGTCTTTTGCAGTCTCCAAGAGTTTTTCTTCCAAGTTTGCCCTGTATTTGGCTCCATCCATCTTCCCATCAACTCTGACCAGCTTCCCTGTCCCTGCTGAAGAGATGCACCCCCAGAGCACGATGCTGCCACCACCATATTTGACAGTGGGGATGGTGGTGTGTTCAGAGTGATGTGCAGTGTTTGTTTTCCACTACACATAGCATTTTGCATTTTGGACAAAAAGTTCCATTTTTGTCTCATCTGACCAGAGCACCTTCTTCCACATGGTCGCTGTGTCCCCCACATGGCTTGTGGCAAACTGAAAACGGGACTTCTTATGTTTTCTGTTAACAATGGCTTTCTTCTTGCCACTCTTCCATAAGGGCCAACCTTGTGCAGTGCACGACTAATAGTTGTCCTATGGACAGAGTCTCCCACCTGAGCTGTAGATCTCTGCAGCTCGTCCAGAGTCACCATGGGCCTCATGACTGCATTTCTGATCAGCGCTCTCCTTGTTCGGCCTGTGAGTTTAGGTGGACGGCCTTGTCTTGGTAGGTTTACAGTTGTGCCATACTCCTTCCATTTCTGAATGATCGCTTGAACAGTGCTACGTGGGATGTTCAAGGCTTTGGAAATCTTTTTGTAGCCTAAGCCTGCTTTAAAATTCTCAATAACTTGATCCCTGACCTGTCTTGTGTGTTCTTTGGACTTCATGGTGTTGTTGCTCCCAATATTCTCTTAGATAACCTCTGAGGCCATCACAGAGCAGCTGTATTTGTACTGACATTAGATTACACCCATGTGCACTCTGTTTAGTCATTAGCACTCATCAGGCAATGTCGATAGGCAACTGACTGCACTCAGATCAAAGGGGGCCGAATAATTATGCACACCCCACTTTGCAGTTATTTATTTGTAAAAAATGTTTGGAATCATGTATGATTTACGTTCCACTTCTCATGTGTACACCACTTTGTGTTGGTCTTTCATGTGGAATTCCAATAAAATTGATTCATGTTTGTGGCAGTAATATGACAAAATGTGGAAAACTCCAAGGGGGCCAAATACTTTTGCAACCCACTGCCTGCAGCAGCCCTGCAGCACACACAGGGCTTGATTCACAAAGTGGTGCTAACCTACTTAGCACGTCTAAAGTCTTTAGACGCGCTAACCAGGGTGCTAAGTAGGTTAGCACCGGATTCCTCAATCAGATCGTGCGCTAACTTTGCGCGCACAAAGTTTTACGCGCGCTAAGTCCCATAGGCTTTAATGGGCACTTCGCACGGAGCGCTCTGTGCAGTACGCGCATAAAGTTTTCTGCGCATAAAGTTTTGCGCGCGTAAAGTTTTATGCGCGAAAAGCTTGTTTAGACGTGCTAAGGGGGTTTTCACAGGCGTGCTAACAGTTAGCACCGCTTTGTGAATCAAGCCCACTCTGTCATTGAATGAAATCAAGCTGGCTACCTAATTAACAATAGTGTAGTGATAGTGAAGGGGTTAATCACTGAACAGCTTTAGGTTTATTACTGTATACAGCACTTGCTAGGCCAGCAGCACTGGAGCATGTCTTTCAGTGAGCATTCACAAGCACGGATGAGATTTCTCATCATGGCAGCCCTCCTTATTACAGGGGGGGAGCTGGCCAGTGTTCCCTTCTGTGATTGGGTGCCAGGACTTAGGCTGGGAGCCCTCTGATTCGCTCAATGAGGTCAGGTGGGGCTGGCCAGGGTTCCCTTCTGTGATTGGTTGCTAGGGCTTCTGCTGGGAGCCCTATGATTGGCTTAATAACATCCTGGACATCATCTACTTAGTTACAGTATCTCAATATTCGGATATCTGCCAGATATCCGCGGATATCCGGATTTTCAGCCAACTATCCGTAGATAGCTATCCGGATTTGGGCCCAGGTATCCGGAATCCGAATACGGTCGGATAGCTGAAAATTTGGATATCCGGGTTATCCAGATATCTGGAATTCGGATGAGCACCACTGAAAATGGATAAATCTGCACGATGTGCAAAGGAGATACGAACAAGAGACGAGGAGGAGGAGGAGTGGCAGTCGGAAGGACAGCGTGGTGCTTGTGCCTCTGCACCCTCATCATCCTCTGGTACTTTTTTAGATTAGGCCTGCCTGCAGCGGAAGCAAAGATTTCAGATTCAAACAGTCTGCAAGTAATATATGAGGATATATTAAAGGTTTTGTTATGTGGGTTGGGCTTCTGTCCCACCTACAATGTTGATAAATTTGAATTGATTAAGGACCTCCATCTTTTTGGTAGGAAGATACTGTTGTGTTCCGTATGTAAGGATGCAGAAAATATTTTCCACAAAGGAATGACATTGATGGATCCCTGACTGATACAGATCAGTCGGCCTTATTGGATCTTATTGATTTGCAGCTTGAGGGGTTAGATAAGGAGAGTCCACTTGATGTGCTCTCTGAGGTGGTGGGGGTGCACAGGCTCTCGCTTCTGTTGCTGACTGCCCCTCTTTCTCCTCAGCACCCAACACTGGCTTGGTCTTTAGGAATAGGTCTCAGAAATATCCCCCACTGTCAACAAATCCTAGTTTGCAAACGTTTGTTGCATCGGTAGAAAGGGAACTCATGAAACTTGACACATTTTCAGGCCCCGATAACCTCAAGGAATGTGAGCGCCAGGCGCTTGATGAATTGGCCACACAGGATCGATGGATCCTCAAGCCATTTGAAAAAGGCGGGAATGTGGTAGTGATGTCTAGAATAGCGTATAGGGATATGTGCATGAAGATTCTGTCCAACACTGCGTGTTATGCAATTGTTCCGGCGTCGAGGGTGGCCAGGTGCCAGCGGGACCTTTTTCTCATTTTAGATGAAGCACTGCATAGAGGGATTATCACAGATTGTACTTTTTAAGGGTGTTGCATCCTGTCACACCCACTTTTTACGTGCTTCCTAAAGTGCATAAGGGGCTTGTTAAGCCACCTGGTCGCCCGATAGTATCAGGCTGTGGCTCACTCACGGAGGAAATAAGCGTGTATATAAACATCTTCAACCCCATGTACAGGCCCTTCCATGATACATCAGGGATACCTCACATTTTTTGAGGGTCCTTGATGGGTTGCAGGCTCCATCGGGCACGATTCTGGTCACCCTCGACATCGAATCTCTATAGTCCAGTATTCCACATGAACAAGGGTTGTTTGCAGTTGAGGTATTCCTTAGAGAGTTGGGCATTGATGAGATGGCACATAATATTTTTCTATTGAAGTTGCTGCAGTTCTTACTAACCAACAATAGTTTTGTTTTCAATGACGACCACTACCTCCAGGTGCAGGGAGCAGTGATGGGGAAGACTTGTGCCCCCTCTTATGCTAACCTGTACCTGGGGGAGTGGGAACGTGTTGTTCGCAGATGAGGGTCTCTCCGTGTACCTGTGCCAGATTCTTGTCTGGCAGAGGTACATAGCCGACATCTTCATGCTGTGGACTGGATGTCCTAAAGAATTGGATTTTTTTGTGGGCTGCATCAACGACAAAGATCGAAATTTGAAATTTATGATGTAATATTATACTAATGGGATTCCATTTTTGGACCTATATGTAGATATTGATGAGACTGGTGCTATTAGCACTAGCCTCTATAGAAAGGCCTCTTCCACCATTGCCTTACTCAGAGCTGATAGCTTTCACCCTCTACATACAGTTACTAGTATTCCTGTGGGCCAATATTAAGGATATGACGTAGTTGCTCGGATCGCTTGACTTTTGTGAGAGAAGCTAGGGATCTGCATGCACGCTTTAGGGCACGAGGCTAAAAGCCCACGAAGAGCATATAAGAGGGCTTTAGACAGTGAGAGGGACCAGTTGTTAAATCCCAATTATACCCATGAGAAAAATGAAAAACTCATCCACTCGTTTTTGTTCAAAACGTAGAGAAATTGGAAAGAGAATGGATAAATACGGGTACATGTTACGCAATGATGAACGGTTGAGTCCTCTCATTCCACTAAGTCCTAATGTTATTTTCAGAAGAGCCACCTCTTTAAGAGAACCCTTGGTTAGGGTACACTTTGAGGATCATGAAAGACGCCATTGTCATGTCTTGGGTACATATACCGGAGGTTGTAGATTCTACAGATATATGCATGTTGGTCGGTCTGTAGTGCTGCCCTGTGGGGGAATGTGGAATTTAGCACATTACGGTAACTGTGCCACGAAATTGGTGGTGTACCTACTGACGGGTCCGTTAAAAATGGCGCCGGCCAAATAATGGTGCCAGACAGTGAACGATAACGTGTTATAAACGAAAAATATCGTTTTTTTTTTTTTTTTTCGTTTTTGAATTTTTTTTTTTCGTTTTATGCTTTATTGAACGGTATTTTTCGTTTATATTTAGCGTGCATTTAAATAAGGTTAAATATCGTTTTTAAATTCAATTACTGTCACTTGCTTTAATTGAAAGCGTGTTGAAGCATCCGTAGTGTGAAGCTCTCTTCTAGTCTCTTCTGCTGACTGCAACACGATTGAGAATCATGCTGCCTTTGGTGGCTTGGTTTGCATTAAAATATTCGAACTGTAGATGGTGCTGTGTAGCATACTTTTGTGACGCATAAGGATATGTAAATAATGTTCTGAAGTTTTGAGAAGTGCATTTGTAGCACACTGGTAAAGTGCTGGGCTCTGTTGTGAATTTTACAGGTTCGAATTTTCTGAACATCCTAATTTAATTTACCTTAATAGATATAGATACTGCTTCTATTTTAACAGTAATTAACGATTTCTTATGCAATTATAGATTATTTGTAAAATAATTTCTTCATGAAGTAAAATGTTTGTTTTATAATATCACAGCTGCATAACGCATACAATTTTCAAAAGGAAGTGTGACGCAGCCACGCAGGAATATGAGAGAAAAGCAATTTCTTGCTGCAAACTTATGAAAAATAGATGTACTGATTCTTTTTAACTAATCACTACAGTTATTGTTCTTTATTTGTTTAGCCAGTAATTGCTTGTCTCTCATGATTATTCTGTCATCCCACTCCGTTTTCCACGTACATTGTTATATTCGTTATGCAACTGTGATATAAAAAAAATAAAAAATTAATCCTCTTTTAAATTTTTTTTAATTAAAGTTTCCTTTTTTTCATGTATACATAGCAGCGCATCTATAAAAAAATATGTAATCCAAATGAAACAAGAGCATTGACTGGATTCGAACCGGCAACTAAACCTGTTTCAAAATTTTCACTAAAGTACAATGCTTTACCCCTGTACTAAATCTCCACCACATTAACTGTCTACGTTTCCAACAATATATTATTCTCTTCCAAACTCCAATACCCCTGGGTTAAATCAGTACCACACTAACTAGCTAATTGTCCAATAATATTAATTTATGTCCCTATCACAGTGTATGTCAACAATAATTTATTAGTAATTAAAAGTGCATTTTATTCTCATAAACAAATGTGTGTATCCACTCGCCTACTGCGCTGCAAAAGTGTCAGCACCAGGACCATGTTTTGTCAAGTAGCTTAGGGTCCTGGGACACTGTTTAGTAGGGATGGGACAAATCCACAATTTCTTTGAATCTGAATCCGGATCCGAATCTAAAAAGGTTCTCGAATATCTCGAACCTTTCGAATACCGAATCTAACGAATCCTGCACATACGAATTGTGCGATCCGTGGTATAGTTGCCCGCAGTATAGGTAGCCAGGCATAGGTAGCGAGGTAAAGGTGCCTTCAGTATAGCTAGCTAGGTATGGGTGCCTTCCATATTGGTAGCTTTCAGTATAGGTAGCAAGGTATATGGGCCTTCAGTATAGCTAGCTAGGTATGGGTGCCTTCCATATTGGTAGCTTTCAGTATAGGTAGCAGGGTATATGGGCCTTCAGTATAGGTAGCAGGGTATATGGGCCTTCAGTATAGGTAGCAAGGTATATGGGCCTTCAGTATAGGTAGCAGGGTATATGGGCCTTCAGTATAGGTAGCAGGGTATATGGGCCTTCAGTATAGGTAGCAGGGTATATGGGCCTGCAGTATAGGTAGAAAGGTATATGGGCCTTCAGTATAGGTAGCAGGGTATATGGGCCTTCAGTATAGGTAGCAGGGTATATGGGCCTTCAGTATAGGTAGCAGGGTATATGGGCCTTCAGTATAGGTAGCAAGGTATATGGGCCTTCAGTATAGGTAGCAGGGTATATGGGCCTTCAGTATAGGTAGCAGGGTATATGGGCCTTCAGTATAGGTAGCAGGGTATATGGGCCTTCAGTATAGGTAGCAGGGTATATGGGCCTTCAGTATAGGTAGCAGGGTATATGGACCTTCAGTATAGGTAGCAAGGTATATGGGCCTTCAGTATAGGTAGCAGGGTATATGGGCCTGCAGTATAGGTAGAAAGGTATATGGGCCTTCAGTATAGGTAGCAGGGTATATGGGCCTTCAGTATAGGTAGCAGGGTATATGGGCCTTCAGTATAGGTAGCAGGGTATATGGGCCTTCAGTATAGGTAACAGGGTATATAGAGGCCTTAAGTATAGGTAGGTATGTAGGTAGGTATAGGGGCCTTTAGTTAGGTAAAGGGACCTTCACTATAGGTAGCAGGGTATAGTTCCTTAAGCATAGGTAGGTATGTAGGTAGGTATAGGGGCCTTTAGGTAGGTAGGTAGGTATAGGGGCCTTTAGGTAGGTAGGTAGGTACGTATAGGGGACCTTTAGGTAGGTATAATGGCCTGAAGGTAGGTATGTAGGTATAGTGGCCGGTAGGTAGGTAGGTAGGTATAGTGTCCTGTAGGTAGGTAGGTAGTTAAAGGGACCTTCAGTATAGGAAGCAGGGTATAGGGCCTTAAGTATAGGTAGGTATGTAGGTAGGTAGGTATAGGGGCCTTTAGGTAGGTAGGCACGTATAGGGGGCCTTTAAGTAGGTAGGTAGGTATAGAGGCCTGTAGGTAGGTATAGGGGCCTTTAGGTAGGTAGGTAGGTAGGTACGCATAGGGGCCTTTAGGTAGGTAGGTAGGTATAGGGGCCTTTAGGTAGGTGGGTACGTATAGGGGGCCTTTAGGTAGGTATAGTGGCCTGTAGGTAGGTAGGTAGGTATAGTGGCCGGTAGGTAGGTAGGTATAGTGTCCTGTAGGTAGTTAGTTAAAGGGACCTTCAGTATAGGTAGCAGGGTATAGGGCCTTAAGTATAGGTAGGTATGTAGGTAGGTAGTTATAGGGGCCTTTAGGTAGGTAGGTATAGGGGCCTTTAGGTAGGTAGGCATGTATAGGGGGCTTTTAGGTAGGTAGGTAGGTAGGTACATATAGGGGGCCTTTAGGTAGGTATATGGGCCTGAAGGTAGGTAGGTATAGTGGCCGGTAGGTAGGTAGGTAGGTATAGATGCCTGTAGGTAGGTATAGGGGCCTTTAGGTAGGTAGGTAGGTAGGTAAATATAGGGGGCCTTTAGGTAGGTATAGGGGCCTGTAGGTAGGTAGGTATAGTGGCCGGTTGGTAGGTAGGTATAGATGCCTGTAGGTAGGTATAGGGGCCTTTAGGTAGGTAGGTAGGTAGGTAGGTACATATAGGGGGCCTTTAGGTAGGTATAGGGGCCTGTAGGTAGGTAGGTATAGTGGCCGTTAGGTAGGTAGGTAAAGGGTGCCTTTAGGTAGGTATAGGGGCCTGTAGGTAGGAGGGTATAGTGGTATAGGGTATAGTGGTAGGTAGGTAGGTAGGTAGGTGTCGCTCCCCCCTCCCCCCCCCCTCCCCGTGCCTCCTCCGCTCACCCCCATGGCCTCCTCCGTCCCCCGTGCCTCCTCGCTCACCCCTGCATAAGTATCAACTCACCTGTCCAGTGGAGCGCAGAGCGGCAGACCTCGTCGTTACTTCTCGGTTCCCTCTAATAATTGCCATGGTCGAGTCCCGACCCCTCTGACTGGGTTGGGTTCTCAAGTCATTCCCCCCTCAATATGGACGACACAGATTGCCGCGGCTGCGCAGTACGCATAGACGCGATTGCGTCTGCGCAGCTCTAGCACTTCCTCCCGATTCGTCCAATGTATGCACGCATATTGATGACGGGGTGAGAGGAGGGCCTGGAGCTGCGCAGCCGCAATCACGCCTATGCAGACTGCACAGCAGTCTAAATTACTTCCAAGGCCAAAAATTTGAAAACAGTTAAACACCTTTTCATAATCCAGATGCATGTAGGACGACATCCGCGCCCTCCCGTCCATTCCCCCATGGCTCCCTCAGTAATACCAACCCCGCTCGTGACCCGACCCCTCCACTACAGTTGGGCCGAACGGTTCACCTCCGAACGGTTCCATGCCAACTTCAGTGGTTCGCATTCGCGTCCCGTAGGCGAACTTATGTGGAAGTTTGCTTCGCCCCATAATGCACCGTGAGGGTCAACTTTGACCCTCTACATCACAGTCAGCAGGCCCAGTCTACCCAATTAGGCTACACTATCCCCTGGAGCCACTCCCCCCCTAATAAAAGGCAGGCAGCGGCGGTCATTACGCTCACTCGTGTGCCTGCGTTAGTGAGAGTAGGGTGAGCTGCTGCATACAGTCTCTCATAGGCAAAGATTAGTTAGGCTTTGCTTGTTCCTGGCTGCATACCTGTTATGTTCAGTGAGCCCACCATACCTGTTCTGTTCAGTGAGCCCACTGGATACCTGCATACCTCTTCTGTGAACCTGCCACTGCATACCTGTTCTGTGAACCCACCACTGTATACCTGTACTGTGAACCCACCACTGCATACCTGTTCAGTGAACCCACCACTGCATACCTGTTCAGTTAACCTGCCACTGTATACCTGTTCTGTTCAGTGAACCAGCCACTGTATACCTGTTCAGTTAACCTGCCACTGCATACCTGTTCTGTGAACCCGCCACTGTATACCTGTTCTGTTCAGTGAACCCACCACTGCATACCTGTTCAGTTAACCTGCCACTGCATACCTGTTCTGTGAACCCACCACTGTATACCTGTTCTGTTCAGTGAACCCGCCACTGTATACCTGTTCTGTTCAGTGAACCCACCACTGCATACCTGTTCTGTGAATCCACCACTGCATACCTGTTCAGTGAACCCACCACTGCGTACCTGTTCTGTGAACCCACCACTGCGTACCTGTTCAGTCAACCTGCCACTGTATACCTGTTCTGTTCAGTGAACCTGCCACTGTATACCTGTTCTGTTCAGTGAACCTGCCACTGTATACCTGTTCAGTGAACCTGCCACTGCATACCTGTTCTGTGAAACCACCACTGCATACCTGTTCTGTTCAGTGAACCCGCCACTGCATACCTGTTCTGTTCAGTGAACGCGCCACTGTATTCCTGTTCACTGAACCCGCCACTGTATACCTGTTCTGTTCAGTGAACCCGCCACTGCATACCTGTTCTGTTCAGTGAACCTGCCACTGCATATCTGTTCTGTGAATCCGCCACTGCATACCTGTTCAGTGAAACCACCACTGCATACGTGGTCTGTTCAGTGAACCTGCCACTGCATACCTGTACTGTTCAGTGAACCCGCCACTGCATACCTGTTCTGTGAAGAGATGTATGTGAGGAGTGATCAGCAGTCTGTGGAGGAAGGTGACATGAGGACAAGTAAAGAGGAAGAAGAGGAGACATATGTGAGGAGTGATCAGCAGTCTGTGGAGGAGGGTGACATGATGAGGACAAATAAAAAGGAGAAAACTGTTACAGAGAGCAAAACAGGGTGGAGTCCCGGCATCAGGAACCTCTCAGAGACTCGTCTTTCTGTATCCACAGACTGTACAACGGATGATGATGTCATTGGACAAGAGTCTCCTGCAGATATCCTGGTTACCCCAAATATTTTCCCAGACTCCCCTCACCTGTCTAACCCTGAAGGGCCCCATACCCAGCACAGCTCTCCCCCTGCTGGAGGGTCTAATTCCTGTTCCACATGTGGGAAATGTTTGTATGGAAATCACATCTTGTCAGGCATGAGAGATCTAACACTGGCGAAAAGCCATTTTCGTGTGCTGAGTGTGGGAAATGTTTTGGGCAGGAAGGAAGCCTTGTCAACCATGAGAGATCTCACACTGGTGAGAAGCGCTATTCATGTGCTGAGTGTGGGAAATGTTTTGGAGAGAAACAAGGCCTTGTCATACATGAGAGATCTCACACAGGTGAGAAGCCGTTTTCATGTGCTGAGTGTGGGAAATGTTTTGGGCAGAAAGGACACCTTGTCAGACATGAGAGAACACACACTGGTGAGAAGCCCTTTTCTTGTGCTGAGTGTGGGAAATGTTTTGGGGAGAAAGGAAGTCTTGTCAAACATGCGAATTCTCACACAGGTGAGAAGCCCTATTCATGTGCTGAGTGTGGGAAATGTTTTGGAGAGAAAGGATACCTTATCAGACATGAGAGATCTCACACTGGTGAGAAGCCGTATTCATGTGCTGAGTGTGGGAAATGTTTTGAACAGTGGCGGGTTCACAGAACAGAAAAGGTATGCAGTGGTGGGTTCACTGAACAGTACACGTATTCAGTGGCAGGTTCACGGAACAGGTATGCAGTGGTGGGTTCACTGAACAGGTACGCAGTGGTGGGTTCACAGAACAGGTACGCAGTGGTGGGTTCACAGAACAGGTACGCAGTGGTGGGTTCACAGAACGGGTATGCAGTGGCGGGTTCACTGAACAGGTGGTGGGTTCACAGTACAGGTATGCAGTGGTGGGTTCACAGAACAGGTATGCAGCCAGGAACAAGCTAAGCCTAACTAATCTTTCCCTATGAGAGACAGTCTGCAGCAGCTCGCCCTACTCTCACTAACACAGGCACACGAGTGAGCGTAATGGCCGCTGCCTGCCTTTTATTAGGGGGGGAGGGGAAATGGCTCCAGGGGCTAGTGTAGCCTAATTGGCTACACTGGGCCTGCTGACTGTGATGTAGAGGGTCAAAGTTGACAGCTCAGGGTGCATTATGGGGCGAACCGAACTTCCGCAAAAGTTCGCGAACCGCGGAAGTTCGCGGGGAACCGTTCCCCGGCGAACTGTTCGGCCCATCTCTAGTGCTGTGGGCGATAAGAGGGATGGAGGGGAGCAGATCACTGTGCTTGTTGAAGACTACGGTGGGTGCAGCCTGCCCTGGTGGGCCATCGATCACTTGGAACAGTAGGTCAGGAAGCATCAATTATATTGCTATATTAGTAAGTTATGATCATTAGCCCTATTGGCAACATTACAATTTTTTTAAATTTCTGAACATATTAATTTATCTAATAAATAAAAATCGGTGTACATTACACATTTTTATTACAATTTTTGGCCAATACTCAATTCATGTGGAAATAATACAATTTCGGTCAGTATTTAATTTAAACTGTACAGGGTGCTATTTGTAGGGGAAGAAAATATGAAAACAAGTATTAGACATGAACTGATATAGTAAACAAAAAGGGTGTAGTATAGTGGTTAGGGCAGAGGGCTGATGTGAAAAGACTCTAACATTTTCCAGTTCAAATCTCAGTGGTAGTAAAAATTACTAGCCGACCCGCGGCGTAGCATACGCCGCATAAGAGGGTAGAGGGCAAGAAGGGGGTATTGGGCACAGCGGTGGGGAGGGGGGTTGGAAACCCCCCTCAACTGGGTCCCCCATGTGTGCTCTACCTCCAGCTTAAGCTCAGCAGGAACCCCCCCTCACCTGGGTCCCCCATGTGCCCTCCCCCTCCAGCTTATGCTGAGCAGGAACCCCCCCCCTCACCTTGGTCCCCCATGCGCGCCCCCCATCCTGCTTAAGCACAGTAGAAGCCGCCACTATTAATAAGAGGCAGCGGGCGGGAATGACTCACCTCTACTGTATTCCATCATGCATTCCACTGTCGTCACTTCCTGCAATGCCACACACTGTATTGGTGTAATTTGACTTTTTAAAACAGAAGGAAATCTGCAATAATACAGCTATAAGTGAACATTTGTGTTTACCCATAATGCACTGCTACTAAATATGAAAATTATCCCTTTTCCCCCTTGGTAAGCCAAGCAAGCATCCAGAGCTGCTGGTGTATAGCAAGCATATAGCTTTGAATTTTACACAGTCATATCAAATCCACATGTAGACAGCCTGTTTCAGACTTTTGGCCCTCATCAGTATATGGCAGGGATTGATATGGCTGTATGAGATAGGGCTTGGACCAGTACAACAGAGTAACCAAGCAGCTCAGGGTGACCCAAACCACTCTTAATGTATAGGGTATAAAAGGGACCAAAAAGACCTCCTACTAAAAAAAACAAAGCTTGGTGTAATTTGCCTTCCTAAAACAGAAAGAAATATGCAATTATTCAGCTATAAGTGAACATTTGTGGTTACCCACAATGCACTGCTACTAAATATGCAAATAATTCCTTTTTCCCCTTAGTAAGCCAAGCAAGCATCCAGAACCACTGGTGTATAGCAAGCCTATAGCTTTAAATTTTACACAGTCATATCAAACCCACATGTGACAGCCTGTTTCAGACTTTTGTTCCTCATCAGTACATGCAGGGCCGCTGCTACCATAAGGCAAAGGAGGCAGCTGCCCCAGGGCCCCAGAGCTTGTAAGGGCCCCCAGTGGCTACAAGAGGAAAAAAACATTTTTCAAATCGGCCTTATAGTTTTTGAGAAAATCGATTTTAAAGTTTCAAAGGAAAAAAAAATACACATTTAAAAACCTGCCGACTTTAATGGTTAATAGCAAATCCACCTTAAATACTAGAAACCCTATATTTGCAGGATATGTTAAGGAGATCATTAGGAATAAGAGGAAAAAACAATTTTTCAAAAAGACCTTATAGTTTTTGAGAAAATCGATTTTAAAGTTTCGCAGGAAAAAAGTATACTTTAAGGCTACTTGCACACCAAGACGTTGCGTTAGGTGCTACGTTAAGGTCGCATAACGTGCACCTAACACAACGTATGGTGCTGCAAGTGAGGACGGTAGAGTGAGCCGCGTCAGGCGGCTCGATTCCTATAAGGTCTCCCAGAGTGGCGCTGATTGGCCAGCGGGACCACGTGATGCGGAGCGAGACACTCCGCATCACGTAGTCCCGCCGGCCAATCAGCGGCCGCCAGTGCAGTGCATATTAAGTAGCCATGTGCGCGGCTACTGTAGCTGGCTCTCCCCGCCTCCTCTCCGCCCCCCACTGCGCATGTGCAAACAGTCTAACGCGGCTATAGCCGCTCTAACGCCGTAGCATGCTGCACTTTCCGGAGAACGTGCAGCGTTACATGTAACGCAACGTGGGCTGTGTGAACAGCCCACTTGTGTTACATTGCTGTGCGTTGGGGGAGCGTTTCAGGCGCACTAATGTGCGCCTGTAACGCCTTGGTGTGTAAGCAGCCTTAAATGCGGTAAATGTCACCTTTAGTAGCAAACCTAATGGTAGTGTAATTTTACATGCATCAAACGAAAGCGCAATAAATTTCCTGACGGGGTTTCCAGGGGGTCTATACGCAGCCGCAGCGCTTTGGCCAGGGATCGCTATACAGCCGCAATATGGCTGTATGAAGATCCCTGGCATTTTTTCCTATTTTCCCAATTTTTTTTTTATGTTTAGAGTGTGGGAATTAAAAAAAAAAAAAATTATGTGGGGTCCCCCCTCCTGAAACTTTTTAACCCCTTGTCCCCCATGCAGGCTGGGATAGCCAGAATGTGGAGCTCCGACCGATTGGGTCTTCACACCCTGTTATACCAGCTGCAAAAAAGGTCCCCTAATGCCGATTTTTGTTCCGGGGTATATGTTGGGGGGGCCCCTCAGGTTTATTTTGCCCTGGGGCCCCATTGTTGCTTAAAGGGACACTTAAGTCAAACAAAAAAAATGAGTTTTACTCTCCTGGGGCTTCCAATAGCCCCCTGCAGCTGTCCGGTGCCCTCGCCGTCTCCCTCCGATCCTCCTGGCCCCACCGACAGCCACTTCCTGTTTCGGTGACAGGAGCTGACAGGTTGGGGACGCGAGTGATTCTTCGCGTTCCTGGCCACAATAGCGCCATCTATGCTGCTATAGCATATATCATATACCATATAGCAGCATAGAGGGTGCTAATGTGTCTGGGAACACGAAGAATCACTCGCGTCCCCAGCCTGTCAGCTCCTGTAACCGAAACAGGAAGTGGCTGCCGGCGGGGCCAGGAGGATCGGAGGGAGATGGTGAGGGCACCGGACAGCTGCAGGGGGCTATTGGAAGCCCTAGGTGAGTAAAACTCATTTTTTTTGTTTGACTTAAGTGTCCCTTTAAGCCGGCCCTGAATACATGGCAGGGATTGATACAGCTGTATGAGATAGGGCTTGGACCAGTACAACAGAGTAACCAAGCAGCTCAGGGTGACCCAAACCACTCGGAATGTATAGGTGGATAAAAGGGACCAAAAAGACCTCCTACTAAAAAAATCAAAGCTTGGTGTAATGTGCCTTCTTAAAGGACTTCCAAGGCCAAAATCTGACCGCAAAACGTAAAAAAAGTTAACTACCTGCATGACTTTGTAAGGCAAGGAGGACGCCGTCCGCGCCCTCCGTGCCGTTCCACCTGGTCCCCTCTGCTCAATAGCCCCCCCGAAAGGCATGCGACCCCACGGTCCGGGTCGGTATCTGCAGCCTGCATAAAGATGGCCGCCGCAGCTGCCCACGGCTGCGCAGTCCGCATAGCCGCTACTGCGGCTGTGCAGCTCTAGGGCCAACCCCTGATCCATGTAACAATCAGCGTGGATCGGAGGGTTGGCCCTAGAGCTGCGCAGCCGTGGCCAGCTCCGGCAGCCATCTTTATGCAGGCTGCAGATACCGACCCGGACCGTGGGGTCGCAGTCTTTCAGGGGGCTATTGAGCAGAGGGGACAAGGCGGAACGGCACGGAGGGTGCGGACGGCGTGCTTTACAAAGTCATGCAGGTAGTTAACTTTTTTTACATTTTGGGGGCAGATTTTGGTCTCGGAAGTCCTTTAAAACAGAAGAAACTGCAATAATTCAGCTATAAGTGAACATTTGTGATTACCCACAATGTACTACTACTAAATATGCAGATTATTCTTTTTCCCCCTTAGTAAGCCAAGCAAGCCTATAGCTTTAAATTTTAAACAGACATATCAAACCCACATGTGACAGCCTATTTCAGACCTTTGGTTCTCATTAGTATATAGCAGGGATTGATAAGGCTGTTTGAGATTGGGCTTGGACCAGTACAACAGAGTAACCAAGCAGCTCAGGGTGACCCAAACTACTTAGAGTGTATAGAGGGATAAAATAGACCAAAAATCCCTCCTACTAAAAAAAGCACAGTTTGGTGTAATTTTCCTTCTTAAAACAGAAGCAAATCTGCAATAATTCAGCTATAAATGAACATTTGTGGTTACCCACAATGCACTGCTACTGAATATGCAAATTATCCCTCTTTGACCTTGGTTTGATATGACACTACTTCTTCTTCTTGCTTGGACCAGCCCCTTCTTCTTGCTTGGACCGGCCCTGGGGGCAGGGCGCTACTTCTTCTTCTTGTTTGAAGGTTGAGGCACTTACTCTATTATATATATAGATACCTTTTAATTTTAGAACTAAAATTGATACTTTACACATATAGTACACTTATTTCATGTATATTGATAGATTACAAATTTATTATCAGAACACATATAAAATAATTAATGAAACATATGCATAAGTACTGACCGATATTTAAAAAGTAATGATAAATGCTAACATAATTAATGATCCCTCTTGTTACTGTAGAATATGGATTTTTTTATGATATTAATAAAATAAAAATACATAAAATAAATTTCATTAGACATTTTAGTTGACATTGATAGGGAAAACTACATTTATTTGGAACAATACAATGCTATTTAGGACGATATTTCATTTGAACACTAGATGATGCTATTTCTGGAATAATGAGTATGAAGACAAGTACTGAAAATGAAAACTTAAAAAAAAAAAAAAAAGACGTAGAGCAGTGGGTAAGTCAGATGGCTTATGTTCTAAGACTTTTACATTTGCAGGTTCGAGTCTCATTGGAAGTGAAAAAAATATCTTTTATTTTGAACAAATAAAATAATATTTTCAACATACATTTTTTTTTTCATGGATCTATATATTTATATTATATTACCTAATTATTTAAAAAAAAAATTATAACACATACACATGAGTGCTGAATTAAACATAAATTAAAAGTGTGCACAGAAACAAACAAGGTTACAAGAATTAATGATCGAAAATTAACGTTTTTATGAAATTTAAAAGAGAAGTAAAATAAAGGGAAAAGAATTAGCGCGTAAAATAACGTTCTTATTAAATGGATTGCATTAAACGAAAAATATAGTTTAGAAAGATACATAACACAGACACATAAACGAAAAATATCGTTTAGGACACCGGCGCCATTTTTTAATAGTCAAAAACGATAAAAAGCATTCTGCAATGATTTCCTATGAGGCGCCATTTTTATAAAAACGATGTCTGGCGCCATTTTTCACTAGACGCCCTACTGAAGTGTCCTCCTTGTGGGGCATTTTATGTGGGGAAAACTACACGTGAACTGAAAGAACGTATCTCTGAACATTTACAGAGTATCAAAAATGTTAAATCCACTTCCCCAGTGGGGTTACACTTCAGGCAATTTCATGGAGGTGATGAAAGGAGTTTGAAAATAGTGGAACTTGATAGGATCCATGGATCCATTAGGGGGGGCAATCCGGATCAACTCTTACAACAAAGAGAATGCCGATGGATTTTCAACTTACAGGCCACGGCTCTGCCTGGCCTTAATGAAATGGAGGTCTTTGCCTCCTTCCTGCCAATATAAGTGTCTCTTTTGTGCAGGGCCTGGCCGACACATAGGCTCAAGAGGCTGGAGCCTCTGGGCGGAGCTCACAGTAGTCTGGGGGGGGGGGGGCGCAAGGAGCAGGTCTATATTGTGCCTGGCTTGCCGCCCACCACCCCCAGCTGTATTCACGCTGTGAGTTGCTGACCACTTTATTGGCTGCAGTGCTGGCTGACTGCTGGGGATGACGAGCGGAGCAGATCAGAGCTGTATCGATAATCAGCTGTCTGCTGCCGCTGTCCCCAGTCTCTCCTGGCTGCGTGTACAGAGGAGAGCGCCCCTCCTCTCCCCTCCTCTCCTCTGTAACACTGAGGGGTGGGGCTGAACATTGCAGAGCAACCCGGGGAATTCAAGAATCATGTAGTCGTAACTCAAAGACAGGTAGCTATGTGGGGGAAGGGGAGAGGCTCAGTGTGAGAAGGGGGGAAAGTGTCCAGAGCAGAAAATGCAGAGATTCTGCTCACATCCATCACACACACTGCCTGTTCCTAAACTGAATGGATCTGTTTTCCTAATGCTGCTGCCAGAGTGTACATGAGACACTGGCAGCTGGGAGCTGTATCTCTCATTGTTCTTTGAAACCTGAAGCTGCTGCATGATTAGATAACAGGAATAATTGCAGTGTTAATAGTCCAGAGCTGGGCTTCCTGGGTGAAAGGAGAGCACAGGGAAAGTAACTATTAGCTGTGCCAGGTCTGTGATGATGCTGACTTCTGTCACCAACTTCCATGCCTCTCTCCCATTCCCTATCACTCTCCATTCCTCCTTTCTAATGCGATATCTCCCCTTATCCTCCCCCCCCCCCCTTCTGTCTCTACATTTTTTACCCCTCTCTGCCTCTCTACCCTATCTTTCCTTTCCTCAAATATCTCCCTCTCCAGAAGCACCCCTTCAATGTTTCACTTTTAAAGTGGACCTGTACTCTTGCACAGGACAAAAATGCACAGGACACTATGCAGTGGCTGGATAGTGTAAGGGCTTAGGGTTAAGGGCTCTGCCTCTGATACAGGAGACCAGGGTTTGAACCTCGGCTCTGCCTGTTTAGTAAGCCTGCACCTATTCAGTAGAAGACCTTGGGCAAGACTCCCAAACACTCTAATGTTCTGCAGCACTTTACAGAGTACATAGTCATGTTACTGACTGTCCTCAGAGGAGCTCACAATCTAATCCTACCATAGCCACAGTCTAATGTGCTACCATATTATTATTATGTAATTATATAGCACTGACATCTTCTGCAGCACTTTACAGAGCACATAGCCATGTCACTGACTGTCCTCAGAGGAGCTCACACTCTAATCCTACCATAGTCATAGTCCAATGTCCTACCATATTATTATTATGTATTTATATAGCACTGACATCTTCTGCAGCACTTTACAGAGTACATAGTCATGTCACTGACTGTCCTCAGAGGAGATCACAATCTGATTCTGCCATAGCCATAGTCTAATGTCCTACCATATGAATATTATTATGTGTTTATATAGCAGTGGCATGTTCTGCAGCACTTTACAGAGTACAAATTCATGTTACTGACAGTCCTCAGAGGAGCTCACAATCTAATCCTACCATAGTCTAATGTTCTACCATATTATTATTATGTATTTATATAGCACCGCCAACGACATCTTCTGCAGCACATTACAGAATACATAGTCATGTCACTGACTGTTCCCAGGAGGAGTTTACAATCATATCCTACCATAATCATAATCCAAAGTCCTACCACATTATTATTATGTATTCATATAGCACTGACATCTACTGCAGCACATTACAGAGTACATAGTCATGTCACTGGCTGTCCTCAGAGGAGCTCACAATATAATCCTACCATAGTCATAGTGTAATTTCCTACCATATTATTATTATGTATTTACTAGCTGATTACCCGGCATTGCCCGGGTATGTATTTGGCTGGTGTCGGCACCACCCACTTTTTCTAACCCTAACACACAATTACTCAATGCCCAAGTTTGTGAGCTTTGTAGTCTTTGGCATCAATAATTTGCTTTGAAATGAAAAAAATCTGATGGGTTGTTTGTGGCTCCACCCCCTTTTCTGAATTTGAACCCCAGTCACCCAATGACCAACTGTACCAGGTTTGAGGCCTGTGCCATTAACAGTGCAAGAATGGTAGCAATTAAATATTCCCTTGAAAAGCAGTAGGTGAAGCTTTATACACTTTTGTAGGCTCCACCCACTTTTCTGAATATTAATCCCATTCACTGAGTAACCAACTGTGCAAAGTTTTAGAACCCTCCCATTAACAGTGTAAGAATGGCTGCAGTTTACATTTTTCCAGTGAAATTTGTATTTGTCTCCACCCACTAATGACCCGGCATTGCCCGGGTATGTATTTGACTGGTGTTTGTTCCGCCCACTTCTTCTAACCCTAATGCACAAACACTCAATGACCAAATTTGTGAGCTTTGTGGTCTTTAGCATCAATAATTTGTATATTCCCATAGAAATTAAACAAATCAGATTGGCTGTTTGTGGCTCTGCCCCTCTCCAGCATTTGAACCCCAGTCACCCAATGACCAACTGTAGCAGGTTTGAGGCATCTGCTATTACCAGTGTGAAAATGGCAGCAATTTAAATATTCCCCTTGAAAAACTACAGTTGAATTTTGATTGGCTATTATAGGCTCCACCCACTTACCTGAATATTAATCTCAGTCACCCAGTGACCATTAGAGTTGAGCCGAAATTTTCGTAATTTCGCATTACTAAAATTACGCATGCAAAATTTGCGATTACGATGCGAAATTACGGTAGCGTAATTGCCATTAAAATCGTAATTGAAAATACCGTAAGCGTAATTTTCAACGCGTAATTTTGCGTTTCGTTCATGCCGTAATTTCGCATTAAACGCTACCGTAATTTCGCGTTAAACCGTAACGCTCCGTATAATATAAAAAAGCCGCCGACTTTAAGGGTTAATAGCAAAGCCCCCTTAAATGCTAAGAGCCTCAAATTTTGAGCATATATTAAGGAGATCAGGAGGAATAAGAGGAAAAAAATTTTTTTCAAAAAGACCTTATAGTTTTTGAGAAAATCGATGTTAAAGTTTCAAAGGAAAAATGTAAACATTTAAAAACCCGCCGACTTTAACGGTTAATAGCAAAGCCTGCTTAAAGTTTAGGAACACCAAATTCCCAGGGTATATTAAGGGGATCAGTGGGAATAAGAGGAAAAATTTTTTTTCAAAAAGACCTTATAGTTTTAGAGAAAATCGATTTTTAAGTTTCAAGGGCGAAAATGTCTTTTAAATGCGGAAAATGTCAGGTTTTTTTGCACAGGTAACAATAGTGTATTATTTTCATAGATTCCCCCAAGTGGGAAGAGTTTTACTTACTTCGTTCTGAGTGTGGGAAATATAAAAAAAAAAAACGACGTGGGGTCCCCCCTCCCAGACCTCTTTAACCCCTTGTCCCCCATGCAGGCTGGGATAGCCAGAATGCGGAGCACCGGCCGCGTGGGGCTCCGCACCCTGACTATACCAGCCCGCATGGTCCATGGATTGGGGGGTCTCGGAAGGGGAGGGGCAGCCAAGCTTTCCCCTCCCCCTCCGAGCCCTTGTCCAATCCAAGGACAAGGGGCTCTTCTCCACCTCCGATGGGCGGTGGAGGTGGAGGCCGCGATTTCCTGGGGGGGAGGTTCATGGTGGAATCTGGGAGTCCCCTTTAAAAAGGGGTCCCCCAGATGCCCACCCCCCCTCCCAGGAGAAATGAGTATAGAGGTACTTGTACCCCATACCCATTTCCTTTAAGAGTTAAAGTAAATAAACACACAGACACTTAGAAAAAGTATTTTAATTGAACAAAAAACATAACCACGAAAAAAGTCCTTTAATATTCTTAATTAACCATTAATACTTACCTGTCCCTTTAAATAAATGATCCCTCGCAATATCCTCGGAAATGTTCTATCAGTTACAATGTAACAAAGTTATTACAATGTAACAACTTTGTTACATTGTAACTACGCCGCACCCGACGTCACTCACCGCCGCCGCCGCCGCCGCGTCTGTGCTGCACACATTCCCGACAGAGCTCTGAGCTATAGCTCAGAGCTCTGAGAAGCATCTTTGTATTTTGGCTCCAAGGAGCCCCATTGGTCCTTAGCAGACCAATGGGGTTCCTTCTGATTTAAAGGAACCCCATTGGTCTGCTAAGGACCAATGGGGCTCCTTGGAGCCAAATACAAAGATGCTTAGAGAGCTCTGAGCTATAGCTCAGAGCTCTGTCGGGTCCTGCAGCACAGACGCGGTGGCGGCGGTGATGAGTGACGTCGGGTGCGGCGTAGTTACAATGTAACAAAGTTGTTACATTGTAATAACTTTGTTACATTGTAACTGATAGAACATTTCCGAGGATATTGCGAGGGATCATTTATTTAAAGGGACAGGTAAGTAATAATGGTTAATTAAGAATATTAAAGGACTTTTTTCGTGGTTATGTTTTTTGTTCAATTAAAATACTTTTTCTAAGTGTCTGTGTGTTTATTTACTTTAACTCTTAAAGGAAATGGGTATGGGGTACAAGTACCTCTATACTCATTTCTCCTGGGAGGGGGGGTGGGCATCTGGGGGACCCCTTTTTAAAGGGGACTCCCAGATTCCACCATGAACCTCCCCCCCAGGAAATCGCGGCCTCCACTTCCACCGCCCATCGGAGGTGGAGAAGAGCCCCTTGTCCTTGGATTGGACAAGGGCTCGGAGGGGGAGGGGAAAGCTTGGCTGCCCCTCCCCTTCCGAGACCCCCCAATCCATGGACCATGCGGGCTGGTATAGTCAGGGTGCGGAGCCCCACGCGGCCGGTGCTCCGCATTCTGGCTATCCCAGCCTGCATGGGGGACAAGGGGTTAAAGAGGTCTGGGAGGGGGGACCCCACGTCGTTTTTTTTTTTATATTTCCCACACTCAGAACGAAGTAAGTAAAACTCTTCCCACTTGGGGGAATCTATGAAAATAATACACTATTGTTACCTGTGCAAAAAAAACGGACATTTTCCGCATTTAAAAGACATTTTCGCCCTTGAAACTTAAAAATCGATTTTCTCAAAAACTATAAGGTCTTTTTGAAAAAAAAATTTTTTCCTCTTATTCCCACTGATCCCCTTAATATACCCTGGGAATTTGGTGTTCCTAAACTTTAAGCAGGCTTTGCTATTAACCGTTAAAGTCGGCGGGTTTTTAAATGTTTACATTTTTCCTTTGAAACTTTAACATCGATTTTCTCAAAAACTATAAGGTCTTTTTGAAAAAAAATTTTTTCCTCTTATTCCTCCTGATCTCCTTAATATATGCTCCAAATTTGAGGCTCTTAGCATTTAAGGGGGCTTTGCTATTAACCCTTAAAGTCGGCGGCTTTTTTATATTATACGGAGCGTTACGGTTTAACGCGAAATTACGGTAGCGTTTAATGCGAAATTACGGCATGATACGACTGTAATGCGAAAATTACGCTTACGCGAAATTTCGCAAAATCCTTCTTCATTACGATTATGTACTTACGGCCATAATCGTAATTACACTAATTACGCGAAATTTCGCAAAATCGTAATTAGGTCATTACGCTCATCTCTAGTGACCATCTGGGCAAAGTTTGGGAACCCTGCCATTAACAGTGTAAGAAGGCCTGCAGTCTAGATTTTCCCAGTGAAATTTGGTTTTGGCTCCGCCTACTTTTTGTAACCTGGGCATACAGTCACTCAATGACCAAGTTTGTGAGCTTTGGTGTCCTTGGCATCAATATTTTGCATTTTCCCAAGAAATGAAACTGTTTGTGGCTCTGTCCCCTCTTCTGAATTTGAACCCCAATGATTAACTGTACCAGGTTTGAGGCTTGTGCCATTAATAGTGCAAGAATGGCAGCAATTTTAATATTCCCCTTGAAAATCAACAGGTGATTTTGATTGGCTTTTTTAGGCTCCACTCACTGACCAAGTTTATGAGCTTTGTGGTCTTAGGCATCAATAAGTTGCATTTTACCATTGAAATTAAACAAATCTGATTGGCTGTTTTTGGCCCACTCCCTTTTCAGAATTTAAACCCCAGTCTCCCAGTAACCAACTGTACCAGGTTTGAGGCATCTGCTATTAACAGTATACGAATGGTAGCAGCTTAAATATTCCCTTTGAAAATCGAAAGGTGAATTTTTATTGGATGTTGTAGGCTCCACCTACCTTCCAAATTCTTAATCTCATTCACCCAGTGACCAACTGTGCAAAGTTTGAGAACACTGCCATTAACGGTGTAAGAACGGCTACAGTTTATATTTTTCTAGTAAAATTTGTTTTGGCTCCGCCCACTTTTTGTAACCTGGACACACAGTCACTTAATGATCAAGTTTGTGAGCTTTCAGGTTCCTGGCATCAAAAATGTGTGAATGGAAGCAGTTTATCCACCAAGGAAATCTGATTGGCTGTTTGTGGAACCACCCCTTTTGTGAATTTGGACCCCAGTCACCCAAAGACCGACCGTAGCAAGTTTGAAGCCTCTGCCATTAACAGTGTAAGAATGGCAGCAGTTTAAATATTCCCCTTGAAAATCAATAGGTGAATTTTGATTGGCTGTTGTAGGCTCCACCCACTTTCTTGAATCTTAATCGCATTCACCCAGTGACCAACTGTGGCAAGTTTGAGAACCCTGTGATTAACAGTCTAAGAATGGTTGCAGTTTACATTTTCCCATTTAAAATGAATTGCTGAAATTTGATTGGCTGTTTTATGCTCCGCCCACTTTCCCTGGATTTGTAACCTCGGTCACCAAGTGACCACCTGTGCGGGAACTCTGGCTTGATTACTGTGAGAATGGCAGCCTTTTACATTTTTTCCATTGACTTGAATGGGTGAAATCTGATTGGCTGTTTGTTGCTCCGCCCGCGTGTGCAGGGGGGCCGCGAAACCCCTAGAATATATCATCCCAGGTAGTAAGGGATCTGCATACCAAGTTTTGTTCAAATCGGTCAAGCCGTTTTTGCGTGATCGCGGCACATACACACACACATACACACACACACACACACATACATTCGATTTTATATATATAGATATAGCACTCAAAATCTTCTGCAGCACTTTACAGAATACATAGCGATGTACTGGCTGTCCTCAGAGGAGCTCACAAGCTAATCCTGTCATAGTCTAATGTTCTACCATATTATTATTATGTATTTATATAGCACCGCCAACGACATCTTCTGCAGCACATTACAGAATACATAGTCATGTCACTGACTGTTCCCAGGAGGAGTTTATAATCATATCCTACTATAATCATAATCCAAAGTCCTACCACATTATTATTATGTATTCATATAGCACTGACATCTTCTGCAGCACATTACAGAGTACATAGTCATGTCACTGGCTGTCCTCAGAGGAGCTCACAATATAATCCTACCATAGTCATAGTGTAATGTCCTACCATATTATTATTATGTATTTATATAGCACTCAAAATCTTCTGCAGCACTTTACAGAATACATAGCGATGTACTGGCTGTCCTCAGAGGAGCTCACAAGCTAATCCTGTCATAGTCTAATGTCCTACCATATTATTATTATGTATTTATATAGCACACACTAGATCTTACAGCTGAATGCATTATTCTCCTCCTTATCCCACCAGCTAGAAGTCATTACATCGTGTTCCATGTAGTCATCCATCTTCCCATTTCCCACAGCAACAGCACTCATCACTTTAGCTGTAGCCAAGAGATGTGTCTGTATGAGCTTGTAGTAAATTTGTCACCCTAAGAATTGGATTCTGGTCCCTACAAGAGACAGTTATGGTTTGTGTGTATTCTTTTAGACTCATAGGGGGCAGTTAATAAAAGTGGACCTTGGGCACTTACAAAAATTAGAAATCCAGCCCTGTGCCATGGTCACCATGCGATGCGCCGTTCATCTCACATGACGACAGCCTGTCTGTGTGAGCCGTCCCCCCCCCACACACACAGCACACATGCGGCTGAACATGCAATTTAGTCATCAGAGAGCTGTGCAGTAAACTTCCGGGGGGGGGGGGGGTGGCGCACTTGGGCAGCTTTGCCTCTGTTGATGGTGGACCTTGTCCCGGCCCTGAGTGCTAGGACAGGTCGTGGGGAGCTGGAGATTTTTTTGCCATGTTACTGGATGCTCCTGTGCAATGCCTGCAGGCTCATGCGTCCTTTTGAGGAGGTGACAAACCTGGTGAGTCGTAGTGAAGGCACCATCAGCGACCTGATCCCATACGCTTTCTTCCTGGAGTGTGCCTTGTGAAAAGTGATGGATCAGGCCATAAAAGAGCATGACCAGGAAGAGGAAGAGCTGTGGGCACCATCACCAGAACCAGACATCGTCAAAACCTACTGTACCTGTGGCAACATAGAGAGAGGAGTCATCTGAGGAAGAGGAGTCAGACGAGGAAGGTATCTAGGAGGAGGTGGATGAACAACCGCAGCTGGTGTCCCAGAGGGCTTGTGGTCAACTTTCATGTACCCGTGGTGTTGTACGTGGCTGGGGGAGGAGGAGACCTTCCGTGACGTCACTGAGGAAGAGGAGATGGCTAGCTTGGCATCCATCCTTGTGCAAATGGGGTCTTTCATGCTGTCCTGCCTGTTGAGAGAGCCCCCTATAAAAAGGCTCAAGGTGAACAACCTGTACTACTAGACCCTTAGTATAAGCACAAAGTGGCTGAACTGTTACCAAATCACAATAAATCAGAAAGGATACAGCCTGCAAAGTATGCTGTACACTGCATTCAAGGGTGATGTCACAGCACAACGGTAAAGAGGTTCCAGGAATCCTTCTCATTCTCCTCCCACGTCTATGCCGACAAGGATACAATGCTCTTCTGATGTGTTGGTGATGGCGGACATGCACAGTTCTTTTAGTCCGACACATCGCCACAGCCCTTTAGGATCCACCCTCAGAGAACACCTCGACCGACAGGTAGCCAACTACCTGGCCTTAACTGAGGATATTGACACTCTGAGGAGCGATGAACCCCTGGACTAATAGGTGAGCAGGCTTGACCTGTGGCCTGAGCTCTTACAATTTGCCATTGAACCTCTGTCTTGCCCTGCCTCAAACGTCCTGTCAGAAAGGACCTTCAGTGCAGCAGGAGAGATTGTCACTGAGAAGTCGCCTAGGTCAAAAAAGAGTTGACTACTTGACCTTTATTAAAATGAATGAGGCATTGATCCTGGTGGTTTACTGCCTGCCCAGAGACTTGTAAATCAGTCCCCACACAGCTGTATATCATCTCTGCACGCCACGTGACTTGTCCACCACAACCAACATAACAAGGGCCCCCGCTGATCCTGAAATTTTAAGGCCGCTGCTATAGCTGCTATAGCAGTGGCCACTACAACACCTAATTTTTCAGGCATGTGTGCATGCCTAATTTTTCTGGCCTGTGGTACTAAACTGTGGCTGAAAAAAGGCATGCACTTGTGTCCATTCCCCTTGTAATATTGTTACCTTGTCACGATGAAAGGGCTTGCATATCGCAATGAAGCAATGACCTCTATAAGTGTGTTGGGGACACACCCAAGATGATAAGGTCATTGCTTCATTGTGGACAGACCAAATTCTAACGGCTGGATACATAATCAGTGTTTTCTACCTCAGCCCAACCATAGGGGCTGGAAAACCGCCATCACCTGCACTCTCGCCAATGTGCACATATAAGCACGGCAACCAGTAAACAAAGATTGCCACCGAGAGGACTAATATTTAAGTTCTGAGAGTGTAAACTATTAACAACTCTTTGCAGTTGTTTAAAGTACATTAAGAGTTTGGTCTGTCTGTGTGAAGTGGACATAACCCTTACATTACCACCATGTGTACACACTCCAAACATTTTAAAGCAGCCCTTTATTCCTCAAATGTAGGAATGTACTGTGATTTCTGCCCTTCAGGGACTAAAACCCTGCGTCAACTCTTTGGTTTGACATTTGGCATAGATCCCCCTCTTCAATGCCAAAGTCCAGGTGTTAGACCCCTTGAAACAACTTTTCCATTACTTTTGTGGCCAAAAAGAGTCCCTGTAGGTTTTGAAAATTGGCCTGCCCATTGAAGTCTATGGCGGATCGCCCAGTTCACGCGAACTCAAAATTTTTACAGAAGTTCGAGTTTGGTGTCCGCGAACCCAAAATCTGATTGTACAGTTGTACAGAGGCTCCAAAAGTATAAAAGTAGGGTAAAATGTTATAAAAGAATAATGGGGAGTTAGTGGTGGACTTAACTCCCCAAAATAGACACAGAAAAAATGTTGCTTAATTCAACAAAAGCGATTTATTTACATACTCCCGATAGAGGCAATGCATTTCGTGGGCACATCACACTTCATCGGCAATAATATTGGAGTAAAATCGATTGTACTCTGGACATGGCCAGAATGGTTTCTCAGGATGTAATAAGTGAAATAGTTGTTGTAATTCCTCAGCATAAAGACGCTTGGCAGGAACCCATGACCTTTCCTCAGGACCATAACCCTTCCAGTGGACCAGATACTGCACAGAATTCTGCACCCTGCGCGAATTCAGGATCTCCTCAATTTCATATTCAGGCTCCCCATCAATCACTACTGGGGGGGGGGGGAGAGGAATCCACATGCACAGCAGGTTTTAACAATGAAACATGAAAGGATTTTACGCCCCTCATACTGGCTGGAAGCGCTACTCTGTATGCCACCTCATTAACCTTTTCACTAATGGGATACGGACCAATATATCTAGGCCCCAACTTGACTGAAGGTTGTCTTAAGGCAATATGATGGGTGGAGACCCAGACCATGTCACCTTGTGCGAAAACCCACTCAGGGGATCGTCTTTTATCCGCTTGCCTTTTTTGAACCTCGAAAGCTTTCTCTAGATTAACTTTCACCATGGTCCATGTTCGTTTAAGGACTCTTGCCATCCTTCCAAAGTAGGAAAGGGAGAATTACTCACGGGTAAAGGAGAGAATTTAGGTGATCTCCCTGTGACTACCAGAAATGGTGAAAAGCCTGAGGACGAGTTTCTAAGATTGTTATGTGCGAATTCTGTGAAAGGAAGGAACTTAACCCACTCATGCTGAGCATCAGCCACATAACATCTATAAAAATGTTCAAGGGACTGGTTCATCCTTTCAGTTTGACCATTCGTCTGGGGGTGATAACCCGAAGAAAAAGCCAGGGTCAAACCTACTGACTGACAGAAAGCTCGCCAAAATCTGGAAACAAACTGCACTCCTCTGTCTGAAACCACATTCACCGGTATCCCATGCAGCCGGAAAATGTGGGTGACAAACAAGTCCACAAGTTCTTGAGCTGAGGGAAGTTTTTTCAAAGGCACAAAATGAACCATTTTGCTGAAACGGTCCACTACCACCCATATAACAGTCATTCCCTGTGAACTAGGAAGTTACCCCACAAAGTCCATGGAGATGTGAGTCCAAGGCTCCATAGGCACTGGTAAGGGTTGTAGTGTCCCTGAAGGAACTTGTCTGGAAGCTTTGCTCCGAGCACAAACTGAACAGGCCAATACAAACTCCTTGCAATCATTTTTTAGTGACGGCCACCACACACATCTGGACAACAGCTCCTGGGTTCTGGTTATGCCCGGGTGTCCCATATTCTTATGACCGTGAAATAATTGTAAGACATGAAGACGCAGATGGAGCGGTACAAACAGGAGATTATCAGGTTTCCCTTCTGGAGAGTCTTGTTGATAAGACCCCAGAGTGGTTGTCAGATCCTCCTGAGGTTCAGTAGCTGCCACCACTACATGTTCAGGTAGAATGTTTACAGGTGATGAGGGCTGAACTGTCTCATAATCAAACCTACGGGACAATGCATCTGCTTTGATATTTTTGTTACCCGGTTTATAAGTTATTATGAACTTGAATCTAGAGAAAAAGAGTGCCCACCGAGCCTGTCTTGGGTTGAGCCTCTTAGCCCCTTCAATGTACTCCAAATTCTTATGATCAGTATAAACTGTGATCACATGTTCAGCTCCCTCCAACCAATGACGCCACTCCTCAAACGCCATTTTGATTGCCAACAATTCCCTGTTACCAATGTCATAGTTTTTCTCCGCTGATGAAAACTTGCGAGAGAAAAAAGCACATGGATGCAAACGTCCCTGAATCCCTGAATGCTGAGACAGAACAGCCCCCACTCCTTTCTCAGAGGCATCCACCTCCACAATGAAAGGGCAAGTTACATCTACATGTCTGAGGATAGGGGCAGAACAGAATAATGTCTTCAACTGAGAAAAAGCTGCACAAGCTTCCTCAGCCCAGTTGCAGACATCTGCCCCTTTTTTTTGTCAGGTTAGTGAGAGGGGCGACCACAGAAGATAACCCTTTGATAAACTTTTTATAATAGTTAGCAAATCCCAGGAACCTTTGGAGTGCCTTCAAACCCACGGGTTGAGGCCACTCCAAAACAGCAGAGACTTTTAGGATCCATGGACAGTCCAGTGGTGGAGATAATGTACCCCAGGAAAGGAACCTCAGAGACTTCAAATAAACACTTTTCAATCTTTGCGTATAAACAATTTTGTCTTAGCTTATTCAGTACAAATTTTACATGCTCCCTGTGTTCCTTGAGACTTTTCGAGAAAATCAAAATGTCGTCTAAATAAACAACAACAAACCGACCCAGTACATCTCTGAAAATGTAATTCACCAACTCCTGAAACACTGCAGGAGTATTGCACAACCCGAAGGGCATTACTAAGTATTCATAATGCCCGTCGGGTGTGTTGAAGGCTGTTTTCCACTCGTCCCCCTGTCTGATACGAATCAAATTGTATGCCGCCCCTCAGGTCTAGTTTGGAGAACAGTTGGGCCCCAGATACTTGTGAAAATAAATCTTCGATTAACGGCAGGGGGTAGCGATTTGGGATGGTTATTTTGTTCAAAGCTCTATAGTCAATACAAGGACAGAGTCCACCATCTTTTTTTGAACAAAAAAGAACCCTGCCCCTGCCGGTGATTTGGATGGACGGATGAAACCTTTCTCAAGGTTCTCTTTGATATAGTTCTTCATGGCCAACTGTTCTGGACCTGAGAGGTTGTACAAATGTCCCCTGGGAGGCATGGTACCAGGCCTTAAATCTATAGGACAATCAAATTCCCTGTGAGGAGTAAGTTTATCCTCAGAGCGTGGGCAAAAAATGTCTTGAGTATGCGGCATACTGAGAAGGAACACCCTCAATGTGGATTATAGCAGAACACAGGGTAATTTTTCCTAAACAATGTTTTTTTCACTCTTGGGACCAGGCCAGTAGTTGCCCCATGTTCCAATCAATTTGAGGAGAATGTTTATGTAACCAAAGGAGACCAAGGACAATAGTAGAAGAGGACATGTTCAGGACATAGAATTGTATTTCCTCCCTATGCAGTACCCCCACACGACAAGTGAGGAGAGGGGTCTGCGAGAGGGGTTGCTTGTTCTGTAGGGGAGAATCGTCTATAGCGGTTACATAGATCTGCCTTTCCATGGAAAGGATGGGAACATTCCATTTTGAGGCTAGATCTAGGTAGATAAAGTTTGCCGCTGAGCCTGAATCAATAAAGGCCTGAGTAGCGTAAACTTGATTCCCCCACGTAATTGAACAAGGTAACAACATTTTGGTATTCTTTTGAGGTAAAACAGGTTCGCCTAGGGTAGTACCTCCCACTACACCTAGGCGCAGACGTTTTCCGACTTCTTGCTACAATTTTGGACAAGATGACCCTTCTCCCCACAGTATAGGCAAAGACCCTCTTTCCTTCTCCTAGTTTTTTCAGTCTCTGACAGTTTGGAGTGACCCATTTGCATAGGCTCATCGGTACTAGTCGTGACCGAGGGTGTGGAAAAAACAGCCCTAGGAGGAGCACGAGATCTGCCCTGCTTATGGTATCGGATCCTGCGATCTATCTTAATAGCCAACGTGATAGCCTCGTCTAATGACTTGGGTTCTGGATGGCTAATCATAACGTCTGAAACTGAATCTGACAACCCCGTGAGGAAACGATCCAATAAAGCAAAGTGTTCCCACCTGGAAGACACTGCCCATTTTCTAAATTCTGATGCATAATCTTCGACAGTATTGTGGCCCTGACGGAGATTTTTCAGCTTCCTCTCTGCTGTAGTGGCAATGTCAGGGTCGTCATAAATGACTGCCATGGCCTTAAAAAATGCCTGCACAGATGACAAGGCCTCATGGTCATCAGGCAGATTATAAGCCCAGGTCTGGGAATCCCCATGTAACAAAGTTTTAATTAACGTCACCCTTTGGACTTCAGTGCCTGACGATATGGGTCTAATTTCAAAATAAGACATACACCTGTTTTTGAAATGACTAAAGTCTGATCTATGACCTGAACATTTCTCTGGGATTGCCACCTTAGGTTCAACTACCGGAGGGGGAGGCACTGATGATGCAGGTCCCTGCAAGTTGCGTACAGCATCAGACAGGAGATTTATCTGAGCCTGTTGTGACTTGACCATATTCTTCAACTGCTCGACAGCTGTAGTTAAGGCCTGCAACTGCTGACATAGGGCCTCCATAATGATATTGGTCTGTTGTTATGTAACGATCAGTGAGGTATCTGATCATCACAACTAGCTCTAATCAGTACAATAGTCAGTATTTTATTCAAAAGTGTGATCACACGTGATTGGGTGCACAGTAATATACAGGAGCACTGGGGAGTGATAGCCCTGATTGACAGGGGCTTTCACTCCCAAAGAGAGGTCGTACAGGCAAAGTCGTTAACAGATTGGTCAGTCAGAAGTACAGAATCGTCAGGCAAGATTCGGAGAGAGTATACAGGCAGTAGTCGGCAACAGATCAGATTGGCAAAGGTACAGAATCGTAAGGCTAAATCAGAGTGAGTGTTCAGGCAGTAGTCAGCAACAGATCAGATTGGCAGAGGTACAGAATCGTAAGGCAGAGAGTAATCAGACGTTCAGGCAAAAGGTCATACACAGTAATAAACAATTTACAATAATAATAATCCTAAACTAAGTGCGAATCCCCGGGGTCCTACCGGTTCAAGCACACACGGATCTGACTAAGGTCTGAGAGCTTTCACTGCGAAGTTTCAGCAACAACAGACAAAGAGCAAATGACAAGCACATCCTTAAATACAGATGGTAATTCAAACAGCGCCGCCCAGAAAGCCAATCAGAAGGCTTGAAAGACAGGCTGCTGTCAGCTGACCTCCAGGTCAGCTGACACGTCTCCTCAGCCCATAAATATGCTGGCGCTCCGTGCACGCACGAGCCAGCCGCTCTCTATGTGGCACCGATAGACCGGACCTCCCAGAGACCGTCGGGAGGCCTGGAGACGCCGCAGCGGTGTCTGCCGTGACGTCAGACGCGGAAGCGGCGGTCGTGCCGCTATCCGCATTAGAGGTAATTCCACCATTCCTGACAACCCATAAGTTACAGTGCATACTACACTATATTGGGCTCTCGGTGTTCCCCCTCCTTATCTATTAACCAAAATCTGATGTTCACAACTTCTCTAGTTTTCGAGTGATCGCAGGCGCGGCACATACATACATACATACGAATATATATATATATATATATATATATATATATATATATATACTGTATATACAGGATCTTCTCAAAAAATTAGCATACTGTGATAAAGTTCATTATTTTCTGTAATGTACTGATAAACATTACACTTTCATATATTTTAGATTCAAATACACATAACTGAAGTAGTTCAAGCCTTTTATTGTTTTAATATTGATGATTTTGGCATACAGCTCATGAAAACCCAAAATTCCTATCTCAAAAAATTAGCATATTTCATCCGACCAATAAAAGAAAAGTGTTTTTAAAACAAAAAAAGTCAACCTTCAAATAATTATGTTCAGTTATGCACTCAATACTTGGTCGGGAATCCTTTTGCAGAAATGACTGCTTCAATGTGGTGTGGCATGGAGGCAATCAGCCTGTGGCACTGCTCAGGTGTTATGGAGGCCCAGGATGCTTCGATAGTGGCCTTAAGCTCATCCAGAGTGTTGGGTCTTGCGTCTCTCAACTTTCTCTTCACAATATCCCACAGATTCTCTATGGGGTTCAGGTCAGGAGAGTTGGCAGGCCAATTGAGCACAGTAATACCATGGTCAGTAAACCATTTACCAGTGGTTTTGGCACTGTGAGCAGGTTCCAGGTCGTGCTGAAAATAAAATCTTCATCTCAATAAAGCTTTTCAGCAGATGGAAGCATGAACTGCTCTAAAATCTCCTGATAGCTAGTTGCATTGACCCTGCCCTTGATAAAACACAGTGGACCAACACCAGCAGCTGACATGGCACCCCAGACCATCACTGACTGTGGGTACTTGACACTGGACTTCAGGCATTTTGGCATTTCCCTCTCCCCAGTCTTCCTCCAGACTCTGGCACCTTGATTTCCGAATGACATGTAAAAGTTGCTTTCATCAAAAAAAAGTACTTTGGACCACTGAGCAACAGTCCAGTGCTGCTTCTCTGTAGCTCAGGTCAGGCGCTTCTGCTGCTGTTTCTGGTTCAAAAGTGGGTTCATGCTTCCATCTGCTGAAAAGCTTTATGGAGATGAAGATTTCATTTTTCAGCACGACCTGGCACCTGCTCACAGTGCCAAAACCACTTGTAAATGGTTTACTGACCATGGTATTACTGTGCTCAATTGGCCTGCCAACTCTCCTGACCTGAACCCCATAGAGAATCTGTGGGATATTGTGAAGAGAAAGTTGAGAGACGCAAGACCCAACACTCTGGATGAGCTTAAGGCCGCTATCGAAGCATCCTGGGCCTCCATAACACCCGAGGCTGATTGCCTCCATGCCACGCCGCATTGAAGCAGTCATTTCTGCAAAAGGATTCCCGACCAAGTATTGAGTGCATAACTGAACATAATTATTTGAAGGTTGACTTTTTTGTTTTGTTTTAAAAACACTTTTCTTTTATTGGTGGGATGAAATATGCAAATTTTTTGAGATAGGAAATTTGGGTTTTCATGAGCTGTATGCCAAAATCATCAACATTAAAACAATAAAAGGCTTGAACTACTTCAGTTGTGTGTATTTGAATCCTACTAATATAATAAATGGGAAAGTTCGGATGTTTGGATGTTTGTTACTCGATCACGCAAAAACGGTTGAACGGATTTGAATGAAATTTGGCACACACATAGTACATTACCTGGAATAAAGTATAGGATACTTTTTATTCTCATAACCAAAAAGAGACAAATACAAATTTCACTGGAAAATGTAAACTGCAGCCACTCTTACACTGTTACACTGGAGGTGTGTTTAGCTTCTAAGGGTAGAATGGTTAATTTACATATATTCAGCAGTGATGCACTGGGAGACATCTCAAGCTCACTCCAACCTGAATTATCGCAAATTCTTTCTGTTTTAAGAAAGCAAACTTTTGTTTTTCTTAACATCTTAGTAAGGGGGCTTTTAGGACCCTTACACACTCCAATGAGTTCTGGGTCACCATGAGCTTGCTGGTTAGTCTGTACCTCTCGGTGCAAGCCCTACTGCATAGAGCCAAATTAATCCATGCCATGCACTGATTAGGATCAAACAATCCAAAACAGTCTGTATGCAGGTTGGATTATCATGGCTCTGTACAAATTAACAAGCTGACACATCATTGCATTCCAGCAGTTCTAGAGGTGTGTTTAGCTTTTAAGGGTAACAATAGTTAATTTGCATATATTCAACAGTGATGCACTGGGAGATATTTTAAGCTCACTTCAACCTGAATTATCGCAAATTCTTTCTGTTTTAAGAAAGCAAACTTTTGTTTTTCTTACACTGTTAATGGTAGGGTTCTCAAACTTTGCACAGTTGGTTGATTTTCAAGGGGAATATTTCTGCCATTCTTGCACTGTTAATGGCACAAACCTGCCATTCTTGCACTGTTAATGGCACAAGCCTCAAACCTGGTATAGTTGATCATTGGGTGACTGGGGTTCAATTTCAGAAAGGGGGTGGAGCCACTAATAGCCAATCAGATTTGTTTCATTCCAATGTAAATTATTGTTGCCAAACACCACAAAGCTCACAAACTTGGTAATTGAGTAATTGATTAATTGTGTGTTAGGGTTAGGAAAGCGGGCACAGCCAACACCAGCCAAATACATAAGCAAGCAACGCAGGGTCATAAGTGGGTGGAGACAAATACAAATTTTACTGGGAAAATGTAAACAGCAGCCATTCTTACACTGTTAATGGTAGGATTCTCAAACTTTGCACAGTTGGTTACTGGGTGACTGGGATTAATATTCTGAAAAGTGGGTGGAGTCTACAAAAAACAATCAAAAATTACCTATTGATTTTTCAGGAGAATATTTCATTGCTGCCATTCTTGCACTGTTAATGGCACAAGCCTCAAACCTGGTACAGTTGATCATTGCGTGACTGGGGTTTAAATTTATATAAGGGGGTGGAGCACCAAACAGCCAATATGATTTGTTTCATTTGAATGCTGGCTATTGATGCCAAAGACTGCAAAGCTCACAAACTTGGTCATTGAGTAATTGTGTGTTAGGGTTAGGGTTAGGAAAAGTGAGCGCAGCCAACACCAGCCAAATATATAATCGGGCAATGCCGGGACATCAAAATACAAATTTCACTGAGAAAATGTAAACTGCAGCAATTCTAACACTATTAATGGTAGGGTTCTCAAACTTTGCACAGTTGGTCAATGGGTGACTGAGATTAATATTCAGAAAAGTGGGTGGAGCCTACAAAAGCCAATCAAAATCCACCTATGAATCTTTAAGGGGAATATTTAATTGATGTCATTCTTGCACTGTTAATCACCTGTACCTGGTACAGTTGGCCATTGGGTGATTGGGGTTCAAATTCAGAAAATGGGTGGAGCCACAGCCAATCAGATTTATTTTATTTCAATGCAAATTATTGATGCCAAAGACCGCAAAGCTCACAAGCTTGGTCATTAAGTAATTTTGTGTTAGGGTTAGAAAAAGTGGGCGGAGCCAACACCAGCCAAATACATACCTGGGCAATGCCAAGTCATCAGTGGGCGGAAACAAACACAAATTTCACTGGGAAAATGTAAACAGCAGCCATTCTTACACTATTAATTGTAGGGTTCTAAAACTTTGCACAGTTGGTCACTGGGTGACTGGGATTAATATTCAGAAAAGTGGGTGGAGCCTACAAAAACCCATCACAATTCACCTATTGATTTTCAAGGCAAATATTTAATTGCTGCCATTTTTGCACTGTTAATGGCACAAGCCTCAAACCTGGTACAGTTGACCATTGGGTGACTGGGGTTAAATATTTAGAAAAAGGGTGGGGCCACAAACAGCAAATCAGATGTGTTTCATTTCAATGAAAATTATTCATGCCAAAAACCACAAATCTCACAAACTTGGTCAATGACTATTGACAATTGTGTGTTAGGGTTAGAAAAAGTCGCCACAGCCAACAGCAGCCAACTACATACCTGGGAAACATTAGGACATCAGTGGATGGAGAAAATTACAAATTTCACTGCTAGAATGTAAACTGAAATTTGGCACACACATAGTACATTACCTGGAATAAAGTATAGGATACTTTTTAGTCCCATAACCAAAAAGAGACAAATACTGGAAAATATAAACTGCAGCCATTCGTACACTGTTACACTGGAGGTGTGTTTAGCTTCTAAGGGTAGAATGGTTAATTTGCATATATTCAGCAGTGATGCACTGGGAGACATCTCAAGCTCACTCCAACCTGAATTATCGCAAATTCTTTCTGTTTTAAGAAAGCAAACTTTTGTTTTTCTTAACATGTTAGTAAGGGGGCTTTTAGGACCATTGTAGTCCCATACACACTCCAATGAGTTCTGGGTCACCATGAGCTTGCTGGTTAGTCTGTACCTCTCGGTGTTACAAGCCCTACTGCGTAGAGCCAAATTAATCCATGCCATGTACTGATTAGGTTCAAACAATCCAAAACAGTCTGTATGCATGTTGGATTATTATGGCTCTGTACAAATTAACAAACTGACACATCATTTCATTCCAGCAGTTTTGGAGGTGTGTTTAGCTTTTAAGGGTAACAATGGTTAATTTGCATATATTCAACAGTGATGCACTGGGAGACATTTTAAGCTCACTCCAACCTGAATTATCACAAATTCTTTCTGTTTTAAGAAAGCAAACTTTTGTTTTTCTTACTCTGTCAATGGCAGGTTTCTTAAACTTTGCACAGTTGGTCACTGGGTGACTGGGATTAATATTCAGAAAAGTGGGTGGAGCCTACAAAAGCTAATCAAAATTCACCTATTGATTTTCAAGGGAGTGGAGCCACAGCCAATTAGATTTATTTTATTTCAATGCCAATTATTGATGCCAAAGACCGCACAGCTCACAAACTAGGTCATCCTTGAGTAATTGTGTGTTAGGATTAGAAAAAGTGGGCAGAGGTAACACTAGCCAATTACATACCCGGGCAACGCCGGGCGACCAGCTAGTCTAAAATATATGAAAGTCTAATGTTTATCAGTACATTACAGAAAATAATGAACTTTATCACAATATGCTAATTTTTTGAGAAGATCCTGTACATATATAAATAATTTCATTTGAATACAAATTTTAATCTTGTTTCTCCCATTCCAGAGGAACATAGCAGACAAGAGAAAAAAGAAGGAGAAGAAAGAAAAAGGCGGGAGGAAGAAGCTTGGAAAAAAAAGAGGCTCGAGGAAGAGAATGCCCACCTCCAGGAGACCATTCAAAAGCTGAAGAAACAGATAGAGGAAGAAAGAAAAATGACAGAGAAAAAATTAGAAAATCTTATCCGGGAGAAGCAGCGGGTAATACCATTATATCTGATCAATTAACACCTCTTGTTCCCCATGCAAACTGATATTGGCTGGGAAGGTGGAGGCTGTGAACATGGGGCTCCACCCCCAGCAATACTGACCCACATGATACCTTCAAGTGGATCCATACTAAGTAGTACAATAGTACTACCTAACTTAACTTCACTCCCTGTTGAGCATTTCTGACAGGTGGGTTTGTTTATCGAATTCAGCCTATAGCCATTTTAAAAATGCAAAACGCAAAGACAGCCTAAAAACTTGAAATGCAAACGCATTCGATTCTGAGAAAGATGCTCTCAGGAGCACTTGCAATCTTGGAGACTTGGAACTAGGAGAGCTGCAGCAGTAGATAAATGAGGAGGAGAGGTTACTTAAACTAGAGGGGTAGAGAAAAACCTAGGGAGAAAAACTGTTATTTAATATTTAACTATTTCTGTGAGGAAACGCGGAAAAGCCGCCGCAAAAGCTCAGAGTGAGGCGGCTGTTTCTGCGTCCAACATGGCGGCACAACGCGGAGAAACCGCCGCATGCCGCATGGGCAGAGCGGTGGAGTCCGCGGTGGAGGCGGCAGATTGCACGGATGGCAGAGTTGCTGACAGTGCAGCCGGACGCGGGGAAACCGCCGCTCCCTTAGAGAGCGGGGCGGCGGTCCCCGCGCTTGAATCAAGAATCACATTGCAAGACATGTCTGGTGTGGCTGGGACTGCTAGTCCACACAGATTCAGAAGGACGCGCGCGCGCGCTCAGAGGCAGAGCTTATATGACAGCCAGAAAAGGGTCAGCTGACCAGGCCGGTCAGCTGACATTTTCACCACTTTCCATTGGTCCAGCACTTAGGGAGGCGCTGGAGAGTACCTCACTATATATACTGGGTGCTGGGCATTCTCTGGTTGTCTGCCGTTGCGATCACTATGTGGTAGCACTCAGACCTTGTCTGTATCTGTGTTCTAGCATAGTTTCCAAAGGTGTTGACATCAAGGCGTTCACACCTTAGCATTAGGAACATTGAATTGTATTATTTGTTATGACCTTCTGCCTGCCTGACTATTTCTCTGAACTCTGATCTTGTACCTTGCTATTTCTGATATCCTGTTGCCAAACTCTGCTCGTTCCTGGACTCTGTACTTGCATCCTGATTCTGTACCTTATCTGTCTGTGTGGTTACGACCTGGCTTGCCGACCTCGAGAACTGGCCTTACAGTTAGAGGCAGTTCCCAGTCCCGTTAGTGACACCCTCCCTCTCGGGTGTCACTCACGCTCTGACCTTCCTACTCATAGCCTAACTCCTCCCTCCTGGAGAGTCTAGGCCATAGGAAGGAGCATTCTTCTGGTGTAATACTCAAAGTATACTGTTGCATCTCAACACTCACTTGTTCTCCTTGGTGTCCAGAGGTTAGTAGATATATCTGATTATCGGTGATACTGCAGATCACCAATAATCGGGTATATTCTGTATTCCTGGTGAGACTGCATTTCACCGGTAATCAGACCCTCTCTGTTACACCGATCGTTACAGAACGGCAGACCAATACAATATGGACGCACGCACTGACCGTCTGGGCGCACTTGCCACTTCGGTGGACAACATCAACCAAGTGCTGGGTAATCACAAAGCCTTAATTAATGCCCTATCAGGGTCTATACAAACCCTCCAGACGTCAGTGGATGAGGTGCGATCCCCTCCTAGCTCTGATATGCGTTTGCCTGTACCTGAGAAATTTTCTGGTCACAGATCAGACTTTCGAAATTTTAGAAGTAGAGTGTTATCTTACTTTGAGTTGAAACCCCGATCTTCAGGAACTATGGCCCAAAGGGTCACATTTATTAAAACTTTGTTATCAGGCGATTCTCAGACGTGGGCATACAGTTTGCCCACTGGAGATGTAGCCCTCTCTTCTGTGGATGAATTTTTTAAAGCCATGGCAGTAATTTACGACGACCCAGACCTTGCCGCGACCTCTGAGCGGAAGCTTAAGTTATTGCGTCAAGGCAAGGGTCCGGTCGAAGATTACGCAGCCGAATTTAGGAGGTGGTCAATTTCAGCCAGATGGGACACCTATGCCCTATTAGATTGTTTCTTATCAGGATTGTCAGACGAGGTTTCAGATCTCATGCTATGTTTTCCTGAACCTAAGACAGTTGATGAGGCCATTTCATCGGCCATTCACGTCGACCGCAGACTGCGCTATCAGAAACAGACCCGGGGTAGTAGTCATGTAAGAATGGTGTCCTACGCTGCGCCGCCAGTAATTCCACCTCCTCCTGTCTCGCCTCCACCCGAACCAATGCAAATTGGTCGGTCAAAATTATCCCAAGTGGAGCGAAGACGCAGGATGTCTGAACGTCTGTGTCTTTACTGCGCAGAGGGGGGTCATAGAGTACGTAATTGCCCCAACAAGCCGGGAAACGCTACTGCCTAGGAGTTGTAGGGGGTAGCACCCTAGGCACGCAGCTTTTACCCCTAGAAGATAGACGATTACTCCTTCTCTGTGCAGTCACATGGGAAGACAAAACTGAGATTTCTGAGGCTTTTGTTGATTCTGGCTCTGCAGCTAATTTTATGGATTTTGAATTTGCTAAGAGATTGGGCATTCCGTTCACCCCATTAAAACCACCTATTCAGGTTACGGCAGTAGATGATTCCCCCCTGCAAAGTAATCATCCGTTGTCCCAGACACCAGAGGTGGAAGTTACTATAGGGGTGTTACTTACAGAAAAACTACATTTTTTTGTGTTACACATGACCACCTCCACAGTCATCCTTGGCATGCCATGGCTACACTTACACTCTCCTCAGATTAATTGGGCTACCGGTCAGCTAACTAGTTGGTCAGATCGCTGTTTTCAGCAGTGTTTAGGGAGAGTGACATTGGGCCAGACCAAGATCCAGTTGGAGGGGGTACCAGTACAATACTCTGAGTATTCTGATGTGTTCTGTCCCAAGGCTGCAGATAAGTTACCTCCACATTGCCCATTTGATTGCCCCATCGATCTCCGATCTGGTTGTATGCCCCCTAGGGGTCATCTTTACAATTTGTCTGGACCAGAGAATGTGGCCATGCAGGAGTACATTCGTGAAAATTTGGCCAAGGGGTTCATTCGCCCTTCTCGGTCGCCTGCTGGCGCAGATTTCTTTTTCGTTAAGAAAAAAGATGGAGGCCTGCGGCCTTGCATTGATTACCGGGGCCTGAATAAAATCACTGTGAAGAATCGCTACCCTTTGCCCCTGATAGATGACTTGTTTACACAGATTACCGACGCTAAGATCTTTTCAAAGTTGGATTTACGGGGTGCATACAACCTGGTGCGGATCAGAAAGGGCGATGAATGGAAGACGGCCTTTAACACGCCCGACGGGCATTACGAGTACCTGGTGATGCCCTTCGGGCAGTGTAACGCCCCGGCCGTCTTTCAGGAATTGATCAATGAGGTATTCAGGGAGGTTTTGGGCAAGTTTGTGTTGGTATATCTAGATGATATACTTATCTTTTCTAACAACCTCTCCGAGCACAGGGCACATGTCAAATTTGTATTGGATAAACTGAGATAGAACATGCTTTATGCCAAGTTGGAGAAATGCATTTTCGAAGTAACATCTGTCACCTTTTTAGGGTACATTATTTCCACCTCGGGCCTGTCCATGGATCCTGCCAAGGTTTCTGCTGTGTTGGAATGGCCTCAACCAGTGGGGTTAAAATCTCTTCAGAGATTTCTAGGCTTTACCAATTACTATAGAAGGTTCATAAAGGGGTACTCCACTGTTGTTGCACCCCTCACCTGTCTCACTAAGAAAGGGGCATATACCACCCACTGGCCTCCAGAGGCGTTGCATGCATTCTCCACTTTAAAAGATTTGTTTTGCTCGGCACCCATCCTGAGACACGTTGATACTTCCTATCCCTTTATTGTTGAGGTGGACGCCTCGGAGGTTGGGGTAGGGGCTGTGCTGTCTCAGCGGTCAGGGTTACAGGGCAGACTACACCTATGTGCCTATTTCTCTCGTAGGTTCTCTCCGGCAGAGAGAAACTATGATATAGGCAACAGGGAGCTCCTGGCCATCAAACTGGCCTTTGAAGAATGGCGTCATTTTTGGAAGGAGCTGAACATACAATTACAGTTTACACTGACCACAAAAATTTAGAATACATCGAGGGAGCTAAAAGATTAAGCCCCCGTCAGGCCCGATGGTCATTGTTCTTCTCGAGATTCAGATTTATAATTGCGTACACCCCAGGGAGCAAAAACATTAAGGCAGATGCCCTGTCCAGATGCTTTGAGCCAGAGACAGCACAGCCCTCCCCCCCAGAGACCATTGTTCCCCAGAAACTGGTACTAGCTACAACTGAGACTTGGGAAGATTGGACAGAGACTTTAGGTCCCTTTCAGCAGGACGTCCCGGAGGGGAAGCCCAAAGGGGTTATGTTTATTCCACTGCCATTTCGGCTTCAGATTTTGCAGATGTTCCACTCACACAGGAATGCGGGACACCCTGGGGCCTCCAGAACACAGGACCTTGTAGCCAGATGCGCTTGGTGGCCCTCTCTGGCAGCTGATTGCAAGGAGTTTGTTAGAGAGTGTGTGGTGTGTGCGAGGAGTAAGCCCTCCCGGCTGGCACCTGTGGGAAGGTTGCAGCCTTTGCCCACCCTGAGTGAGCCATGGACCCACTTATCCATGGATTTTGTGGATGAACTCCCCAGGTCTGAGGGCATGCCGGTCATTTGGGTGGTAGTCGACCGCTTTGGTAAAATGGCCCATTTTGTGCCCTTGAAAGGACTCCCCTCGGCCCAGGAATTGGCCGATTTGTTCATCATCCACGTTTTCCGATTGCATGGCATTCCGGAAAACATAGTGTCAGATAGGGGAGTCCAATTTGTTTCCAGATTTTGGAGGGCATTTTGTCACCAAATGGGCATGGAACTGTCATTTTCGTCGGGCTACCACCCACAGACCAATGGTCAGACGGAATGAGTCAACCAATCATTGGAACAGTTTTTAAGGTGTTACGTTGCAGAAGCGCAGAATGATTGGGTAAAGTTCTTGCCCTTTGCAGAATTTGCGCACAATAATTTAAAAAGTTCCTCTTCAGGATTTTGTCCATTTCAGGTAGTGACCGGGAAATTGCCTAAATTCTCCCCATTGCCAGTCGCCTCCACTCCGTTTCCAGCTCTGGAGGCCTGGCAAAGATCATTTAAAGATACATGGTGGATTGTGAAAAATAATTTGGAGAAGGCATTTCAAAGTCAAAAGGTCAAGCTGACTGTTCATTGGAGTGGAGGTTTTTGCCAGGAGATTTAGTCTGGGTGTCCACACGTCACTTGACCTTGAAACAGCCCTCAGCTAAGTTGGGGCCCAGGTATGTGGGTCCATTCCCAGTGACCAGAAAGATCAACGATGTCACTTATGCCATTGACCTCCCTGCCAGTATGTGCAGCGTGAGATCTTTACACGTGTCCCTGCTTAAGCCAGCAGTTCATGTGGGTCCCACTCCTCCTCCTCCTGTGATGATTGATGACCAACCTGAGTACGAAGTAGAAAAGATTTTAGACTCTCGTATAGTTCAGAACTCAGTACAATATCTGGTTCATTGGAAGGGGTATGGTGTCAAGGAGAGATCATGGGTACCTGAGTGTCGCATGCTTGCTGACAAATTGAGAAGGGAGTTCCATGCGTTGCATCCTGAGAAGCCTGGTAGCTCAGAGTGAGGAGGCTGTTTCCGCGTCCAACATGGCGGCGCAACGCGGAGAAACCGCCGCATGCCGCATGGGCAGAGCGGTGGAGTCCGCAGTGGAGGCGGCAGATTGCACGGATGGCAGAGTTGCTGACAGTGCAGCCGGACGCGGGGAAACCGCCGCTCCCTTAGAGAGCGGGGCGGCGGTCCCCGCGCTTGAATCAAGAATCACATTGCAAGACGTGTCTGGTGTGGCTGGGACTGCTAGTCCACACAGATTCAGGAGGACGCGCGCGCTGAGAGGCAGAGCTTATATGACAGCCGACCAGGCCGGTCAGCTGACATTTTCACCACTTGCCATTGGTCCAGCACTTAGGGAGGCGCTGGAGAGTACCTCACTATATATACTGGGTGCTGGGCATTCTCTGGTTGTCTGCCGTTGCGATCACTATGTGGTAGCACCAGGGGCGGACTGACAACTCATGAGGCCCCCGGGCAATAGGATATTTTGGGGCCCCCATGCCAGTGTTTCCCACCTTTCACGTTATATTTTTACAGACTAAGATATAATAATTTACTGACAACAGTAAATATGTTACATTTTACACTGATAAAAACCCCTGCACCGCGCGTAGTGCGGCGCGCCAAAAAATGGGTGTGGTCACGCAACAGAATATGGGTGGGGCAAAATATACATGACCTTAGCAGTGGTGTAAAAGGTCTGACGGGGAAGTTTGAACTCTGCCATAGTGTTTCCTCGCAAAATACATGTAATCTTACAGCATTTCACCGAAAATCCATGCAATTTGGCAGAGGTTCTTCCAAAATACAGATAATATGGCAGTCGTTCCCCCAAAATAGACGTTATCTGGCAGCAGCGGTTCCCCCAAATACACATAATTTGGCAGCGGCTCCCCAAAATATGCATAATCTGGCAGCGGATCACCGAAAATACATGTAGCAGCAGTGGTTCCCCCAAAATACACAGAATCTGGAAGCAGCAGTTCCCCCATTATACACAATCTGGCAGCGGTTCCCCAAAAGTACACATAATGTGGCAGCTGTTTCTCAAAATACACTTAATCTGGCAGCAGCAGTTCCCCAAAAATAGTTACTCTGGCAGCAGTTCCCCCAAAATAGGTGCCCCCAGTATAGGTAACCAGGTCAAAAGATATCCCCAGTGGAAGTAACCAGGTCTATAGGTGTCCCCAGTATAAGTAGCCTAGTCTACAGGTGTCCCCAGAATAGATAGCCAGGTCTATAGATGTCCCCATGTAAGATAGCCAGGTCTATAGATGTCCCCAGTTAAGATAGCCAGGTCTATAGGTGTCCCCAGTATAGGTAGCCAGGTCTACAGGTGTCTCCAGAATAGGTAGCCAGGCCTATAGGTGTCCCCAGTACAGATAGCCAGGTCTATAGGTGTCCCCAGTACAGATAGCCAGGTCTAAAGGTGTCTCCTGTATAGATAGCCAGGTCTATAGGTGTCTTCTGTATAGATAGCCAGGTCTATAGGTGTCTCCTGTATAGATAGCTAGGTCTTTAGGTGTCCCCAGTATATGTAGCCAGGTGTATAGGTGTCCCCAGTATAGCCAGGTCTATTGGTGCCCCCAGTATATACAGCCAGGTCTATAGGTGCCCCCAGTATATGTAGCTAGGTCTATAAGTGCCCCCAGTATATGTAGTCAGGTGTATAAGTGCCCCCAGTATATGCAGCCAGGTGTATAGTTCTCCCCAGTATATGCAGCCAGGTGTATAGGTGTCCCCAGTATAGCCAGGTCTACAGGTGCCCCCAGTATATGTAGCTAGGTCTATAAGTGCCCCCAGTATATGTAGTCAGGTGTATAAGTCTCCCCAGTATATGCAGCCAGGTGTATAGGTGTCCCCAGTATAGCCAGGTCTATAGGTGCCCCCAGTATACGTAGCTAGGTCTATAAGTGCCCCCAGTATATGTAGTCAGGTGTATAAGTGCCCCCAGTATATGCAGCCAGGTGTATAGGTCTCCCCAGTATATGCAGCCAGGTGTATAGGTCTCCCCGTCATAGCCAGGCGTATAGGTGCCCCCAGTATATGCAGCCAGGCTTGTAGTGTCTCCAGGAGGGGAGACAGCCAGTGAAGAAGGGCGATTTGCATAGCAGCGGAGAAGCGGAGAAGCCCAGACTAGTGGCACACAGATCAGCGCTCCCTCCGGTGGCTGAACAGCGGTAAATCTCCGCCCGCTGTCAGCCGCTGCACTGACACTTTACCGATTCTGGATGGGAGAGCCAGGAAGGGGGGCCCCAAGGTGAGAGAAGGGGGGGAACTTCCCCTCTTCTCCGCTGCTCTGCCCATCGCCCTCCTTCGCTGGCTGTCTCCCCTCGTGCACAGGGCTCTCTGGCGGGCGGCGGGCCCCCCCTGACCACGGGCCCTCGGTCCGTGCCTGAGTGCCCTAATGGTCAGTCTGCCCCTGGGTAGCACTCAGACCTTGTCTGTATCTGTGTTCTAGCATAGTTTCCAAAGGTGTTGACATCAAGGCATTCACACCTTAGCATTAGGAACATTGAATTGTATTATTCGTTATGACCTTCTGCCTGCCTGACTATTCCTCTGAACTCTGATCTTGTACCTTGCTATTTCTGATATCCTGTTGCCAAACTCTGCTCGTTCCTGGACTCTGTACTTGCATCCTGCATACAGTTAGAGGCAGTTCCCAGTCCCGTTAGTGACACCCTCCCTCTCGGGTGTCACTCACGCTCTGACCTTCCTACTCATAGCCTAACTCCTCCCTCCTGGAGAGTCTAGGCCATAGGAAGGAACATTCTTCTGGTGTAATACTCAAAGTATATTGTTGCATCTCAACACTCACTTGTTCTCCTTGGTGTCCAGAGGTTAGTAGATATATCTGATTATCGGTGATACTGCAGATCACCAATAATCGGGTATATTCTGTATTCCTTGTGAGACTGCAGTTCACCGGTAATCAGACCCTCTCTGTTACACCGATCGTTACAATTTCATATTTGTTAGGAGGCCATTGGTGATGGCCCCGCATTTGATCTCGGGTCCACTGTAACACTGGGAGCTGCCTTGAAAGGGTAGCGTGGAATATTCCACCCTCATTTATTTGCAAAGCAACCTTGTTCAGTGCTAGGAATAAGGCCCCGTTCACACTTGCGGTTTAGTAAAAACCGCACCGGATGTCCGGACCGCACCGTATCCGGACCGGACCTGATCCGTACGGTTCCTATCCGGATCCGGTCCGTTTGCATCCGGTTTCCGTGCGGTGTGAACACGGTTGCGGTCCGGATCCGGTTTCTTAAGGAGATAACATCCTTTTAATTACCTGGGGTCTGGGAGGTCAGCAGAAGGGTCTGGGGTCATTGTTGGAGACAGGTGGACGTGTGGAGACCATCCGTGGATACAGAGACTGCAGTTGGGACCATGGATCCAGGCATTTTTTACTCGTAAACCTGGGAATTCTCTCTGTTGTTTGCCTCCTTCAGACATATCAGACATGTTGCTGGCAAAAAGAGCTCCAGCATGAAATCGCTGCTGCCCCACTCTTCGCTGGGCCCATGTGGTCCCCATCCAAAATGCATAGGAAGTGGGGTAGAACGTCCGGTTTTTGTAGCCAGTGTGTTGTGCGCTCTCCGGCTCTCTTTGCTTTGTATTGGCCGGATGGTGCAGTCCGGCTCCGCTCCGGATACGGCTGCCGGAGGAGCCGGACCAAAAAATAGCGCATGTTGGAACGGACGCCGGAGTCCGGATCCGGCCCGGATCCGGTCCGGCTCCGGTCCGGCAGAACGGACGCATGTGAACGGACGCATAGGCTTTCATTGCCATGCCGTGCGTCCGTTCCGTCCGTTCTGAAAGCGGTCCGGCTCCGGCACGGCGATTCCGGACGGCCACCGCTAATGTGAACCGGGCCTAAGTTGCTCTTCCATAGTTCATGTGTATAGAAGGGGTGAGATCAAAAGTATGAAATACTTAGTGGGGGCTACAGAAGCACCAGATGAGTCGGCAGAAGTGACTTCCTATGATGGCATATGATGATGGTGATACAACCTAGGAAGTAAACCACAGTAACATAGAAGGGTCAGTAATAGCAGCTATGACACTGACAGCAGGGGGAGGAAAGTAGATGCTAACCCATCCCAAGGCTGACAAGCCAAAGAAGCAGAGGTAAAAGTACAAGCACAGGCACTTTTCTTAAAGGAATACTGTAGGGAGGTCTGGGGAAAATGAGTTGAACTTACCCGGGGCTTCTAATGGTCCCCCGCAGACATGCTGTGCCTATGCAGCCACTCACCGATGCTCCGACCCCGCCTCCGGTTCACTTCTGGAATTTCCGACTTTAAAGTCTGAAAACCACTGCGCCTGCATTGCTGTGTCCTTGCTCCCGCTGATGTCACCAGGAGCATACTGCGCAGACCCAGTATGGTCTGTACCTGCGCAGTACGATCCTGGTGATATCAGCGTGAGCGAGGACACGGCAACGCAGGCGCAGTGGTTTTCAGACTTTAAAGTCTGAAATTCCAGAAGTGAACTGGAGGCGGGGCCGGAGCATCGGTGAGTGGCTGCGTAGGCACAAGATGTCTGTGGGGGACCATTAGAAGCCCCAGGTAAGTTCAACTAATTTCCCCCCGACTCCCCCACAGTATTCCTTTAATACAACAGTAGGGGAAGTGAAAGATAAGGCTCCAGGACAACAGCAGGAAAAGAAAGGAAGAATGGTTGTGTGGAGCTCTCCAGTCTGGAGCGTCATCATTCTCAAAACAGATAAACATGGCATGCGTGTACCATTTCCCACTGAGCAATTTACAGAAGACAGTCCAGTCCAGATCCCATTTAGGAACAAATTTCCTGCTCTTACATATACAAAACAAACAAACAAAAACACATTGCTACCTGAAATCCACTGAAGGGGGGCCAATGTTATCCTCTGCTGTTCCACCTATGCCTCCTCCCCCTATTACTTCACCTTCAACATTCATGGCAAATGGTTCTTATCATACCACTGCTAGTCAGTCATGAAGCAGTTAGGAAGTTTCTGGTCATGGCAGAAGGATCCATGGGCATTGCCGGATTTCAGGCACGGCCACAAAGGCTATGGCTTAGGGCACCAGGAAGCAAGTGGCAGGCAGTGGGCTGGCACACTCATGCACTCAACCTGCCAAACATGTAAACTGCAGCAGCAGTCGGAAAAGGGTCTGGGACTCAGGGGATGAAGAGGCAGCAAACGGGAGCAACTCGCCTGTGACCTGAATGACTATACTGTGTGTGCGGGGTGGGAAAGGGGGGGGGGGGGGGGTTCTGGCATCCTATACTGGGTTTTGGGGGTGGGAAAAGTGGGCTCTGGCTGACTATACTAAGTGTGGGGAGGGAGGGGGGCTCTGGCTTACCATACCAGGTGTGGGGTGGGAAAGGGGGGCTCTGACTGACTAGACTGTGTGAGAGCAGGGCCAGATTAGTATTTTTTACCATCCAAAGCCCACTATCACCAGCTGCCCTTGGACCAACAGCATCCTAAACATGATGGCAGGGATTAGATCGTAGGTTTATCTGAGGACTGTAAGTGAAGTGATGGCAGGGATTACATTATAAACTCCTCTGAGGACAGTTAGTGAAGTGATTAGACTGTAAGTTCCTTGGCAAGCGGCACACTTAGTGAGTGACAGTGACTGTCAGAGATCACTGTATATGCCCATTCACTGCCCCTTCTTCCCCAGAGTGCCAGTTCCGGCTCTTGGTAGCTGCCCACCGCTATTTCCAAACTCTGTGTAGCAGGTCAAATGTTCGGCAGGCTAACTGCTACTGCCACCCTGCTGCCCGCAGCCCACCCCTTACTTTTCTGGTTCCCTAGGCCATGGTTGTTGTGGCCTTGCCTGAAATTCTGCCATGCTGTGGGGTTCTGGTATGCTATACTGGGTGTGGTGGTGGGTATTTTTAAGCACTCTCCCTGGGAGCAAATTCACCTAAAAAGGCAACTGAGCACCAGGATTTTTTTTTTAATGAACCTTCCCATTAGGGAGGTTTATAATGAAGTGTGTCACTACTTACCTACGGGGTGCTTCTCCTCAGACTGACTACATCTGCTGAATTTTTTAGTGCCTTGTGTGCAATGCACTGCAATGCATGCCAGGGGGTTCAGGTGGGATCACCTCTGTACTCACATCCACAGACTACATCTCCCAGCATGCATTGCGGCACATGCGAGGCACTGCTGGGAACTGCAAATCTTGGCAGATGAGGACAGTATGTACAGAAGATGGCATGTCCCATACAAGCCAGGAGCCACAGGAGCAGCACCCCATAGGTAAGTACTGGGGCTCACTATAACCCCACCCCCCTCCCCATTGGCACACCACATTACAAACCTCCCTTATGGGAGAAAAAATCCTGGTGCTCAGTTCCCTTTAGCCAGAGTTGGAAGAGGAGGAGGACAAATAGAGGAGGATGAGGGGGGAATTTTTGTAAACATGATGCAAGACATGTCGACCCTCAGCTTCTACTGCCGCACACCAGGTATTGTCTGGGCAGGGGACCAACTATTGAGGAGGATAAGCCCAGGGGCCAACTATATCAAATGCCGGTGCAGATGTTGCAATAATTCTGTAGGAACCTTCATATTCGTAGTATCAAAAATAGGGATGGTCAGCAGGGTCAGACTGGGACACTTGGGGCCCACCAAAAGAAATTTCAACCTGGGGCCCACACATCCCATGATTGCAGTGAAAAAAAGGGCGTGACCATGCACCAGAAGGTGGGCGTGGTCATGATGTATTATGGACAGGGCCAAATGTACATGATCTTAGCAGCATTGTAATTCAGAGACACTGCTGCCCAGCAAAACTTTGCATAGAGTCCCCTCCTTCAATTTAAAGTAATGTCCTACTTTGCAGAGGTTGCAACCGCAGAGGTTGCGACCACATTGGGGCCCTTGGGCCAAAGGGGCCCCGAAGGGCCCTCCCTCAACTACAGTATTACCTCTCTATTGGTCCTGTGCTCATAATAATCACTTCTATAGATACTTTGAACAGTGGTAATCATTAACAAGCTATTTCCCATCCCCTTCTTGCACCTCTGACACTGTAGTTGCCATTGGCAGGTTTTGGTGCGTCGTATCAATTGTTATGTATAGAGTGCTTTGGGGGCCCCATTGTAAAATTTGCATCGAGGCCTACAGCTCCTTAGCTACACCACCGCTCTCAGCATGAGTGATTACAGCACTGAGAAGAGAATTTTTGTGCTGCAGGAAGCAATTGGAGCTCTGTCAGACAAGGAGGGGGGGCCCACCAGAGACCTGGAGGCGGGGCCCACCGAGGGAAAAAACTGTGCTACTGTGGCCCAGTCCGACCCTGATGGTCAGAATTCCCAATTCATTGAAAATCTGAGATTTTATGTGGAATTCCGAAAAATTTTGAAAATTGCAATTTTGAATAGCAAAATCCCAAAATTGTAAGTTGTTTGTGAATATATTTTTGCATTAACCATAAGATTATTTATAATTAGTGCGACCTGGCAAAAATATGTTCACAGTAAGTTACAATTTTACACAGAATTTTCTCAATCATGTCACTTGAGCATGCTCACTAGATGTTTTTTCATGTCACTTGAGCATGCTCACTAGATGTTTTTCACTATTTATAAGAACGGCTGTACATCAATGGCTCATGCTGAAATCTTTTGAACACCTATTTTTAACTTGTGGGAGGATTTTATCTTTTGGCCATCTATTAGTGTACGGATACCTTTCGTCCACCACTTATCCTCTTATCTAATATATTATTATATTATTATTTTGCTTATTTTGCTCTGACTGCACTACCCTAGCCACGAGGCTATTAAAGGAGTTTCAAGGTGAATTAAGCAAATGCTTTTTTAGTTACCTGGGGCTTCTTCTAGCCTCTAGAAGTGTCTGTGTCCCCTGCTGCAGTCTTTAATGGATCCAGCGGCTTTTGAACATGCATGTGCTCGTGCTCACGTCACCGGGGGTGTTGTGTGCATGTGCAGTACTAGCCAAAGGTAAGTAAAAAAAAAAACATATGCTTAATTCACCTTACAACTCAATGGGCTAGTGCACACCAGAGCGGTTCTGCAGCTTTTTAAAAAATGCTTGCAGGGGGAAAACCGCTTGGCTAATGAAAGTGAATGGGATGGTGCACACCAGAGTGGCTCGTTTTTTCCACAAATGCAAACTCCCGGGCTGCAGCATTTTTTGGATTTCGGAGGCGTTTCTGCCTTCAATGTTAAGTATAGGAAAAATGCAAAACACTGTGAAAAACGCCAGATCAGAGCGGTTTTCCAGGCGTTTTTGTTACAGAAGCTGTTCAGTAACAGCTTTACTGTAACAATATATGACATCTGTTACACAAAAACACTCCAAAAAACGCTAGGCATGTTTAGAAAGCCGCTCTAAACATGCCTAGGAATCGCTCTGAAATCTGCTTCAAAAACCTCTAGCGTTTTGCGGATCTGCTAGAGGTTTTTGTGTGCACTGGGCCTAAGGATGGTGCATTTTAATTAGCCAAATATGGTTGAACTCGATGGACGTATGTCTTTTTTCAACCAAATTAACTGTAACTATGTTGCTGACATGTTGTCAATTGTAGCCAGACATGTTGCTGATACATATCCTCTGGTTGTTACTGTTTACACAGGAAATGCATTTATACATGGAGCAGAAACTTCAACAACAAGCTGAGGATTTCCAAGCACAAATAGATGAACTTAAGAAAGAGAAAATAATTGAAAAAGATAAAGAAAAAGAAAAAGAGAAGAATCCTCAATGGGAAAAAAATTTGTTTAGTAGACTTAAGAGGTTTGCTCAGTAAAAAAAAAAATGCAGAGGTCTATTTGCAAAATGTATCTCTCTGACTTGTCATAGGTATAATAAAATTCATTTTATCAGTAAAGGAGATGATGGAATCTCAACTCATTTATTAAGGTGCCCGTACCTTGGCAGATGGGGCAGCAGATTCGACCATCAGATAGATCCCTCTGGAATTGAATCTGATCAGAGAGGAATCTATTGCTGCCATGCATCTGCACACAGATTTCCAGATTTCAGCATAGGGAGCACATACAGTGGGTTGCAAAAGTATTCGGCCCCCTTGAAGTTTTCCACATTTTGTCACATTACTGCTACAAACATGAATCAATTTTATTGGAATTCCACGTGAAAGACCAATACAAAGTGGTGTACGCGGGAGAAGTGGAACGGAAATCATACATGATTCCAAACATTTTTTACAAATAAATAACTGCAAAGTGGGGTGTGTGTAATTATTCAGCCCCCCTTAGTCAATACTTTGTAGAACCACCTTTTGCTGCAATTACAGCTGCCAGTCTTTTAGGGTATGTCCCTACCAGCTTTGCACATCTAGAGACTGAAATCCTTGCCCATTCTTCTTTGCAAAACAGCTCCAGCTCAGTCAGATTAGATGGACAGCGTTTGTGAACAGCAGTTTTCAGATCTTGCCACAGATTCTCGATTGGATTTAGATCTGGACTTTGACTGGGCCATTCTAACACATAGATATGTTTTGTTTTAAACCATTCCATTGTTGCCCTGGTTTTATGTTTAGGGTCATTGTCCTGCTGGAAGGTGAACCTCCGCCCCAGTCTCAAGTTTTTTGCAGACTCCAAGAGGTTTTGCCCTGTATTTGGCTCAGTTCATCTTCCCATAAACTCTGACCAGATTCCCTGTCCCTGCTGAAGAGATGCACCCCCCGAGCATGATGCTGCCACCTCCATATTTGATAGTGGGTAGTGGGGATGGTGTGTTCAGAGTGATGTGCAGTGTTAGTGTTCAGCCACACATAGCGTTTTGCATTTTGGCCAAAAAGTTCCATTTTGGTCTCATCTGACCAGGGCCACTTCTTCCACATGGTTGCTATGTCCCCCACATGGCTTGTGGCAAACTGCAAACGGGACTACTTATGCTTTCTGTTAACAATGCCTTTCTTCTTGCCACTCTTCCATAAAGGACAACTTTGTGCAGTGCACAACTAATAGTTGTCCTATGGACAGAGTCTCCCACCTGAGCTGTAGATCTCTGCAGCTCGTCCAGAGTCACCATGGGCCTCTTGACTGCATTTCTGTTCAGCGCTCTCCTTGTTCGGCCTGTGAGTTTAGGTGGATGGCCTTGTATTGGTAGGTTTACAGTTGTGCCATACTCCTTCCATTTCTGAATGATCGCTTGAACAGTGCTCCGTGGGATGTTCAAGGCTTTGGAAATCTTTTTGTAGCCTAAGCCTGCTTTAAATTTCTCAATAACTTGATCCTTGACCTGTCTTGAGTGTTCTTTGGACTTCACGGTGTTGTTGCTCCCAATATTCTCTTAGACAACCTCTGAGGCCCTCACAGAGCAGCTGTATTTGTACTGACATTAGATTACACACAGGTGCACTCTATTTAGTCATTAGCACCCATCAGGCAATGTCTATAGGCAACTGAATGCACTCAGATCAAAGGGGGCGGAATAATTATGCACACGCCACTTTGCAGTTATTTATTTGTAAAAAATGTTTGGAATCATGTATGATTTTCCTTCTACTTCTCACGTGTACACCACCTTGTATTGGTCTTTCACGTGGAATTCCAATAAAATTGATTCATGTTTGTGGTAGTAATGTGACAAAATGTGGAAGACTTCAAGGGGGCCGAAATACTTTTGCAACCCACTGTAGATGGGGAGAGAATGACTGGGAAAATAAAATGCCATTACTGCCTTGCACCACACTGAACCTTTTTGAGCAAGATCGTTCCGGCATTCGGATCAATATTTAGAATTTATTTTGACAAGAAATCAATTAAAATTACAATTGGGCAGCCATGTTGCAGCATTAAATACAGGCTGATTTGATCATTATGATCGAGTCTACCAGGTATCAATGCCGCAAATCAAGTACATGTGGGCATCTTTACTCTGTTATTCATCTCGTGTGTATTTGTTCTTAAAGGACCACTACAGTGAAAAAAGTAAGCAGTCAAAATCTGCTAAAACCAACAGTTTTTTTTTTTTTTTTTCAAACTCAGCATACCTTCAGTGTATATCCCGATTGATTTCAAGGCTTCACAGCAGTGCTCCTCATGTCGGGTAAAGTTTGCGTCACAGTTTGAAGAGTCATATTTTATTAATGATGATCAAAGAAAACAAAAATAATAACAGCCAACATGAGGCGATACAGAGATTATGCCATATATTGGAATAAATAGTGCACTACATATCCACACACCCATTCAGCGCTGTCCCCAATCACCCCCTCCCCAGCAACCTCGACCCAAAGTCACCTCCATCCCACCAGCAAGCAACTTCTGGACGATAACAGACACAGGCGCCCACAAAGAGACAACAAGACGATGAACCGACAGATTTTGAACTAGCCCATCTCCATATGGGGGATTTTCAGGCTTTTCTTTGTTTTCAAAAGCATTTCCTGAACAGCAGTTTAACCGCCAAAAAAGTAATATACCAGCCAGCATATATATACCCCTATTCCCTTGAACACTATTTTTATGGTTAGATTTAGTAACTGCCATTCAGGCAATGCTTTTGAAAACAAAGAAAACCCTGAGAATTCCCCACGAGGAGTACAGATGGGCTAAAGCATTCTCCAGGCATTCGCCACTTCAGACAAATACATGGAGGATTCGGTTCGCCCCTATACATCATCACTGAGCTAAATTTTGACCCCTTACCTCACAGTCAGCAGACACATGGCAGCCAATCAGCTAGCACCCCCTCCTGGACCCACCAGTTCCCCCCCCCCCCCCTGAGACAGCAGCCATATTAGACTCATTCTGTGGCTTCACTGTTAGTGAGAGCAGGGACAGTGTGTTGTGACAGAGAGCGTTAGGTAGGCCTGTGTTCTGTGTTCTCAGTGCAGATTCTTGCTGCTACCACATTGTCCTGAACAGCTAAGCCCTTCTTAGGGCTGATACATTGTTTTTCTTGCTATTGTATTCCTCTTCTGTGGCCACTGTAAGTGCACAAGTTAGCTGTTGGAGACAGTTCTGCTGGACCTAGTAGTGCAACAACCATAACCGAATAATCCTTCACCACCACTACTGGCATCTAGTATCCACTGTGCCCTGTGTAAACCTTAGTGCAGTAGAAGACAGGTCTGCTGGTCATAACCCAGTAATCTTTCAAACCACTGCTGGCATCCAGTATCCACTACTGCCCCCTGTATAAGGCCTCAGTGCAGAATCAGTGTTTTTTGGTCACTTAACTGTCATTGAACTACCTCAGTCTGACCATAGAGGCTGGAAAACCACGATCGCCTGCACTCCCATGATTGTGCGTGGCCCAAGCATGGTGGCCACTACACACCACTGCACAAAGACAAAGACTAAAATTTGTGTCTTGGAGGAGTCAACTAGTAAAAACAAAGATATGTTCACCTAATCACCTGACATAATCAATAAAGGTCGTCTGTCAGTGTGAAGCGGGCATAATCCTTAAAGGGGAACTGAAGTAAGAGGTATACAGAGGCTGCCATATTTATTACCTTTTAATCAATACCAGTTGCCTGGAAGCCCTGCTGGCCTATTTCTCTGCAGTAGTATCTGAATAACACCAGAAACAAGCATGCAGCTAGTCTTGTAAGATCTGACTTTAAAGTCTGAAACAGCTGATCTGCTGCATGCTTGTTCAGGGGCTATGGCTAATAGTAATAGAGGCAGAGGATCAGCAGGGCTGCCAGGCAACTGGTATTGCTTAAAAGGAAATAAACATGGCAGCCTCCATATACCTCTCTCTTCAGTTCCCCTTTAAACTACCTGATCAACGTGTACACACACCGGAGATTTTTCAGAAATCTCTTACCAAGGCCACGTACCTGGCCTTAGGGTGCCCCTGATCTATGAAATGGGGTGCCCAGCAGAAGTGCCCCGAATGTATGGGCACAAGTTATCAGCAAACGCGGCCGCCGTTCGCTCACATACAGCGTTTGCATACATTTCCGGCTCCCGACATCACACTTAAAAACTGACAGCATGCGTTGCCTTAATCCGCCCCCCTGCCGCCTCCTGCTCTAATCAGAAGCGTCGGAGCACCTGGCACGGGGTGTGGAGTTGCATTGAACGGCAGAGGGCTGGAGCCGTGGAGCGTGAGTAGCTCCGCCCCCTGCACAGCGTGTGACCCGGGCCACCAGGCGAGCACATGGCATCATATTGGCGGCACCGTCCGCACCCGGCAAAACTTTAGCCTGCCGCCAGACCATCAGGCACACCAGCCACAGACTGCTCCACGCCTCCACCAACCACCGTCTGGCCTCTGGCCTCGCCGCCTCACCACCGCTCGACCAGTGCCCCACCACAATGCCTCTCTCAGGCAGGTTTGGACTGGTGACTGTGCCACTGCCTGTCAGAGTGGCTGACTTAGTCAGTCAGTACACCCCCGTCCCTCTCCCTTGCCTGCCGCTGCCAGATGCCCCAGACCACCTCGTGGACACTGACTGGTCCTGGACAAGGAAGGAGGCAAGCAAGGTGCCACTGCCTGCAGCCAGATGCCAGAGGCCACACACCAGGCAGCCTGCAGCCAAGAGCATTCGTCATTCACACAGTAAGTGGCACCCTGGCCCAGCAATTGCAAGTGGCGGGGGTTTGGTGGGTGAGGGGGTGAGGAGAGTGCAGCACTGTCTGCAGCCAGAGCCAGCTAGCCACACACAGCCAGCCAGCCTGCAGCCAGCAGTAGCCACTAGCCAGGTGGGGGGTTGGGGTGGAGGAGGGGAGAGAGTGCAGCCAGAGCCAGCTAGCCACACAGCCAGCCAGCAGCCAGCCCAGTAGTAGCCACAAGCCAGGTGGGGGTTTGGGATGGAGAAGGGGAGAGAGTGCAGGCAGAGCCAGCTAGCCACACAGCCAGCCAGCCTGCAGCCAGCCCAGTAGTAGTAGCAGCCACTAGCCAAACAGCACCTGGGACTGGCTGGGCCTGTGTGCTGTACTTTCTCTGTGTACTTATCTCTGCTACCTCCAAAATGTACAGTATGAGCTGTTTTCTGTGCCTGCACTGATGGTAAACTAGCTGCAGTGTGTGCTGATCTATGCTACCTCCAGTATGTACAGTGAAAGCTGTTACTTTGTTTGTACTGATAGTAAACTAGCTGCAGTGTGTGCTGATCTCTGCTACCCCCAGTATGTACAGTATAAGCTGTTACTCTGTGCCTGTATTGATAGTAAGCCAGCTGCAGTGTTTGCTGATCTCTGCTACCCCCAGCATGTACAGTATAAGCTGTTACTCTGTGCCTGTACTGATAGTAAACTCGCTGCAGTGTGCTGATCTCTGCTACCTACAATATGTACAGTATAAGCTGTCCTCTGGTGCCTGCACTGTGTGTGCTGATCTACCTCCAGTGTGTACAGTGTAAGGTGTTACTCTGTGCCTTTACTGCTTGTAAACCAGCTGTATTGTATGCTGATCCCTGCTACCTTCAGTATGTACAGTATTAGCTGTAAAGCCTGGTACACACATACAATTTTGATTAGCCAATTTTAGCTCTGTTCATATTCATTGTCTGTTGGCCCACTTACTACATGGGGGTGGTAAAATTGGTCAGTGATTGACCAATCAAAATTGTATGTGTGTATACATCTTTAATCTATGCCTATACTGATTGTAAATTATCTAAATAAAGGACAGGGAGCTCCATCCAATATTTCGATGTGCAGGCCCGTTATCTGTAGTTTACACCGCTGCTAAGTTCATGTACATTTGACCCCACCCATGACCACGCCCACGCACAGAATGGCCACACCCATTTTGCTCCACCTGGTGCCCACAGGTGCCCCCGATCTTCAAAGACCCTAGGAACGCCCCTGTTTCTTACACCAATTTTGGAATGTAATGTGATTTCTGCCCTTTAGCGATTAAAACATGACTCTACATCAACTACGTAATTTTTGGTGAGACTTTTGCCATGGATCCCCTCTGACATGCCACAGTCCATGTGTCATTTTTTATTCCCGCAAGCCTGTCTGCAGAAACTGCCCACTATTGCAGATAATTGGGCACTCCAGGCACTGAAATTTACCTTCATAGCCACATATCACATCTTTGCAGAAGAGGGAGGGTTAGCTTTAGGAGGGGAATTTAGGGTTAGGTGTCACTGGGGTAGTTAGGCTTAGGCTCCACCAGGGGGGTCTTAGGGTTAGGCACCACCAGGGGGGTCTTAGGGTTAGGCACCACCGGTGGGAGCAGTGGCGGACATACGGCCGTGCAGGCCGTGCCGCCGCACGAGGGCCCCTGAAGTTCCGTTGCTTCAGAGGCCCATTAAGTATTGCTGGTTTTTTTTATTATTTTTTTTTTCCTGGGGGGCCCCGACTCCAATCCTCCCCCCCCCCTCACCTCGGGGCCCTCCCTCATGCGGCGGGAGAGCGGCAAATACAGGAAGTCTCCGGGGCTCCAGCAGGCGCTAGAGGCTCAGCCGCTTGGTCTCCGATGTCTCTCTCCTCTGTATACTGCTCGCTACTAAACCAGGAAGTAGCGAGCAGTATACAGAGGAGAGAGACATCGGAGACCAAGCGGCTGAGCCTCTAGCGCCTGCTGGAGCCCCGGAGACTTCCTGTATTTGCCGCTCTCCCGCCGCGCATACTGGGAGGGAGGCCCCCGAGGTGAGGGATGGAGGATAGGAGTCGGGCCCCCTACCCGGATAGCTACCCACCCACCCGGCTACCTACTTACCTACCCACACGGCTACCTACCTACCCACCCGGCTACCTACCCACCTGGCTACCTACCCACCCACCAGGCTACCTACCTAAAGACCCACCAGGCTACCTACCTACCCACCCACCAGGCTACCTACCTACCCACCCGGCTACCTAACCACCCACCCGGCTACCTAACCACCCACCCACCAGGCTACCTACCCACCCGGCTAAGGGCTACCTACCTACCAACCCACCAGGCTGCCTACCTACCTACCTACCCACCCGGCTAAACCCAGCCACCCACCCACCAGGCTGCCTACCTAGCCACCCACCCACCAGGCTACCTACCTACCTACCTACCGGGCTAGTTACCAACCCACCCACCAGGCTACCTAACCACCCACCCACCAGGCTACCTACCCACCCACCAACCAGGCTACCTACCCACCTGGCTACCTACCCACCAGGCTACCTACCCACCCACCCACCAGGCTACCTATCCACTCACCCACCCACCAGGCTACCTATCCACCCAACTACCTATGGGAGCTGCGCGCCGGATGGAGGCTGGGACAGGAGGTCTGCTGCTGCAGGTGAGTTTTTTTTTTTAATTTATATTAACAGGTGTATGTTCTGGGCAGGTCTGCCACATGATTGCACGTATTTTCTGGGCATATCTGCCGACATGATTGAATGTATTTTCTGGGCATATCTGCCGACATGATTGAATGTATTTTCTGGGCATATCTGCCGACATGATTGAATGTATTTTCTGGGCATATCTGCTCACATTATGTGTATTTTCTTGAGAAAACCTGCACAAGGTAGGGTACTAGTATTGTTTAAAAGGCAACTAGTATTGTTTAAAAGGAAATAAATATGGCAGCCTCCATATCACTCTCACCCCGGGTTCACTTTAAATTACAGTTAGCTCCGCCCTCATCCGGTCATTGCCATGCCCATTTTTTGCCTCGGCGCTACGCACCGCAGGTTCTATCCACACCCATTTTTTGCTTTGCTCTCCGCAGGTTATAGCCACACCCATTTTTGCCATAGGGGCCCACAATTGCAATTTTGCACAGAGGCCCACTGCTGGCTGTGTCCGCCACTAGGTGGGAGGTCTTAGGTTAAGGCACCACTGGGGGGGGGGGGGGGTTGGGGTCGAAAGGTTGGGCACCACTTAGTGGAGGTCTTATGGTTAGGCACCACCGGGGGGGGGGGGGGGTCTTAGGATCAGAAACCAATGGGGGGGGGGGTCTTAGGGTTAGGCACCACTGGGGTGGGGGTGTCTTAGGGTTAGGCACCACCGGGGGATGGGGTGACACACGGAGCCCTGTGCAGCCACGCCTTTCCCCTCTTCTCATACCCCCCCCAGCTTGAATGTACTGTGGCCTGGGGTGCCCCCCTGTATTCCCCTCCCATCTTCTGTTTCATACCTGCAGATCAGCGCAGCGAGTGGAGACAGACTTGCAGATCAGCACAGGACCCGGTGGACAGGGCGGTGCAAAGTAAGCATCCCCAACTGACTTTATATGCGGACATGACGTCACTCATCAGTTCCTGCATTTGAGGTCTGTCTCCACTTACACCGCTAATCTGCAGGTCTGTACCAGAGGAAGGGGGAGGAGGCACTCTATCTATCTATTGATCGATCGATCGATCTATCTACCTACCTACCTACCTAACCACTCACCCACATACTGCTACCTACCTACCTACATAACCACTCACCAACACACTGCTACCTACCTACCTAAAACTACACATACTGGGGCCACCTTACCACCTATACTGGGGGCACATTACTACCTATACTGGGCCCACCTTACCACCTATACTGGGAGGCCCCTTACTACCTATACCGGGGGGGGGGCACCTTACCACCTATACTGGGGCCACCTTACCATACTGGGGGGCATCTTACTACAAATATTGTGGCCACCTTACCACCTATACTGGGGGGCACCTTACTGCCTATACTGGGGGACACCTTACCACCTATACTGGGGGAATCTTACCACCTTTACTGGGGGTGTTTCTGATTTCTGTGGATAATCAGCACCGGGTGTTAAAGAGAGTAGGGTAGTGAGTGTGAGAGTAGGGTTAGGTTTGGCCATAGTAAAATATCTGTAAACATTACTGATATTTTACTATCAAAATGCAGTAGTAGAATATTGCTACTGAATTGGTACTGACCCTAACCAGGATTCAAACCCTGGTCTGTCAAAGGCAGAGTCCTTAACTAGAACACTATCCAGCCATATATTTTCGCTGGTTTTTGCCCTCTAAACTTATGGGTCCTTTCACACCCAGGCGGTGCAGTGCGTCAACATGACGCACTGCTACTGCAGCCTAATGAAGTTTCATACTTCCTATGTTGAGGTACGCTGCGCTGGAAGTCCCTAATCTAATGCTAGCACAGAACTATGTTACCCTGCGTGATCCGCAGGGTAACATCGCGGTAACGTTGCGGTGCACATGCATGAAAGCATATTTTTACAATACGCTTCCATGCACTTCTGCATACCCCGAAGCAGTAAGTGACTGCACGGATGCGTCACTTCCTGCTTGGCTGGTGGCCGGACAGGGAACACTGTGTACTAATGCAGTGTTCCCTGAAGGCCTGTTTCTGGCGGGGAGGTGCGGCGGGCGCGATGAACCACATCACTGCCTCCAGTTTTCAGCGTGAAACCGGCCTAAGTGCATCTTATATTCCGGAGTGTCTTATATTCTGAAAAATATGGTAATTTAAATGAAAAACAAAAAAAAAATGGGGTGTTCAAAAACTTTTGGGGCTCGATTCACAAAACGGGGTTAACTGAGTTTGGACGTCTTAACCTTTAAGACGTCAAAACTGCAGGGCAAAGGACTTTGTGTGCACAAAACGTCACACTGCGCGCAATAAGGTGGTGCGCCGAAAACGTTGCACTGGTGCACGCGAAACGTTTGCATGAGGTGCGACAAAAATGGCACATATGGTGCCCCTAAAACTTCGCACCCGAGCATCCAATGGTGCAACATTTTAGGGGCTCCGTATGCACCGTTTTCGACGCGTCTAATGCAACGTTTCACGCGCACCAGTGCGACATATTCGGCGCGCCCCGTTATCGCGCAGTACGATGTTTTGTGCGGGATGTAGCTTTGCGCGACTGAATATGCGCAAAGCTACTTTTCGTACACTGAGTGGCTTTTCACTCTGGGGCTAACACTTAGCACCGGTTAGTGAATCAAGCCCCTTGAGTGATAGTGTACGTATAAATCAACACAATATAAGGAAAAATATGATGATTGTGCTTGAGGAGCTGTTAGGGGTTGCTCTTCTATGGACTCATCGGGCCTGATTCATCAAGCGGCGCTGCTTAATGTGAAGGAGCGCCCGCTTTGCCTGCCTTACACAGTAGCGCTTGCTCCTATGTAAGGAGTGTGCCTTCCCTTAGTTACGTGCATTGCTACTGTAGTATCGCGCGTAAGTTTAACTGCAGGTGGTCCTGTGAAGTATCATTACCACAATACTTCACTTGCAGCCGCTACTATGGGTGTCGCAGCCGCTACAGGTCTGGGTGTCCTGACGAGGCGTGGGATCACGCGAAACAGCTGTTGACACAGACTTTTTTTTACCTTTTGTAACCTGCTTTTGCACTGTGCTTGAATAAAAGAATCCTGTTTCTGAGTTCCGGAATCCGTATCTCTTTTGTGATATATGCTACTATGTTAATTTACATTAGTTACAACTAAATAAATGTAAATTCACATAGCTAAAATAACTATGTAAGCAAAGCGCGTAACTAAGGAAGGCACACTTCTTACATAGCAGCAAGCGCTGCAGTATGTAAGGCAGGCAAAGCAGGCGCTCATTCACATTAAGCTGTGCTGCTTGATGAATCAGGCCGTATATCTCATTCAAAACAGCAACCACTAGTTGAAGTCAGTGCCGCCACAATAAGAGGTCTCTGAATGGAGCAACAGTATCACCCTAAAATGCTTTTTTTTTGTTTTTTGTTTTTGGCAAATCAAATGTCTTGTTCCTTTAGCTTTATCAGGCAGACACCATTGCAGAATGATTCACATGGGCCACAACACCTGTATTTTCTTCTTCAGGTAGTAGCATGCACAACCAGCTTTCCTTCTGCTGCTCCACCTGGCACCTCTGAGAGGTGTCCTGTGCAGGCCTGCTTCTTGGGGTGGTTGAGGTGGGTCACAGCCAAGGGAGAAGTTCTGGGGGAGGGGGTTCAGAGGGAGCAGAGGTAGGAGAGAAGAATACAGAGAGAACACCAGAGCAATTAACTCACCATCCTGGTTAAGCTAAGGCACGTCATTCTTCCATTTTCACCTTTGGAGTCTTTGGGCTTGATTCACTAACCGGCGCTAAGCCGGTTAGTGTGCCTCATCTGAGGTTAGTGTGCCTTATCTAAATTGGTGTGCCTTATCTGAGTTAGTGTGCCTTATCTGAGGTTAGTGTGCCTTATCTGAGGTTAGTGTGCCTTATCTGAGGTTAGTGTGCCTTATCTGAGTTAGTGTGCCTTATCTGAGGTTAGTGTGCCTTATCTGAGTTAGTGTGCCTTATCTGAGGTTAGTGTGCCTTATCTGAGGTTAGTGTGCCTTATCTGAGGATAGTGTGCCTTATCTAAGTTAGTGTGCCTTATCTGAGGTTAGTGCGCCTTATCTGAGGTTAGTGCGCCTTATCTGAGGTTAGTGTGCCTTATCTGAGGTTAGTGTGCCTTATCTAAATTGGTGTGCCTTATCTGAGTTAGTGTGCCTTATCTGAGGTTAGTGTGCCTTATTTGAGGTTAGTGTGCCTTATCTGAGTTAGTGTGCCTTATCTGAGGTTAGTGTGCCTTATCTGAGTTAGTGTGCCTTATCTGAGGTTAGTATGCCTTATCTGAGGTTAGTGATGGGCGAACACCTGGATGTTCGGGTTCGGGAAAGTTCGCCGAACATGGCCGAGATGTTCGGCATGTTCGGGCCGAACGCCGAACTTCCCGAACATCCTGCTTTTGGGGGCCCTATGGGGTCGCAGGCATAAGGGGGGAGCATGCCCCAATCGCGGGGGGGGGTCGGAAATTCCCCCCACCCCCTCCGCTAGCGCTCCCCCCTCTGCCCGCTTCCCCATACAAAAGTTTAAGCAAAGTACCTGTAATAGTGGATGGCCTGGCAGTGGCACTGTGGAGTGAGGAGGAGGAGTCCGGAGAGTGACGCGTTGAGGGAGGCCGGGCAGCGGGCGGTTCAGCGGTAGTACCCTTGTGGTATTTCCGCCCTTTCTCTGACCTCACGCTCGCTGCCCGGCCTCCCTCAACGCGTCACTCTCCGGACTCCTCCTCCTCACTCCACAGTGCCACTGCCAGGCCATCCACTATTACAGGTACTTTGCTTAAACTTTTGTATGGGGAAGCGGGCAGAGGGGGGAGCGCTAGCGGAGGGGGTGGGGGGAATTTCCGACCCCCCCGCGATCGGGGCATGCTCCCCCCTTATGCCTGCGACCCCATAGGGGGGCCGTATTCGGCCGAACAGGGCCCTGTTCGGCCAGGTTCAGCCAGGAATTGAGCCGTTCGGACGAACGCGAACAGTTCGGCCGAACACCACCAGGTGTTCGGCCAAACTCGAACATCACCCGAACAGGGTGATGTTCTGCAGAACCCCGAACAGTGGCGAACACTGTTCGCCCAACACTATCTGAGGTTAGTGTGGCTTATCTGAGGATAGTGTGCCTTATCTAAGTTAGTGTGCCTTATCTGAGGTTAGTGTGCCTTATCTGAGGTTAGTGCGCCTTATCTGAGGTTAGTGCGCCTTATCTGAGGTTAGTGTGCCTTATCTGAGGTTAGTGTGCCTTATCTGAGGTTAGAGTTAGTGTGCCTTATCTGAGGTTAGTGTGCCTTATCTGAACTTAGTGCCCTTTAAGTAGCTTTGTGCACACTAAAAGATGCACAAAGCTACATCGCGCACTGCACGATAACATCGCATAGGATGCAACCTAAACGGTGCATCAGTGCACTGTTATCGTCGCATCCTATGCGACTTTATGGTCGCATCATACAGTGGGTTGCAAAAGTATTCGGCCCCCTTCAAGTTTTCCACATTTTGTCCCATTACTGCCACAAACATGCATCAATTTTATTGGAATTCCACGTGAAAGACCAATACAAATTGGTGTACATGTGAGAAGTGGATCGAAAATCATACATCATTCCAAACATTTTTTACAAATAAATAACTGCAAAGTGGGGTGTGCGTAATTATTCGGCCCCCTGAGTCAATACTTTGTAGAACCACCTTTTGCTGGAATTACAGCTGCCAGTCTTTTAGGGTATGTCTCTACCAGCTTTGCACATCTAGAGACTGAAATCTTTGCCCATTCTTCTTTGCAAAACAGCTCCAGCTCAGTCAGATTAGATGGACAGCGTTTGTGAACAGCAATTTTCAGATCTTGCCACAGATTCTTGATTGGATTTAGATCTGGACTTTGACTGGGCCATTCTAACACATAGATATGTTTTGTTTTAAACCATTCCATTGTTGCCCTGGCTTTATGTTTAGGGTCATTGTCCTTCTGGAAGGTGAACCTCCGCTCCAGTCTCAAGTATTTTGCAGTCTCCAAGAGGTTTTCTTCCAAGTTTGCCCTGTATTTGGCTCCATCCATCTTCCCATCAACTCTGACCAGCTTCCCTGTCTCTGCTGAAGAGATGCACCCCCCGAGCGTGATGCTGCCACCACCATATTTGTCAGTGGGGATGGTGTGTTCAGAGTGATGTGCAGTGTTAGTTTTCCACCACACATAGCGTTTTGCATTTTGGCCAAAAGGTTCCATTTTGGTCTCATCTGACCAGAGCACCTTCTTCCACATGGTTGCTGTGTCCCCCACATGGCTTGTGGCAATCTGTAAATGGGACTTCTTATGCTGTCTGTTAACAATGCCTTTCTTCTTGCCACTCTTCCATAAAGGCCAACTTTGTACAGTGCATGACTAATAGTTGTCCTATGGACAGGGTCTCCCACCTGAGCTGTAGATCTCTGCAGCTCATCCAGAGTCACCACGGGCCTCTTGACTGCATTTCTGATCAGCGCTCTCCTTGTTCGGCCTGTGAGTTTAGGTAGATGGCCTTGTCTTGGTAGGTTTACAGTTGTGCCATACTCCTTCCATTTCTGAATGATGGCTTAAACAGTGCTCCGTGGGATGTTCAAGGCTTTGGAAATCTTTTTGTAGCCTAAGCCTGTGACAAACATTACGGAAAAGTCGTGCGCTAGCGCCATCGATTTTCGCATGGTCATGCGCAGTTCCTGTCAGTCCTGGGTAAATGCACAATAGATGTCAATTTCCCTCTCTCTTACTGAGAGTAGCAGCCCTCCCCCACATCCTGTGTCAGAAAAGAACTTCACAAGTGGCTAGCTTCCCTGGGGAGAAGCCATTTGGCTACACAGCTCATCTTTCCCCAAAAGAAAAACCTCCTCAAACTGGTTGAGATTCAAATTTCCCTCCAAACTCAGAGGCTCAAACAAAGGAATCCTTAATGTATTAATAATTCAAAATGGGTTTGGCACAGAAAGACAACAAACACATTTCCTGATACCCAGAAATCAGTTCTATCACTCACATGATTTATAATTTTCTAGCTATCAGGAATCAATAGAGAAACCACTTTATCCGGCCTGCGTAGAGAGAATGCGACAGACTAGGCGTGTATAGCCTCGCTTGATAGAGGGTCGCAAGCTGCTTATAAATATAGTCTCGGATTTGCGGTACGCCAATCTGGGGCGGAATTACACAAATTATTAATAAATTGGTACATTTCGTGCTCTGAGTCTGAGGGTGGCAACCTGGCTTCCAGGAGATAACCCTGCCTTAAACACACCTACTTTCCAGGTAGTGACAGCCCCAAACTCAGGTCCAATAAAAGGGGGGCGGGACCAAACCTGCTCAGTTCTTCAATTTCCATCTATCAGGGAAGGCCAGACATGTGCCCAAGGAGAACCGGGCGCATGTTGTGTACAAAGACTTGTAACCTGAATGCCTACTTTAAACTGGACTATTTTCTTCATTCTTCAAATGGACTGCTCAGCTAACTAAATAAGAATTTTCTGATTTTATTCCTTTTTATTTTTAAGCTCTGTGTATATGTTAATTGGTGTATATAACTGTATGTAATGCATTTTTGTTATTAAACATTTTAAAAATCGTTTAGCAGTTATGACCTTTTGCTGAACATACACAATCATACCTACTCTCCTGAATTCGCTACCCTGTGTTTAATAGAAGTATACATTTATAACCCGTATGCGTGAATCCGGCTCAGATAGTCAGATCTGACCCAGATTCCTGCATACCGCAAGGGGTTACTAAAGTGTTCTCCAAGTCCTAGTATAATTACAGTAGCGGGCTGTGTAACTCGCTTGGTGGCAGATCTTTGAATTGTATATGTGTGTGGTGAGTCGGTTGGTATCAGAACGCTTCCTTCGCGAGTCAGTTCATCAAATTGCGAATGCGGGTTACCCTTCGTGATGAACAAATGACCGTGTGAGAGGATTTCTGACGCTGATCGACTGACCCACCCGCAGACCGGCCTAGCGGTCTGTGACATTTGTTTGGCAGCTTTTTGGGATTTGTGTATGTTCAGAACATCAACGGCAACGTTATTTGATTAACCTGCCAGAACAGATCAAAAATCTGTGGTCGATAACCGGTGCATTACCATTTATATAGACTAAACGTGTAGCACAGAGTTCCCCTCCTCAATCTCTTTTCCTATCCTATCTTTTATTTGGCAAAAATGGCTGCAGCAAGATACAAGAAAATGGCAGTGGCAGACCTAGTGAACTTTTGTGAAGAAAAAGGCATTGTGACTTATAGAAAAAAGAAAGCGCAATTGATCGAGGACTTGTTGCGACTGAATACCCAGCCGGAGCAGATGCTGGGAGAGCACACTCCTGGTTCAGACGGTGCTGTAACTGGGGCAGAGGAAAGTGAGCGGTTGGAGCAAGGCAACCCACTTCCAGACCCAGAGGAAAACGGGACCGCGTCTGAACCGGTCGCTGTAACTGCTGAAGAGCATGGTGGCCGGCAGGAGCCCGCCCATGCAAACCCTTTCTGTGTTCCTGATGCTGGAATGCAACCTGGATTACAAAGGCTGTTGGAGACAAATCCTGAGTTGTACCTGCAGATTGTCAGAGAAACCGCTGACAGAGCAGAACGCCAGGCAGAACGAGAATCTTCAGAACGCCAGTGGCGAGCTGAGCAAGTAGCGGAAAGAGAGGAGAGGGAAGCCGCAAGCAGACATGACCTTGAAATGGCCAAACTGCGAGCGCAAGGCCAAAATCCCTCGCAAAGTGCTCTGGAACCCCGGCCCACAGCAGGCCCGTTTGGGACTCCAAAGTTTAAATTCCCAGAAATGGAGAAGGGAACCGACCCGGACACTTATTTACACTCATTTGAAAAGACTTGCCGTCAGCATCATCTGCCCCAGGAGCAGTGGGCGAGATATCTGACACCCAACTTGCGGGACAAAGCGCTTGAGGCGTTTGTGGACTTACCCGCTGAGAAAGACAATGACTATGCTGCGATAAAAGCTGCAATTATCGCCAAATATCAGTTGACCCCAGAGGTCTATCGCAAAAAGTTTCGCTCCCTGCAGAAAGGCCACACCGACTCTTACACCGACCTGGAGAGTCGCCTGCTGACCGTGTTCAGGCAGTGGTCGCGGGGCCTCAACAAAGACTCTCACCAAGGTCTGGAGGACCTCATCGTACAGGAGCAGTTGCTGAACTGCTGCACTCCAGATGTCCGGCAGTTTGTCTTGGAGCGGAAGCCGGACTCCGCCAAAACTGCCACAGAACTAGCAGACACTTTTGTGGCCACCCGTGTGCCGGACAGCCGCAAACCTCCAGCCCAGAGCTGGAAAGGGGGGAGACCAATGCAACCCAGCTCTCCTCCCCCTGCTAACCGTGGGAATCGGGTCCCACAGCCACAGAGGCCGGATGCTGCACCGGCTACTCATCCGCCTGATGCCACATATGTTTCGAAGTGTTACCACTGTGGACAGCGAGGACACCTCAAGTCTGCCTGCCCCGAGGTGAGGACGCCGTCTCCAGAGCCTAGCGCAGAAGTGGCTAGCGCATCCTCTACCGCACACGCCTACCTTGTCATGGGAGCAGCAAATCCTCGACTTTCCGTAAATCATCAAGTCGTGGAAGTTAACGACCAGATCGCTGTTGGTTTCCGCGACACAGGCGCAGAGCTTACCTTGGTTCGCTCTCATCTTGTAGCCAGGCAGAATTTCCTGCCTAATGAGCGTGTCACACTTGTGGGAGTTGGTGGCACACACGCACGCATCGCCAAAGCTCGTGTTGTTCTCAAGTGGAGAAGGGGCCGCCAGACAAAAGTTGTGGCGGTGACAGATGACATCCCAGTGCCTGTGCTGTTGGGCACCGATCTTGGCACCCTACGATCCTTTTATGAACCTGTGATCAACACCCCGGATTGCCAGTCTGGACCCACTCAGGTACTGTACAAGCTTGGGGTGGGACAGAGGGAGGCAGCAAGGGCAATGGTACCTAGCCCTCCTAGGGAAGGAGGCAAGGAAGCGGTACCTGTTTCTAATGGACAGCTGTCTAATCACGGTTTGTCTGATTCTAAACCTGTCACTGTTGTTCCAGATACCTGTGTACATGATGTGAAAAATGAACGTAACTGTGATGTTAATGTTGTACCAGATGTCACTAATAGCTTTCATGCTGAATCTCACAGTGCTAAAAATGATGTATGTTTAAATGTAGCAGTCTCTAATCTAAGAGGTAACAGTCTTGTTTTGCCTGGGTCATATCCGTGCAGGGCAGTGGAAGCAGGCCAGGTGTCAGAGCAGGCAGCTGGGGGCCTAGACCTCCCCTCCTGCTATGACAGCCAGAGTGCTCCACCATTGCCTGCTGTTAACAAACAGCTGGCGGAGACAGGCCATGCCTTCCCTGTCTCACCCTTGCATGTCTTCCCCTTGCAGAAGCAACCCAGTGCAAAACTGCCCAGAGGTCCACCCTCTATCCTTTCTGGAGAAGGGGCAAGCCTCGCCACCCAGGTGAAGGCTGATTCGTTTTTTAAAATGTGCTCTAATGTCCACCTAGGTTGTGCTGACCAAAATGTTGTGCCAAGGTGTAGTCAGTTAGAGCAGGGGTATGCCACGCTGCTTCAGGAAGTGACCCGGATGTCAGCCAGCGACTCTCTCCCTTACAGGAAGTGCTATGCAAACCCAGCCAGGCCTTTAGAGGTAAGCCTGTTGGTGTGCATCGCACCGTCCGCAGAGCGGACACTGGGACACACCGGACCATGAGGCCTTATGCTTCTGGTGAGTTGTCTAACTGGCAGTCAGATAAGAAGTCGAGAACCCGTTCCGTAGCTAAGCGGCGCGTGGAGCGGGTCTGGCAGACCCACTCTGTGCGTCCGACTGGTAGGGGAGAGATGTGATGAACATTACGGAAAAGTCGTGCGCTAGCGCCATCGATTTTCGCAGTTCCTGTCAGTCCTGGGTAAATGCACAATAGATGTCAATTTCCCTCTCTCTTACTGAGAGTAGCAGCCCTCCCCCACATCCTGTGTCAGGAAAGAACTTCACAAGTGGCTAGCTTCCCTGGGGAGAAGCCATTTGGCTACACAGCTCATCTTTCCCCAAAAGAAAAACCTCCTCAAACTGGTTGAGATTCAAATTTCCCTCCAAACTCAGAGGCTCAAACAAAGGAATCCTTAATGTATTAATAATTCAAAATGGGTTTGGCACAGAAAGACAACAAACACATTTCCTGATACCCAGAAATCAGTTCTATCACTCACATGATTTATAATTTTCTAGCTATCAGGAATCAATAGAGAAACCACTTTATCCGGCCTGCGTAGAGAGAATGCGACAGACTAGGCGTGTATAGCCTCGCTTGATAGAGGGTCGCAAGCTGCTTATAAATATAGTCTCGGATTTGCGGTACGCCAATCTGGGGCGGAATTACACAAATTATTAATAAATTGGTACATTTCGTGCTCTGAGTCTGAGGGTGGCAACCTGGCTTCCAGGAGATAACCCTGCCTTAAACACACCTACTTTCCAGGTAGTGACAGCCCCAAACTCAGGTCCAATAAAAGGGGGGCGGGACCAAACCTGCTCAGTTCTTCAATTTCCATCTATCAGGGAAGGCCAGACATGTGCCCAAGGAGAACCGGGCGCATGTTGTGTACAAAGACTTGTAACCTGAATGCCTACTTTAAACTGGACTATTTTCTTCATTCTTCAAATGGACTGCTCAGCTAACTAAATAAGAATTTTCTGATTTTATTCCTTTTTATTTTTAAGCTCTGTGTATATGTTAATTGGTGTATATAACTGTATGTAATGCATTTTTGTTATTAAACGTTTTAAAAATCGTTTAGCAGTTATGACCTTTTGCTGAACATACACAATCATACCTACTCTCCTGAATTCGCTACCCTGTGTTTAATAGAAGTATACATTTATAACCCGTATGCGTGAATCCGGCTCAGATAGTCAGATCTGACCCAGATTCCTGCATACCGCAAGGGGTTACTAAAGCGTTCTCCAAGTCCTAGTATAATTACAGTAGCGGGCTGTGTAACTCGCTTGGTGGCAGATCTTTGAATTGTATATGTGTGTGGTGAGTCGGTTGGTATCAGAACGCTTCCTTCGCGAGTCAGTTCATCAAATTGCGAACGCAGGTTACCCTTCGTGATGAACAAATGACCGTGTGAGAGGATTTCTGACGCTGATCGACTGACCCACCCGCAGACCGGCCTAGCGGTCTGTGACAAAGCCTGCTTTAAATTTCTCAATAACTTGATCCCTGACCTGTCTTGTGTGTTCTTTGGACTTCACGGTGTTGTTGCTCCCAATATTCTCTTAGACAACCTCTGAGGCCCTCACAGAGCAGCTGTATTTGTACTGACATTAGATTACACACAGGTGCACTCTATTTAGTCATTAGCACTCATCAGGCAATGTCTATAGGCAACTGACTGCACTCAGATCAAAGGGGGCCGAATAATTATGCACACACCACTTTGCAGTTATTTATTTGTAAAAAATGTTTGGAATCATGTATGATTTTCGTTCCACTTCTCATGTGTACACCAGTTTGTGTTGGTCTTTCATGTGGAATTCCAATAAAATTGATTCATGTTTGTGGCAGTAATATGACAAAATGTGGAAAACTTCAAGGGGGCTGAATACTTTTGCAACCCACTGTATACAGTATAGCGGGTGCAACGTTATCGTCGTGCAGTGCGCGATGTAGCGTTGTGCATCTTTTAGTGTGCACAAAGCTACTTAAGGGGCACTAAGTTCAGATAAGGCACACTAACTCAGATAAGGCACACTAACCTCAGATAAGGCACACTAACTCAGATAAGGTTAGCGCTGTAGTTTGTGCCCACTAAGGGCTTGATTCACAAAAGAGTGCTAACTGTTAGCACGGGCATTTTCGTGCGAATTTTCGCATTGCGCACGATTGCGAATTTTTGCGTGAAACGATAACGATTTCGCGCGCAAACGAGAATTTTTGCGCAAAAATGATATCGATTTCGCTCGAAAATTCACGTTTGCGCGCAAAACCTTTATAGTTTTGCGCGAAAATTCGTGATCGCGCGCAATGCGAAAATTCGCGCGAAAACGGCCGTGCTAACAGTTAGCACTTTTTTGTGAATCAAGCCCTAAGTGATAAGGCACACTAACTGGCTTAGTGTCGGTTAGTGAATCAAGGCCTAGGGGCCTTATTGGTGCCTTATCATAGTTAAGGGTCCTTATCAGAGTTAGCAAGCCTTACAGAGATAAGGGGCTTGATTCACTAACCGGTGCTAAGTGTTAGCGCCGGAGTAAAAAAGAGTTTTCCGGCGCTAAGCCGGTTAGTGTGCCTTATCTGAGGTTAGTGTGCCTTATCTGAGTTAGTGTGCCTTATCTGAACTTAGTGCCCCTTAAAGAGTAACTGTCAGGCTGCAGAAGCTAATTTAAACCTCTATTCTCCTGTGTTAAACAGTTTAGAAGGAAGCCCAAAAGCAATTAGTGAAGATAAAAATCTCAGTTACCTTTGATGTGTGCTTATCAGCAAGTCTGTTATTCTTAAGAAGACGCAAGCCGCATATTACTGCAAAGCATTCTGGGGCTCTCCCCTCGGCTGCTAATGAGACCTTAGAGCAGCTTGTAATCTCGTAGCACTGATAAATCTCGGGCAGAGTACACTGCAGGAGTCAGCTATTGTTCCTAGCCACATGGCTCATTAATATTCACTGCACACTGTGTTATTTAGTACAAGCTTATCTGTGATCAGGAAGCAGGCAGGACATGACGACACATTTGACAGAAAAACATGGAGCCTGCCATGAGCTGTCAGGAGCATCTATCTCTGCATATACTATATACAAATTCTGTGAAATCCAAACGTGGACAGTGAAATGCATATGTAATGTAAGTACAGCCAATCTTTAGCTACTGATATATGTGTTTATTTTCTCTGAGACCTTATACCTAACAGCTCCTCTTTAAGTAGCTTTGTGCACACTAAATAGCTTTGTGCACACTAAAAGATGCACAAAGCTACATCGCACACTGCAGATAAGGCACATTAACCTCAGATAAGGCACACTAACTCAGATAAGGCACACTAACCTCAGATAATATTAGCGCTGTAGTTTGTGCCTACTAAGTGATAAGGCACACTAACCGGCTTAGTGTCGGTTAGTGAATCAAGCCCTAAATAGCTTTGTGCACACTAAAAGATGCAAAAAGCTACATTGCACACTGCAGATAAGGCACACTAACCTCAGATAAGGCACACTAACCTCAGATAAGGCACACTAACTCAGATAAGGCACAGTAACCTCAGATAAGGTTAGCGCTGTAGTTTGTGCCCGGTTAGTGAATCAAGCCCAAGGGGCCTTATGGTGCCTTATCATAGTTAAGGGACCTTATCAGAGTTAGTGTGCCTTATCAGAATAGCATATGCTATTTTGATAAGGCACGCTAACTCTGATAAGGCCCCTTAACTATGATAAGGCACGCCATTTGTCTTAGTGAATTTGTCATCGTGAATCAAGCCCCTAGCGCCCTGGTTTGCGCCCTGGTTTGCGCCCACAAAGTGTTAAGGCTCACTTTCCAGCTTAGCGCCGGTTAATGAATCAAGCCCGTTGTATCACTGAACATGAATTGGTTACTTACATTCAATTCAATAGTAGTAGCTGCCCAAGGTATATTGTCATGCAAGAGAGTAAAGGTAGCCATACACTGGTCGATTTGCCATCAGATTCGACCAACAGATAGATCCCTCTCTGATCGAATTTGATCAGAGAGGGATCGTATGGCTACCTTCACTGCAAACAGATTGTGAACCGATTTCAGCCTGAAACCGTTCACAATCCGTGGTGGTGGTGGTGCTGCCGCCGCTCCCCCCCGCATACATTACCTGCTCCGCTGACGCGACTGCCCCCGGTCAACGCTGCTCCGTCTCCGCTCTGGTCTCCGGGTCGGCATGCTTCAGTTCCTCCTGCCCGACAGGAAGTTTAAACAGTAGAGCGCCCTCTACTGTTTAAACTTCCTGCCGGGCAGGAAGAAGTGAAGCATGCCGGACCCGGAGACCAGACCAGAGCGGAGACAGAGCAGCGGTGACCGGGGGCAGTCGCGCCGGCGGAGCAGGTAATGTATTGCCGCTCTATTGCATCGGTCGTCGGGCACTTGAACGTCGCTAGCAATGCGTTCCCTACCTGCGGGCGGTCGACAGTAATTTTCCGCACGGAGCGATCGACGGGATCGAACGAAATAGATCGAAATTTAGCGTGTAGCGGGAACGATGTGACAGCAGATTCGATCCCAGTGATCGAATCTGCTGTTGATCGGCGGGGAATCGGCCTAGTGTATGGCCAGTTTTAGGTTTGCAACATTATGTAATTAATATTTGCATGCCTATTTCTACATATAAGTATTTTCAACTGTAAATTTGGAGTATAATCGACTTAGCTGAAGTGATTGAGAGAGATTTATTCATTTATTTTTATAGGTATACATGTGGTGTTCAGGGTTGGTTTAAGCAACAATGGGGCCCCAGGGAAAAATAAACCTGGGGGGCCCCTCCAACATATACCACGGAACAAAAATCGGCATTAGGGGACCTTTTTTGCAGCTGGTATAGTCAGGGTGTGAAGTCCCAATTGGTCGGAGCTCCACATTCTGGCTATCCCAGCCTGCATGGGGGAAAAGGGGTTAAAAAGTTTCAGGAGGGGGGACCCCACATAATTTTTTTTTTAAAAAATTCCCACACTCTAAACATAAAAAAATTTTGGGAAAATAGGAAAAAATGCCAGGGATCTTCATACAGCCATACGCTGCGGCTACGTATAGACCCCCTGGTAACCCCGTCAGGGAATTTATTGCGCTTTCGTTTGATGCATGTAAAATTACACTACCGTTAGGTTAGCTACTAAAAGTGACATTTACCGCATTTAAAAGTATACTTTTTTCCTTCGAAACTTCAAAATCGATTTTCTCAAAAACTATAAGGTCTTTTTGAAAAAAAAATGTTCCTCTTATTCCTAATGATCTCCTTAACATATCCTGCAAATTTAGGGTTTCTAGCATTTAAGGTGGATTGCTATTAACCATTAAAGAGAAACTCCGACCAAGAATTGAACTTTATCCCAATCAGTAGCTGATACCCACTTTTACATGAAAAATATAATGATTTTCACAAACAGACCATCAGGGGGCGCTGTATGACTGATTTTGTGCTGAAACCCCTCCCACAAGAGGCTCTGGTACCGTACGGTACTCTGGGCAAACTGCCACAATGTAACAATGACACACACAGGAAATGGCTGTTTATAGCTGTCTGTTAAAGCCAGAACAGCTACATAATCTGCCCACAGTAACAATGTCACCATGTAATACATGTCAGAATGTGAATCTGGGAGAGGAAAGATTTTACAATGAGCAAACTCTGACTAAATCATGTATACATAATTATTGTAAAAATTAAGCACCTTTTTATATTAAATTATTTTCACTGGAGTTCCTCTTTAAAGTTGGCAGGTTTTTAAATGTGTATTTTTTTTCCTTTGAAACTTTAAAATCGATTTTCTCAAAAACTATAAGGCCGATTTGTAAAAATGTTTTCCTCTTGTAGCCACTGGGGGCCCCTACAAGCTCTGGGGCCCTGGGGCAGCTGCCTCCTTTGCCTCTATGGTAGCGCCGGCCCTGGTGGTGTTGAACTCTGCATGTTATTGCAGGTTTTCCAATACGATAATACATGGGTTGCAGAATAATAATTGCGCAGAGTTGTCTGCCCAAACATTTTCGTTTTTTTTTTTTTTATGTCTACATAGAATTTTGTTGAATTGGTACCTTAAGTTGTTTAGAGAGCAACAACTGTCCAAAAGAACAGAGCACAAGTAGACGTGTGGACATATAATTGTGCTAATATAGGTGTTGATATATGCACACATAATCTCCTCTCAAATAGGAAACATTTATGTTATAGAGTATGAATGATCATCTTACAGATATATGTAAAACAATTTTTTAGAGTGTTAGGGAATTTTACAATAATTTTTTATATACACATTCTTTTAATGCATTGCATAAGATTGTTTCTCCACATATTATTGTCTTATAATATATATGTATTTGTGTGTTTTAACCAAGCTGAGGCCAGTATCAAGGCCCATATGAACCCCCTCCCCAAGCAAGCTCCAAAGTTAACCAACCATAAACGCTCTGCCCCGTCCTTCACTAGAAAACTTAGACTGGGCGCACTTCCGCCAAAATTCAGGGAGTTCCATTATGTCACATCCCCCCTTAGCATCCATGTGTGGTGACGTCACTTTCGGCAATACGAGCCGCTCAGTCTGCTCTTTTGAAGTTGTATGAGGCACTGCAGACTCGAGCACCTTACAGATGGCTCAGCTTATGGGACGCAGGACCTTCACCCTACAACATTAGGTGGGTGCAATGTACCATAGATTGTGTGTTATAATAGGGTGACCAGGCGTCCTCTTTTGCCCAGACAGGTCCACTTTTTCCGACCTGTTCGGGGTGTCCTGGCGGGTTTTTGAAATGTTCGGGTAGTGAAGAGCAGGCTCGGACTGAGCTGAAATGAGAGGGGCACAGCGCAGGAAGGGGGGAAAATGGGCACAGAGTGGCGGGGAGGGGGGGAAGCCTCCCCCCTCCCTCACCTAGGGCCCCTCCTTCCATGCTCCCCCCTCCAAAATTGCAGCCAGCCAGCGGCAGCAGCGGGGAATAGCTTACCGAGAGTGATAGCTCTGCGTGCTGCTGGTCTGGTCTTCTGCACTGACACTGTCCAATCACACTCTTGCAGTACTTCCTGTGAGAGCGTGATTGGACAGTGCAGTGCAGGAGACCAGACCAGCAGCGGCACGCAGAGCTATCGATCTGACTCTCGAAATGGTAAGTGATTCCCGCGCTCGCTGCTGCTGCTGGGTGCAATTTTGGAGGGGGAACGCGGAAGGGGGGGCCCTAGGTGAAGGCTTCCCCCCCTCCCCCCCCCCGCTCTGTTCCTGCTGCCCCCCCCCTTCCAAGCTTGGGGGAACTTAGACCTAACTGGGGACACCTGGATATCTGCTGCCAATCTGATTGCATTTTGTGGGGGCATCTGCTGCCAATCTGATTGCGTTTTGAGGGGATATCTGCTGCCAATAAGATTGCATTTGTGGGGAAATCTGCTACCAATAAGATTGCATTTGTGGGGAAATGTGCCGCCAATAATATTGCATTTGTGGGGAAATGTGCTGCCAATCTCATTGCATTTGTGGGGAAATGTGCTGCCAATCTCATAGCATTTTTGTGGAAATCTGCTGCCAATCTCATTGCATTTGTGGGGAAATCTGCTGCCAATCTCATTGCATTTGTGGGGAAATCTGCTGTCAATCTCATTGCATTTGTGGGGAAATATGCTGCCAATCTGATTACATTTGTGGAGAAATATGCTGCCAACCTGATTCCATTTGTGGGGAAATATGCTGCCAATCTGATTCCATTTGTGGGGAATTATGCTGCCAATCTCATTGCATATGTAGAGAAATATGCTGCCATGCCAAACTGATTCCATTTGTGGGGAAATCTGTTGCCAATCTCGTAAATAAATGTCCACAGTGCAAAGTAATACCACTTTTATTGCTTGCAATCTATAGCAAAAATCACAGACCTTAAATTAATAATGATATTAGCACCAGTCCCCTTTAAAACCACAAATTACCTCCATGCATACAAACACATGCAACCACACATGCAATCTCACTGCAGTGAGTTGATAGGGCAAAAATTGGTTAAAATGTATGGGATCCCAGCAAAAGATCAAGTAAAATTCACTGTGAAAAATATTGCCGAGAAAAAAAAATATGAATCTCCTGATTATAAGGAATCATGTGTCCATGAGATATATGCAAATCCTTAACTTGCAAATGCAATGCACAATGGTGCATTGAATCCAAATCTGAAGTTTGCTGCATCCAAATCTGAAGTCCGATTTTTCCTCATATGTCAAGATTTGAAGTTCTATGTGTAGACGTGATGAGCTGCATTCTCAGATACTGAGAAATCTCTATGCATAACAACATTTTACCTTGAAGATATATGATATTACAAAATCTTGTTTTTATATTGCAACAATATACACAACTGCACAGAGTTATCTGAATCCTCATTTAATAGACATGTGCACTTCAAAGTGCTTTAGAAACTTGGTTTTGCATTTGTACAGTTCATTGTTGTCCATTGCAGAGACTAGTGTTGATCGAACAGTTCTCGACACTGTTCATTATTCCCCTGAACATTAGGGTGTTTGGGTTCGGGTCGAGCACAGCCGAGCACCGCATGGTGCTCGGCCGCAATGTTCGGTCTCCTCCCCTCGCTTATTGGTGCCTTCAGGCAGCCAATAAGCAGCAACGATGCTTTTTCGCACAGCTATGGTCGCACAGCCGCATTTGGGTTTAGCTTGGGGTAGGTAGAGACGGAGACAGAGCGGTTAAGTGCCAGCTAGGCCAGCCACACTGCCCCAGCCTCACCACTGCCAGCGGCCCAGCAGCAGCCACAGAGCCCCTGCCTCACCACTACCAGTGGCCCAGTAGCGGCCACAGAGCCCCTGCCTCACCACTGCCAGCAGCAGCCACAGAGCCCCTGCCTCACCACTGGCAGCAGCCACAGTGCCCGTGCCTCACCAATGGCAGCCCACCAGCAGTCACTGCCAGTAGCCACTGTGCTCTCAGTACTTTCAGTGCCAGCTGGGAAAACTTGTGCCCATAAAAAAACACAGTTTATTGCATTTTACTCTTGCTTAGTGTTGCATAAAAAAGTACTTTCAGTGTCAGCTGGGAACAGTTGTGCCCAAAAAAAACACAGTTTATTGCATTTTACTCTTGCTTAGTGTTGTATAAAAACCAGTACTTTCAGTGCCAGCTGGGAAAAGTTGTGCCCCCCCCCCCCCCCCAAAAAAAAAAAACACAGTTTATTGCATTTTACTCTTGCTTAGTGTTGTAAAAAAACACTACTTTCAGTGCCAGCTGGGAACAGTTGTGCCCAAAAAAACCACAGTTCATTGCATTTTACTCTTGCTTAGTGTTGAAAAAAAAAACGTACTTTTCAGTGACAGCTGGAAAAATTTGTGCCCATAAAAAAAAAAAAATATATATTTCATTTTTCTTTGTGACAAGTAATGATTACTATGAAGAAATCCAGTTAAAGAGGGAGGGGCAGGGGAAGTGGTGTTTCCTGTGACGGTTCACGTAGAGGCCGTGTTAACGCACCAAAGAAAACCCACTCAGTACCACCCATCTTGTACAGGCAAAAAACAACCCTCAATAACCCACAAGAACGGGAAAAGGTAGTTCATTGGTTGACCTCTCAAGCGTCCAGCAGCAGGTTAAGCACCAGCCCATCCTTGTCAGGCATGAAGTCCTCTGCCAGTTACAAGGAGCCAGTGGGCACAAACGTGACACAACCAGCAGCTACACCATGCACACAACAGCCACATACAGACTCTGAGTCTGAGCAATTGATCCACGACACAATGGGATATACGCAGGAGCTATTTCCCCCCCAACATGTGCAACCTTGCATCTGTGAAAGGCCAATGGAACAGCCACAAATGTTGTGCCTGGATTCACAAGCAGTGGATGCTGAAAATGCACCAATTATTACTGAAAGGCAAAGTGAGGACGAAGATACCCAAATCTCGCAATGTGCACAGGAATTTGAATCGCAGGAGGTCTGCCAAGATGAGGAAGGGATGGGATGCGCAGAGGTTGTTCTGAGGAGCTCTACTCCAGTGCGCACACATGAGATGGAAGAGGAGGAAGAGGAGGTTACGGACGATGAGTTCAGATACCCAACATGGGAAGAAGGACGTTGCTGTCAGGATCACAGCACTACAGATGAGTCATCTGAAGAACCCACTGCTGCAAGAGTTCGCGTTGTTCCGGAAAGTATTCAGGGAAGCGCAGAAGTGAGACGCAAAAGAGGCATGCGCCAAACTCCCCAGCAAAGCAGTAGGTCTTCAAAACTCTTTTGAAGACAGCAGGGAGGATGCAATAAAGGTGGTTTGCAAGGTGTGCAGGACCACAATGAGCAGGGGAAAAAATGTCAACAACCTCACCACCACCAGCATTTGCCAGCACATGGAAGCTAAACATCGCAATCTGTGGGCAGACACACAAGGCCAGGGTACAAGCTCGCTTCCATCCCCCAGCCACACAGAAGCCCAGCCATTACGTGTTGGCCAACTATCAGTACACGATGTCAGTCGCAGCAGTAGTGCTCTTGACTGTTCCCAGTCATCAACGACAACAACCAACTGCCCTTCAGTTTCTGAACCTACTGTTCAGTTGTCTGTCCTGGAGATGTTGGAGCGCCGGAGAAAATTGCCGGCAAACGACCCCTATAAGGATGTTGGTAAAACTTCAAGTAGCCCATTTCATGTAAACAAAATTGGTAAATGTGGTTGTAAAAATATAAAGTGCATGGTAACCAATGCTCGGAGCCTTGCAAATAAAATAGACAAACTGGAGTTCATTCTGAATGACAAAGGCTATGACATTGTGGGAATAACCGAGACATGGATGGATGAAAGCCATGACTGGATAGCTAATTTAGAGGGATACGGTGTGTTTAGGAAGGATAGAACAGGGAAAAAAGTTGGACGGGTTTGTCTCTTTGTTAGGAATTCTTTTACAGCTGTCCTCAACGATGAGATGGAGGAAGATTGCGAAGATGTGGAGTCCGTTTGGGTAAATATTCATGGTTGAAATAAAAGTTGCCAATTGCTTATTGGGGTATGCTACAGGCCACCTCATATTAATGAAGCTGCAGAACTGCGATTACTACAGCTGATTGAAAAAACTGCAAGTAAAAATGAGGTCATAGTTATGGGCGATTTCAACTTTCCAGACATTGACTGGAGTATTGAGGCTACCCTTTCTGGTAAAAGCAGCAGATTTCTGGCAGCACTACAGGACAATTACTTGACTCAAATGGTAATGGAACCAACTAGGGGGAATGCGTTACTGGATCTGATCTTTTCTAATAGACCACATAATGTATCAAATGTGCAGGTTCAAGAACATTTGGGAAATAGTGATCACAACATGATAACGTTTGATCTGGTGACTGATAGGCTCCGGGGCAGCGGGACCACTAAAACTATGAATTTTAGAAAAGCAAAGTTCAATCAACTTAGGCAGGCACTAAGTTTAGTGAACTGGGATAATGTACTACAAGGGGAGGACACTGAAGGGAAATGACAAGCTTTTAAACTTATTCTCAATCAATATTGTAGTATGTATATCCCATATGGAAACAAAATGTCTAGGAATAAAAAAAGGCCTCTATGGATGAATAGAAAGGTTAGAGATAAAATGAAGAGGAAAAAGAATGCCTATAAGGTCCTAAAACAGGAGGGGACCGACTAAGCAATTATAAGGAGTGCAATAAAAATTGTAAAAAATAAATTAGGGTGGCAAAGATGGAAGCTGAAAATCAAATCGCTAGGGATATCAAATCTAACCCAAAAAAGTTTTACAAGTACATCAACTCTAAAAAAAGAAAGGTTGACTGTATAGGACTCCTAAAGGATGAGGGTGGGAACTCAATGGTAGATGACCAAGGTAAGGCAGAGTTATTAAATGCTTTCTTTGCTTCTGTCTTCACAAAGGAAACAGCACTGTTGCAAATTACAGATGCAGAAGAGTCTCAATCTTCCAACTGTAATATTAATGCATGAAGAAGTGAAGGCAAGACTAAATAAATTAAAAATAGACAAGGCACCTGGCCCGGATGGCATGCATCCTCGGGTCCTAAGGGAATTAAGTTCAGTTATAGATAAACCCCTTTATCTTATCTTTTGTGACTCTCTTTCAACTGGCAGAGTCCCAGTGGATTGGCGTACAGCCCACGTTTTCCCATTATTTAAGAAGGGCAAAAAAATCAGATCCAGGAAATTATAGACCTGTAAGCTAAACATCAGTTGTATGCAAACTATTTGAGGGGTTACTAAGAGATACTATACATGACTTCATAGTAGAAAATAATCTTATTTCTCAACATCAACATGGGTTTACTAAAGACAGGTCCTGTTTGACTAACATGCTCAGCTTTTATTAGGTAGTGAACGTTAATGTGGATATTGGGAATGTTGTAGATGTGATATACTTGGACTTTGCTAAGGCCTTCGACACTGTTCCACACAAAAGTCTGGTGCAAAAGTTGAGGATGCAAGGACTGGGGAAGAGGCTGTGTGCATGGATAAGGAACTGGCTAATGGACAAAAAACAAAGAGTTGTGGTCAATGGATCATACTCAAAATGGGAGACTGTTAGCAGTGGGGTCCCACAGGGGTCTGTACTGGGTCCAGTGCTCTTCAATTTATTTATTAATGACCTAGTAGATGCAGTAGTGAGCAATGTTGCTATTTTTGCAGATGATACAAAATTGTGCAGAATCATCAACTCTCAGGAAGATAGTGTCATATTGCAACAGGATCTGGATAGGATGGCTATATGGGCACATACATGGCAGATGAAATTCAATGTTGAAAAATGTAAAGTCATGCATTTTAGTCCTACCAATGGTCTAGCACCATACAAAATAAATGGGATACAGTTGGGGACATCAAACTTGGAGAAGGTTTAAAAAGGTGGAGAGGCGCTTAGGTGGTATGGGAGTACAGATGGGGATAGTGTGGTTCTTTTCACCCGCTGCTGTTCACGGGCGACAGGCTACTGAATGAGATTATCCCAGAGAAACCATCTTTCATTTACAGGAAACCAGGCACAATTGGACTCAAGATTGCCACAGCAGCCAATAGCAAAAGAGAAGAGAATAGAAAAACAAAGAACGGTGGGTTTGTACGCTGTGGGAGATGCAAATGCTGCCGAAGGACAAGAGGATACAGTAAGATCACCACAATCAACTCAGGCAAAATGGAGTATAAAATTAGAGACCTTATAACATGTGACACAAAAGAGGTAATCTACAGCATCATTTGCCCCTGTGATAAGATATATGTAGGGAGGACGAAGAGGTGCCTCAGAGAGAGGGTTAATGAACATCTCCGTAATATTGAAAAGGGTTGGAACGGCCACCCACTCTCTAAGCACTACAAAAGGCATCACAAGTGCAGTGTCCTGGATACAAAATTTATGGGGTTAGAAATTGTGACCAAGGACAGTAGGGGGGGCGATTACATCTCAAAAATGTCCTGTAGGGAAGGATACTGGATTTTTAAACTAGACTCCATGGCACCAAAGGGACTGAACATGGAGTTTGAGTTGTTTGGGTTCCTGTGAGTATGAGTGGGGTGGAGCCACCGATGCACTGATCCATCCGATGCCTAGGTATAACACCAGGATTTCCCTCCATCGGGGGCGCCACCTACATCTGGCACTCTCCCTACCCCGGGGCCCTCCATTCTATATACACGCCTCCTCTTCTGTGGTGCCACCCACACCTGGTACCCCACCCCCCCCGATCAATCCATTCCCATACCACTCCCCAATCTCTCTCCCCCCCTTTCCCCCACTGCTCCACACTCCTTTCCCCCGCTCCCACCCACCTCCCCCTCCTTCCTACCCTCCTCACTAACACTTGGAGCTGGTAGGGACACATGCATAAATCAGCATGTGTAATATATAAACCGAAGATGGGACAAAGTACAAGCGGGGGGGAATTGAACTTACAATATGTGTGATAACCTGGCCTCATGCCCCTATGCATGGTGTCAAAACCACGTTTTGAGTGGTGTTTAAGTTACCTCCATAAACAAAGAACTATGTAACTAATACAAAGGGATTGAGGAAGAGAAAGGACTACTGTCTCTTTAAGACTGGAGTGCATTATGGGAAAGACATGTGACCAGACATGTGACCAGAAAAGACAATATATCCAGGATTTGCTGAGACACTGGTATACTTCCATTAAGCTTTGATAAAGGCGGCCGGGACCGCAGAAACGCGTCAGCTGGAGGGATATAGCGTGTGAGCAGGGCCATCAGGTACTGCAGACCAGAAGACCCAACGCTTGCGAACACGCTAGAAGGGTGACGTCACCATCCATACCCGGAAGCATACCACCGGCGTCTAGGCAGATCCGGAAGGACTCTTGCCACACTGCACAGCTCTCACGCTGTCAGGGAGCACTTACACTGGAACTGGAGCGCTGCAACCAGCGGAAGATACGCACCTGGATTGCGGACAAGGACATTCGGAGCCCCGCACAGGACGACACCAACCGCTGTACACCTGGATAGCTGCAGGAGCGTGAGTACCCCCGCTGATCGGGGAAAAGATCCGTTCATCAAGTTTGTGATCCACCATTATCTACATCCGGCGGAATTCCGCAAGCGCAATTGAAGCGCAACCACGAGAAGTACTCTAAGCTCAGTCTCTACTGCTAGAATATCCATCATTTATCATCCCCCCCCCCCCCCCCCCCCTGCTTTCGGACATTTTGGTCCTAGAATTATCTGACCAATTTTTTTTTTTTTTTTTTTTTTTTCCTTAGCACATTTTTGTGCATAAACAGCATCGGGTGGCTCAGGAGGAGTAAATGGGGGTTGATTGTTGAATGTAGACTGAATATTGCATTCTTTGTCACAGAATTTATGGTGAATACTCCCAATGCGGTGTGAACTTTTACAACTTTTATAACAACCCAGTTAGCTGTATGCAATATATGCATTTGAATTACGTACTATGCGATTTTAAATATTTTGAACTTTTGAATAGTGATCTTTTTTTGATTGAATATTAATCCTAAACATACGCAGGGTATGTGTATGCATTATACGCACTCTAGCTATATGCAGGGCCGGATTTGTATCTTCTAGTGCCCTAGGCCAACTGTCAATAACCGCCCCCCCCCCCCCGGATATGCACGCATAATATTATACACCTCTCGCCCCTTTACTTGCCACCCAGTACAGTGATGTAATCTGGATTCTTTGGAGCACTCCTGGCCTTCAAACAATTCCTCCCACTCAACATGTGGATAAATGGAGCATGGGGTGGGGGGGGTGGGGGGTGAAGCGTCAACCTTTGTAACAGCGGTGTAAGCTACTAACTGGATGGCTGCTGCCAAGCCCATTTCTGATTGTATGGCACCACAGACAAGTCAATCTCCTGATGTGGTAGGTCATTATGGCTGGTACACACAATACAACTTCCAGTCAGATCAATGGGTCGAACCGATAATTTCCAACACGTCTGCTCTGCCTCAGATTGATATTGGGATACATTTTCAGACCATTACTGCACAAACTGGATCCCGTTATCAATAGAGAGCAGATCAGACTTGTCAGAAATAATTGATTCAACTCATCAATCTGACGGGAAGTTTCATCCTGTGTACCAGCCATTAGACTATGGTAGGATTAGATTGTGAGCTCCTCTGAGGATGATCAATCACATGACTATGTGTTCTGTAAAGTGCTGCAGAAGATGTCACTGCTATATAAATACACAATAGTAATATGGTAGGACATTAGATTTTTACTATGGCAGCATTAGATTGTGAGCTCATCTGAGGACAGTTAGTGACATGACTATGTCCTCTGTAAAGTGCTGTAGAAGATGTCAGTGCTTTATAAATACATAATAATAATATGACATGACATTATGCTATGACTATGGTAGGATTAGATTGTGAGCTCCTCTGAGGACAATCAGTGACATGACTATGTACCCTGTAATGTGCTGTAGAAGATGGCAGTGCTTTATAAATACATAATAATAATATGGCATGACATTATGCTATGACTATGTTAGGATTAGATTGTGAGCTCCTCTGAGGACAGTCAGTGACATGACTGTGTACTCTGTAAAGTGCTGTAGAAGATGTCAGTGCTATATAAATACATAATAATAATATGGCATGACATTATGATGCTATGACTATGGTAGAATTAGATTGTGATCTCCTCTGAGGACAATCAGTGACATGACTATGTACCCTGTAATGTGCTGCAGAAGATGTCAGTGCTATATAAATACATAATAGTAATAATATGGTAGGACATTACACTATGCCTATGGTAGGGTTAGAGTGTGAGCTCCTCTGAGGACAATTGGCATGACTCTGCAAAGGGCTACATAAGATGTCAACACTACATTACAAGTCAGTGCGAGCCGTCTGCACCTGCGTGGTTGCACGAGCATGGTCATGCTCAGCTTTTTTGCCAGTGCCCGAGCAGTTTTGCTACTGTACAGAAGCACTGCAGCTGCACTTCGAAGGGTCCCAGCGCTGGATTGGCCCGGCACCAGAGGACAAGGAAAGCCTCTTTAGGATCCAGAGGCTTCCTCCTCCTTATGTTAGTATCCAAATGTGCCCCTCGCAAGCCTCATAGGTTCACTCTAAATGTTGTAGAGAGTGAAAGAAGGAAAGATAGAAGTGGGGAGAGATAGGGAGAGAACAAAATAGTGGAGAAAGGGTGGCTATATGGGGTGGGCAGGGAAGAGAGAACACAAGAAGGCAAGATTGCAAAAAGTAGATTTGAGGGGACAATTATGGCAAAAAAAGGTTAGCAAAGGGAAGGGAGAGTGAGAGAGGGAAGGAATGAAACAAAATACATGTAGAGGAAAGGAGAGAAAGTGGTAGAGAAGAGGGGGTGGGGGACAGAGAGTGAGAGGAGATATCAAGGCAGTTTCTTAGCTGTTGCTAAAGGTTTATTTCTCCCCCAAACACAAAATTGAAAGGAAAGGGGAGATAAGGACGTGAGAGATTAGAAGGAAGGTAAACAGATAGAAGAGAGCACAAGATAGGATAGGAAAAGAGAGGGATAGTGAAGAAAAGTGGAGGAGGAAGGGAGATTTTCACATGGAAACAGAATAAGCAATAAATCAGCCAGGCTGAGACAAAAGCATTCAGCTGCAGCTGCCAAGTCAGCTACGGACAGGACAGTATATTGCAGCTGTTCGTTTACTTACTTGTCCCAGCCCGGCCATCTCTAGTGTGAAGCCTCCGTCCCCATAGCTCCCTAGACACTGATCCCTGGGTCGCCGCGTTGTCCTAATCAATCTTGCTAATTGCTTACCAGCAATGATTGCTGATAAGCTGTGTCGCTGCCCGAGGCTCACTCCAGTGCACAGTACTCTCAGCCCCAATGTTGCCCAGATCTTTCGGAAACAGTCCTCCTTGCCGCCACTAGTCTCCAGCCAATGAAAAATCATAGTGCTGGCCAAGCCCCATCCCCCAAGCCACGCTATTGGTTGCCTCTCAGCATCTGAGCGCCGTGATTGGCTGCCGTGCTCTGCCACTCGCAATGCTGAAGGAGAGGGGAGAGCAGCTCTGTCCGGAGTCGGATCCGCAAATACAGGACATCTTAGGCAGCAGCACAGGTCAGGTTCAGCACAGTCCGAGTCCAGCCTGCCCGTTGCCGCCGGCTGTCAGCCGATGCCTGATGCAAACTTTTAATGCAGGGCGGCCGGTGGCACTGAATGGACTCTGCTGCAAGAATGTGTTTAAGGAGGGAGGGGAGTAGAAAGGAGGGTACATGGAGAGAGCGTGCAGGCTGAAACTGGCGGCTGGGAGAGCCGCAGGCGGGCATAAATTAATCAGGACGGGCGTCCATTGTTGTTGTCACTCTCTGCCTGTCTGCACACATTTTTCTGCCCTTCAGCCGCCCCAAGCAGAGGTGAATTTCTGGCGCCCTAGGCCATGGCCTATGTGGCCTAGCCAGAAATCCGGCCATGGCTATATGCGGTGCAACTTTTTATAGATTTTAAATTCTGTATTTTTAGCATTTGACCTTGTGCCTTGAAATCTATCCTGAATATACACAAGCCATAACAATCTATTAAAGCTTATATTATCCAACTACTACTCTCAGAGTTGTTCATACCTATATAGACTCCATTTATAACACAACTGTATGCAATATATGGATTTGAATTACATGCTATGCGATTTTATATATTTTTTGTACCTTTGAATAGGGATTTTTTTGATTGAATATTAATCCTAAACACATACAGGGTACGTGTATGCAATATATGCACTCTAGCTATATGCTGTGAGACTTTTTACAGATTTTAAATTCTGTATTTTTAACATTTGACCTTGTGCTTTGAAATCTATCCTGAATATATACAGACCATAACAATCTATTAAAGCTTATATTATCCAACTACTACTCTCAGCGCTGTTCATACCTATATAGACTCCAAACTTGGAGAAGGACTTAGGAGTACTCATCGACAACAAGTTAAATAATCGTACTCAATGCCAAGCCGCTGCAGCTAAAGCTAACAAAATTTTGGGATGCATTAAAAGGGAAATAAAAACTTGAGATGCTAGAATAATATCGCCCCTGTTTAACTCTCTAGTAAAGCCACATCTGGAATATGGAATTCAGTTTTGGGCACCACATTACAAAAAAGATATTGCAGTTTTAGAGCAGGTGCAGAAACGAGCAACAAAATTGATACGTGGGATGGAAGGTCTCACTTACCAAGAAAGGTTAGATAAACTGGGTTTATTTAGTCTAGAGAAAAGACGCCTTAGAGGGGATCTAATTAACATGTATAATTACATCAGAGGGCAATATAATAGTTTGGCGTATGAGCTTTTTGTCCCTAGGCCTTCTCAAAGGACTAGAAGAAACGATCTGCGCATGGAGGAAAAACGTTTTAGCCCTTTATTTAGGAAAGGGTAAGTCGTTATGGCAAACTCTATACCTGCATTTAAAGGGGGCTTAGATGCTTTCCTTGCGTTGAAAGACATCCATGGCTACAATTACTAGGTAATGCCTAATGATGTTGATCCTGGGATTTTATCTGATTGCCATTTGGAGTCGGGAAGGAATTTTTTTCCCTTTTGGGGCTAACTGGACCATGCCTTGTAAGGGTTTTTCACCTTCCTCTGGATCAACAGGGATATTTCAGGGAGCAGGCTGGTGTTGTACTTTGTTCTCTGGTTGAACTCGATGGACGTATGTCTTTTTTCAACCAAAATAACTATGTAACTATGTAACTATACCAGTTACCCATCAGCCATAATGATCTATTTGGATGCAGTGGTGTATGAATTCAACCAGAAAGAAGTATGCAGGTAATCTTGCCAGGTCGGACATAATTTTCAGAAACACCTGATCTGCTGCATGCTTGTTCAGGGTCTATGCCTGAACACGTATTAGAGGCAAAGGATCTGCAGGACAACCAGGCAACTGGTGTTGCTTAAAAGGAAATAAATATGGCAGCCTCCATGTCACTCTCACCTTGGGTTCACTTTAAGCATGCATTTTGTCCTCATGCAAGGCCTGGGTTGTGTCACAAAGCATGGCCTTGTTCTCCGTACCTCCTCTTCCATCCTGTGTGCTGGGTTAGCGCTGCCGGTCCCATTAGTAGGACTGCTTTTCAGGAATATCTCATTTCTCTTATATTTATCAATGCATGGCGACAAAATGCATTGCTTTAAGCATGGTGGGGGGTCAGCCACTGATCCACCTGTTCGTTCAAAGCAGACAGGAGTGCTGTTCTGGTGTGACTCTCAGCTTAGAGGCAAGTCATGTCCAAGATGGCGTGACACCGTTGTACCTGGCATGCGGAATAGGCTCTGGAGAGCTGGGGGTGTGCAGTTGGAGAGGAGAGTGCAGCAGTAGAGTAGCACTCAGCCGAGGAGGAGGAGGAAAGTGAAGAGGATGCCAGGGGTCAGTAAGTTTACCCAATGTGCCATATAAGTAATGTACCTGCCCTGACCATGATTAGCAGACCAGGCATCCATTGTCAGATGGACCTTAGACCCCCAGATCCCCCCATACCATGGACCATGTGGGCTGGTATAGCTCAAGGTGCGAAGCCCCAGTCATCCGGGCCTCTGCATTCTGGCTATCCCAGCCTGCATGGGTGACAAGTGGTTAAATATGCTCGGTAGGGGGGACCCCACGTCATTTTTTTTTAAATGTCCCACCTTCTGAACATAAAAAAAAGTTTTAAAAAATAGGAAAAGATTATTTTTTCCCACTGTCTTTTTAACATATCCTGCAAATGTGGTGTTTCTAGCACAGGCATGGGCAAACTTGGCCCTCCAGCTGTTGAGGAACTACAAGTCCCACAATGCATTGCAGGAGTCTGAAAGCCACAGTCATGACTCATAAAGGCAAATGCATTGGGGATTTCTAGTGCCTTAACAGCTGGAGGGCCAAGTTTGCCCATGCCTGTTCTAGCATGTAAGGGGGCTTTGCTATTAACCGATAAAGTTAGCGGGTTTTGCATCATTAACTAACTGTCATTTAACGCATTTAAATGTATACTTTTTTTGTTTGAAATTTTAAAACCGATTTTCTCAAAAAGTATAAGGTCTTTTTGAAAAAAAAAATTCCCCTTGTTCGCACTTTGCTTCTTAACATAGCCTGCAAATGTGGCGTTTCTGGCATGTAAGGGGGTTTTGCTATTAACCGTTTAAAGTCTGTGGGTTTTTAATCATGAATCACGACTCGTGATTCGTGATTACATGCAGTTATTCAACTCAAAACTGCAAGTGGGCGAAGTCGAATACATAATCACTCTAATTCATGATTGGGGGGTATCCGAGCAGGAGGCAGGAAATTTCGGCACATGAGGCAGGTGGACAAAAAGGGCGCCGCCATTCACTCCCATAATAAATATCATTTAATGGGCGCCCAACAGGAAAAAAGGGCGCCGGAGAAAAATAACGTTTTACAAGCGGCGCCTGGAGACTTTTAATGTTTTATAACTGCTTCTCATGATTACATATTATTTAATGATTTATAATTTTTTAAACATTATTTTTAAATGAAAAACAGTACAATATTTTTTAAAACATTATTTTTAAACGAAAAACAGCACAATATTTTTTTACAACGTTATCAATGCTTATCACAGGGGGCGTCTTAGGTTTAGGCACCACCTGGGGGGTCTTAGGTTTAGGCACCACCAGGGGGGTCTTAGGTCTAGGCACCACCAGGGGGGTTAAGGGGTTAGGGATAGGTACAGGGAGGGTTCTATGTGAGAGTAGGGTTAGGTATAGTTTTAGTAAAATTCTTATTAATCTTTTATAAAACATTATTATACATTATTTTTAAAACGAAATATAGCACAATTTTTTTAAACATTATTCATGCTTATCGTTTAAAACCCTGCGCCCTTTTTTCCTGACGCCCTTTTTTAACGGATGCATCCGAGCATCCCTGTTAGTAAGAAGAAAAGATGGTAAAATTCATTTGGGTGCTAAGTTTTATGACCGAGCCATAAACCATTAAAGTTGTGAAGTGCCGGTACCGCATTGTAAAAAATGGCTTGGTCACTACAGGGGTATAAACCTCTGGTCCTCAAAAGGATGAGGGCTGATTCATACTGCAAGAGCTGTTTAAGCACTAGTGATTTGAAAAGCTCTTGCCAATGTAAGGCTATGGGGGTATAATAAATAGCGGAGATGCCGCCACGGAGACAAATGGCATGGCGGCTATCTCCGCGTGTCTTCCAGCGGCCTCTGCCGCGCAGTTACATGCTGATGCTTTGCCTGATCCTTCTATCGCTCACAGACTAAGGGCTACACGCGCGCAAGCCAAGCGACAGGACCTTTATGCATCTAGAAGGGGAGTCAGCTGATCACTCGGTCAGCTGACTCCAGCTAGGTTCCGGATTGGCTGAGTGACTGGGGCGGCGCTGTGGAGCGCTTTTGGTATATATAGGACAGGTCTGTCAGTAGCTTCGCGTCTGCTGTTGCAAATGCTGTCGTGTTAGCGCTCAGACCCTAGTCAGATCCCAAAGTGTGCTAGAACCAGCTGGAGCTGGGGATCCACACTTAGCCAGATTCTGTTGATAGCTTAAAGAGAATCTGTATTGTTAAAATCGCACAAAAGTAAACATACCAGTGCATTAGGGGACATCTCCTTTTACCCTCTGTCACAATTTCGCCGCTCCCCGCCACATTAAAAGTAGTTAAAAACAGTTTTAAAAAGTTTGTTTATAAACAAACAAAATGGCCACCAAAACAGGAAGTAGGTTAATATACAGTATGTCCACACATAGAAAATACATCCATACACAAGCAGGCTGTATACAGCCTTACTTCTGAATCTCAAGAGATCACTTGTGTGTGTTTACCTTCTGACCCCTTCAGCTCTCACCCACTGAAGTGACAGGCTTCCTGCAGACAGCTCTGACTATGTGGTTAATTCCTCAGTATGTGACCTTCCAGCTCCTTTCACAGCCTAGGATTTTTATCCAGCTCTCTTCTATCACTGATAAGATAGCAGAGAAGCTGCTGGCTTATGTAAATAACACACACACTGGAGTGTGCATAGAGGAACAGATCTGCACGGAAGAGTTGGCAGCCTTCCAGACACAGGCCGACAAGTCTGACAGGGGAAAGATACATTGATTTATTACAGAGACTGTCATAGTATAAAGTGCTGCAGTAAGCCACAACACATTAGAATAGGTTTAGGAACTTGTAGGATGGTAGAAAAAACGTTGTAATTTTTGTTACAGAGTCACTTTAAAGTACTAATTGCATTGTTTATTTGTTATGACCTTCTGCTTCCTCTGACTATTCTCCTGTTTGTTGATTCTGTGCCTCTGCCCATCTGATTCACGTTGCCGACCCTGCCTGTACTTGACACTGAATCAGCCTTCTGTTTCTGTACTGTATCTGTCCGTACGTTGCCTACTCTGCCTGCCTGACCTTGCTATCCTCACCAGTGGGCCTAGCCACTGGTGAGGGATTTAAAGTAATCTTCACCTGCTCCTCAGGTGAAGTTTAGCTGCAGCATTGTCTGTTACACCTGCTCCTCAGGTGTCCATTAGCTGCAGTATAGTCTTAATCGCCTGCTCCACAGGTGATACTCTTCTTGCAGCCTTGTCTGTTACACCTGCTCCTCAGGTGTCCATTAGCAGCAGTATAGTCTTAATCACCCGCTCTTCAGGTGACCATCCTTGATAACCCAGCCGGTGGCTCCTGCTCCTCAGGAGATCACTGGCTGCAGTACTATCTTAATCGCCTGCTCCTCAGGTGATATTCTCCTTGCTTAGCAGTCTGTGCCGCCTGCTCCTCAGGTGCACATTGACTGCAGTACAGTCTGACTCACCTGCTCCTCAGGTGATCATCGGCTGCAGTACTGTCTGAGTCACCCGCTCCTCGGGTGAACTTACTCCTCCTTGTTACTGTTGCACCAAACACTATCTCACATTGGTTGTCCTGTGTCTGGCTATACTAGTATTATTGGTGATTCTGCAGATCACCATATAATCAGGTATAGCATCTGTATTATTGGTGATACTGCAGATCACCAATAATCAGAAAATCTGTGTTGCTGACACCAATCGTTACAGGGGGATTTTTACAAAAACACATCGCTCCAGTGAGAACGCAAACCTAGAATAACTTAGCAAGAGCTTTTAAAATCACAAAGCACTCAGAAAAGCTCTTGTAGTGTGAGCCAGCCCGTTTTCTAACATTTGTGCAAAACAGAATATGTACTGAGTAGAGATGGCCCGAATGGTTCGCTGGCAGACAGTTCCAGGCGAATTTCAGCTATACATATACCTCATCATTGGGCTAAACTTTGGCCCTCTACATCACAGTCTGCAGACACATGGCATCCAGTCAGGCTGCACTCCCCAACGGATCCCCGCCTCCTCTATAAAAACACAGCAGCGCCGGCCATGTTCTCAGGCTCCGGCTCATGCTGTAGTGAGAGGAAGGGAGAGATTGCTGCAGAGACAGGGACGGTTAGCTAGGCGGTTCTTTATTGCTGAAAGCACCCCAAAACAAAAGCCCTTTTGAGGGCTCATATTGTTCTGTGTTTTTTTTTTGTGTGTGTGAGAGAGACACTGGCCTGTATGCAGCACAGTAATTTCTTTGCTGGGCCTTGTAGTTCTAAAGTATCCTGTTCTATCTTTATTACAAGTCGGCACACTGACTATCATAAGTAGAGATGGCTTGAACTTCATCTTTGGGTTCACGGACCGCAAACGCGAACTTCCGCAAAAGCCTGCGAACCAGCGAACCGCAATAGACTTCAATGGGCAGGTGAACTTTAAAAACTACAAACACTGTTTCTGCCCACAAAAGTGATTGAAAAGATATTTCAATGGGTCTAACACCTGGAGGGGGCATGGCGGAGTGGGATACACGCCAAAAGTCCCTGATAAAATTATTGATTTAATGCAGAGCAGGGTTATAATCCCTAAAGGGCAGATATCACATTGCATTCCTTAATTGGAGGCATAAAGTGTTTGAAAACATCTTGCGTGTGTATACATGGATCAGCAGGTAGTGTAAAAAGTGTACTGCTTCACACTGACAGACCAAACTCACTGTGTAACACACCGAAAACAGCTGTTTATGTAGTGATGGCCATGCTGGTGTGCACAATGGAGAGCAGTGTTGCTATCATGGATGGTCATGATTACGGGTACGCGTGATTCACGGCCATTTTTCCGCAACACGGGGCCGTGATCCGCATGGATCACAGCATCAGGACAAATCCGGGTCACGGCTCACGTAAAAAAATACGGGTCACGGGCTGTAATCACGGCCGTGATGCCGCCGTGATGACGGATTTTTTGAGAACATGTCACTGGGCCAATCAGAGGCCCCTAACGCAGGCTAGAGCAACCAATCACAGGAGGGGAGGCTATGCCCTCCCCTCCTGTATAAAAGCGGCGGCCATTTACAGAAACTCCGTCCTTGCTAGAGACTGTGGTCTGAGAGAGTATCTCCAGGCCATTTCTGTCATACTGCTGGTATTTGTAATGATCAGTGATGTAACTGATAAACAGAATGAGCTCTATTTTGGACAATAGTCAGTACTTTAGTAAAGTGTGATCACACGTGATTAGGTGCACAGTTGTATTCCGGAATACATATAAGTGATAGCCCTAGTGACAGGGGCTATCACTAACTGAGAGCGTAGTCGTACAGGTGATGTCATAAACAGATCGATCAGTGAAGGTACAAAGTCGAGAAGCAAAATCAAAGTAAGTAATCAGGCAGTAGTTGGCAGCAGATCAGATTAGCAGAAGTACAGAATCGAGAGACAAGATCGAGGTAAGTATTCAGGCAGGGGTCGGCAACAGATCAGATTGGCCGAGGTACAGAATCGTAGAGCAAAGAGTAGTCAGAAGAACAGGCATTAGGTCATGCACAGTAACAATCAATAACAATAATATATTTTCCTGAGCTAAGTGTGAATCCCCGGGGTCCTGCTGGATCAAGCACACACGGATCTGACTAAGGTCTGAGAGCTTTCACTGCGAAGTTTCAGCAACAACAGACAAGGAGCAAATGACCCGCACATCCTTAAATACGAACAGCAATTACCCGAGCCGCCCAGAAGGCCCAGCCAATAAAAAGTCAGGTTGACGTCAGCCGACCTCCGGGTCAGCTGACACGTCTCCGTAGCCCATAAAGATGCTGGCGCTGCGCGCACGCACGAGCCAGCTGTCCTCTATGAAGCACTGACAGACCGGACCTCCCAGAGACGCCGCATTGGTGACAGCCGTGATGTCAGACGCAGAAGCGGCGGTCGCGCCGCTATCCGCATTGGAGGTAACTTCACTACTTCTGACAATATTACTTGTATTTAGCTAGCCAGTGATTATACTGTCAGTTAGTGAGTGTAGTTCAGAGTGTACTGTGCTGCTAGTGTCTGCTGTTGTGCTACTGTGCAGGCAGGCACTGCACGCAGGATTCAGTGCTGCAGACTATATACTACTGTACTGTATTAGTTAGCCAGTGAATATTGACTGCCAGTTAGTCAGTGTAGTTCAGAGTACTGTGCTGCTAGTGTCTGCTGTTGTGCTACTGTGCAGGCAGGCACTGCACACAGGTTTCTGTTCTGTATTAGTTAGCCAGTGAATATACGCATACGTACACATAAGTTTTTACGTGTACGAATCGCAGTTACGCATGCGCATACAGTGAGTGCTGATACTGAACCGCCGTTACGCATTGAATACTACGACACATACGTACATGTGTAATTTTATATACGTGTGGATTACGGTTACGCTTGCGCAAGCGCAATATGAGCTATCAAATACGTACATTATTACGCATGGGGCCCATGACGTTACACATGGAATATACGGGTAACGGCCCGTCATTGCAGATTTTTTTATTACTAAAAACAGGAAGAGGCGGTTGCGGCAAAATACACTGGACACGATCACGGGTTGATCCGGATGCGGCTCCAATAAAAACGTCCGCATTCAGATCCATGATTAAGGGGTATCCGAGCAACACTAATGACGAGAGTGCAGGTGATGGCGGTTTTCCAGCCCATATGGTCGGGCTGAGGTAGGTAGCTCAATGACAGTAACTGTCCAGCTGATCGAAATTGGTCTGTCCACAATGATGCAACGACCTTATTATCTTGGGTGTGCCCCCCAACACACTCATATAGGTCATTGCTTCATTGTGATATGCAAGCCCCTTCACCGCAGCAAGGTAACGATCATGAAGGGAATTGACACATGTACATGCCTTTTGTTTTGTTGTTGCAGCCGCAGTGCAGCCAAAAAGAAAAATGGGCATGTACACGCATCATAAAAATTATTATTCTTTTTGTTAGCAGCCGCTGCTAGCAGCAGCCTTAAAAATTCAGGAATCCACCTGGAGTCCTGGACCCACTGGCGGAGAAGGAAGTCAAGAGGCCTGCAGGCAGAGATGCTGTGTGGGGACTGACTTAGTCTTCGGGACAGGCAGGCCGTAACGCGGCGTGCGGGCAGAGATGCTGTGTTAGGACTGACTTAGTCTTCTGGCAGGAAGTAGCCCTTTGGGAACCATGCCTCATTCATTTTAATAAAGGTGAGGTGCTGAACACTTTTTTGACCTAGGCGACTTCTCTTCTCAGTGACAATGCCTCCAGCTGTGCTGAAGGTCCTTTCTGACAGGACGTTTTAGGCGGGGCAAGCCAGAAGTTCGATGGAAAATTTTGACAGCTCTGGCCACAGGTCAAGCCTGCTCAGAGTGTCTATATATGCACTTAAGGCCAGGTAGTTGGCTACCTGCTGGTTGAGGCGTTCGTTGAGGGTGGATCTGGAAGGGCTGAGATGATGCGTTGGACTAAAGAAAGTCCGCATGTCCGAGATCACCATCAGATCGCTAGAGCGTCCTGTCCTTGCCTGCATGGACATGGGAGGAGGAGGAGTATTACTGGCATCTTTTTTTCCATTGTGCTGTGACATCACCCTTAAAGAGAGTCTGAAGCGAGAATAGATCTCGCTTCAGACCTCATATATAGCAGGGGCACGTGTGCTTAACGGGGGTCCCTGTCCCCCCAAATCCCCTCCGTAATGCGGGGGAGTGCTTCTGCATTGGGGCAGGGCTAACCGCCGCAGCCCTGCCCCACGCGCGTCTGTCAGCGCGTATCTCCGCCTCTCCCCCGCCCCTCTCAGTCTTCCTTCACTGAGAGGGGCGGGGGAGAGGCGGCGATGCGCGTCTGATAGACGCGCTGGGAGGCAGGGCTGCAGTCGTTAGCCCTTGCCTCCTGGAAGAAAAACCTGCGACCAAGTCTGCGACCAAGGTTTGCGGGGGGTGGGTTGGGGGGGTCAGGGACCCTCGTTCAGCCGTGGGGTAGCGGCGTTTTAGCAGGGGCACACATGCCTCTGCTATATATGAGAGCTGAAGCGAGATTTAGTCTCGCTTCAGTGTCTCTTTAAAAGCACTGTAAAGCATACTTCCCAAATTGTGTTGCAAGTGCTGCATCCTTTCAGCCTTGTGGTTATTTGGTAACATCTCTGTCACTTTGTGCTTATACCGAGGATCAGCACGGCCTTGAACAGACCTGCCATGTGGCCTACCCCTGCCTCTGCCTGTTATTTTTCCATATTGGTAGTGATGGTGGTATGCAGTAGTACTATCAATATTCAATAGTGGTAGACAGTGTGTGTAATCACAAAGAGGCACAAAATCAGTGTCAAATACACAGCAGATGTGTGTGTATGTGTATCACTGGGCTGTGTACTTTAACACACACAGAAAGATATACTATATAGTACTTTCAATCACAAATACAGTTGCAAGCTAAGCACTGCTTATGAAAGACAGTGTGCTGGCTTATTATAGATAGAAGACGATAGTAGAACTGCAAGGCCCAGCAATGCCTGTGGCCTGCCCTGTATGCAGTGTCTGTCTCACATACACACACAAACACACACACACACACACACACACACACACACACACACACACACACACACACACACACACACACAAAGAATAGAATATGAGCCCTCAAAAGGGTTTCTGTTTTGGGGTGGTTTAAGCAATAAAGAACAGCCTAGCTAACTGTCCCTGTCTCTCTGTGGGCTGTATGTATTGTCACCCACAAAGGGAGCTATGGTATAGTATGTTTAATAACAGATACAGTGGAAAGGTATGCACAGGTATAATAGAGTGTGCTGTCACACAGGTACAGTTATGCACTGGTATAATAGAGTGTGCTGTCAGTGGTGGGACTACAAATCCCAGCTGGCCTGGCAACTGTCTGTGGGCTCTGTCTATGCAGTGTCACCCACAAAGCCAGCTATGAGTTAGTAAGTTACATCACAAATACAGTGGAAATATATGCAATTGTATGGTAATACAGTGTGCTGCCAGTGGTGGGACTTCAAATCCCAGATGGCCTGGCAACTGTCTGTAGGCTCTATCTATGCAGTGTCACCCACAAAGACAGCTATGCTTTAGTAAGTTAAATCACAAATACGGTGGAAAGATATTAAATGGTAATACAGAGTGTGCTGAGCCTGGCACAGTACAGCAACTAGGCCCAGCTGCGACAGGGCTGTATCTATGCCTGTCTGTGGTCACACACACAAAAAAAAACACATCAGAAGAATATTAGCTCTCAAAAGAGCTTTTGTAGGGTGCTTTCAGCAACAACATTGAGTGAGGAGCTAATATCAGCCTAACTAATGCTTTCCCTATCTCCAAATGTCTCTCCCTTCCTTTCACTATAGCAAGATCAGCAGACTGAGAACATGGCTGATGCTGCAGTGTTTTAAAGGGGAGGGGGGGGGGGGATCCGTGGGTGAGTGCAGCCTGATTGGCTGCCATGTGTCTGCTGACTGTGATGTAGAAGGTCAAAGATTAGCCCAATGACTAGGTATAGGAGGCGGGTCGAACGTGCTATGTATTCGCTACCCGCCGTGTGCGCGGGTAGCTGATATCCGCGCAAATTACCCACCGGGCGACCGTTAGGGCCAACCCTAATCATAAACACTGCATAGCTTGCAACTGTATTTGTGATTGAACGTACTATAGGATATCTCTCTTTGTGGGTGACATACTGCATACAGCCCACAGTCATTTACTGGGCCTTGTAGTTCTACAGTATCCTGTTCTATCTTTATTACAAGCCAGCACACTGTCTATCATAAGCAGTGCAGAGCTTACAACTGCATTTGTGATTGAACATAGTATAGGATATCTCTCTGTGTGGGTGACACACTGCATACATTCCTATGATGAATTTACTGATGCACAACCATTATTGGTACAAGATGAAGGTGTTAGGGATGTTACACCACCTCATATGTCTCAGTTAGGCATCACTACACACATAAACGTGTGTACATTTTTTTGTAAATAACATTGACATTTTCTTAAAAAAACAAATACTTTTTTTTTTATAAATAACAACACCCAACCTGGTCCATTCAGCTGAGTGCACAAGCAGCACCGGCACAACACAGCTGTACCTGCGCAGTACGCCATGGGAAGCATGGCCATGATTGACAGCGGCGCTTTGCGCAGCCGCAGTAAGGATGACCTCAGGGTCGGCCTGAATACCGTGCAGCGAGAGCGGGACAGCGGCAGGGAGTAGAGGTGACAGCGTGAGAAAGTCGGCTGCAAGGGGCTGGAGAAAGCCCCAGGAGTTAAAGCTCATTTTGTATATTTTCCCTGATGACTTCTTTAAGGGATTATAACCCTACTCTGCATCAAATATGTACGTTTCCGAGGGACTTTTGGCATGTATCCCACTCCACCATGCCTCCCTCCAGGTGTTAGACCACTTAAACAATTCCATCACTTTTGTGGCCAGAAATATTCCCTGTATGTCTTAAAATTTGCCTGCCCATTGAAGTCTTTGGCCGTTCGTGCGAACTCGAACTTTTGTGGAAGCTCGCGTTCCCAGTTCACAAGCCCAAAATCTAATGTTTGGGCCTTCTCTAATACTGAGAACAAGTTTTATTTACATTCTGTACATTTTAAGAAAATAGACAGTTTCAGGTAGGGATGATCTCCGGATGAAATCCAAATGAGTTTCATTCGGATTTCATCCTCCTAATTAGTGCAGGTGGGCGGATGTGTGCCGGGGGGTTAAACTTATCCAGCAGCTGTCTTCTTTAACCCGTCCCACAGTGCTTCCCACGCTGCGTTCCAAGCCACTGTCATGTGACTACAAACCCTTCTCCTTCCAGGTTAAAGGAGGAAGCGTAGTAGTCATGTGACCTGCCTTGGAACACGGCTTGGGTCGTGCCGTGGGATGGGTAAAAGAACATGGCTGCTGGGTAAGTTTAACGATTCCACACCAATATTCAGGGAAATTCTCCCCTGCCAGTATCCTTTGGACCTTGATTGAATATCCAAGATGCACACATCACTCCCTGCAACTGGAATTTGATATACTAAGCTAGCAAGTCTCAACAAACCATCTTTAAATGACAATAACAATAACAATTGTCTAAAGCGCTTTTCGAGTGCGAGTGGGACTCAAAGCACTTTGACCTGTGTTATGCAGTCTCAAAGGCTCTGGAAAAGAGGTGGGTTTTCAGCCTTTTTTTAAAGCTGTCCAGAGAAGGAGCCTCTCGCAGTGTTGCTTGGATACCTCATTATCCTATTCGAGTTTGGTCGAATTCGGATAGTAAACTATCCGAATTCACTCGACGTTCAATATTCGAGTTAATCGAATATCCGATTCGACCTCGGATATCCGACGTCACTATCCGAGTCTGTATTTGGTGTAAAATATTCGAGCTGGCCTTAAATAGCTTGTAAAACTTGTATTGGAGGTCAATGATGCATGAAACCACCTTTTTTATGAAAAAAAACATCAAGTGATTATGTGGTGATGTAGTAGTTATAAAAAAGGTATCAAAAATAGTAAATTAACTTCATGAAAAGTGTTTGCATGAGAAGGTGTGTCCAAAATGGTTGGAAGTCTTCATTTACATCGTCTTCATCTTCTTCTTCTATATCTTCTTCTTCTTCTTTTTCTTCTTCTTCTATATCTTCTTCTACTTGAATCTTCTTCATCTTCTACTTCTTGTATCTTCTTCAATTATCTTTTTCTTCTTCTATATCTTCTTTTATATCTTCTTCTTCTTCTTCTTCTATATCTTCTTCTTCTTCTATATCTTCTTCTTCTTCTTCTTCTTCTTCTTCTTCTTCTTCTTCTTCTTCTTCTTCTTCTTCTTCTTCTTCTTCTTCTTCTATATCTTCTTCTTCTTCTTCTTATATATCTTCTTCTTCTTATATATCTTCTTCTTCTTCTTCTTCTTCTTCTTCTATATCTTCTTCTTTGTAATTTTTTTTTACTTGATTTGTGGAAATATTTTATTTTAATAACAACACCATAGTTATATTTGTGTTGATGGCATAATAGGTAGTGGCACATTGCAAGCCACAGAGCCTTTTTCTGTGTACCCTGGCGGTGGTAAAACACAGACATCAGCAGGAGGAGGAAGTAGATGCAAGTTGTAGTGTGGTAAATTTAATAGCTGGTAGGAGAGTGGGTGGCAGCAGAAAAAATAGTTATTCTTCTGTTCTCCCTGGCAGTGGTAGCAGCACACAGACAGCAGAAGCTCAATGCAGCTACAGGAGGAGGAGTAGTGTGTGTCAGGCAGTGTGATGTGACTGACATAATAGGCCCTGGTTCCGAGCGGTGGTACCAGGGCCGTAAATAAACAGCATGAGGTTCCAGACAGCGGTCGTGAAGCCCACATTGTGTCCAATGCACAATTGGGACAGCACAGTTTTCAAAATTAATTACAATTTTTTTTTTCAAATTGATGCAGCTATTTTTGAGCATAATAGCTGGTGGCGCATGGGCAGCAGCACCTTGTAATGTGTTCCCTGGCAGTGGAGACACAGACAGCAGGAGGAAATACAACAGCAGGCAGCGTGAGGAGGATGAGTGTGTGGCAGACTGGCAGCAGGCAGCAGGAGGGCAGGCAGCGAGACATAATAGGCCCTGGTTCCTAGCGGTGGTACTAGGGCCATAAATAAACAGCATGAGGTTCCAGACAGCGGTCGTGAAGCCCACATTGTGTCCAATGCACAATTGGGACAGCACAGTTTTCAACCCGGACACCTCTAAATTAATGACAATTTTTTTTTCCAAAGGGATGCAGCTATTTTTGAGCGTAATAGCTGTTGGCGCATGGGCAGCAACACCTTGTAATGTGTTCCCTGGCAGTGGAGACACAGACAGCAGGAGGAAATACAACAGCAGGCAGCGTGAGGAGGTTGAGTGTGTGGCAGACTGGCAGCAGGCAGGAGGGCAGGCAGCGAGACATAATAGGCCCTGGGTCCTAGCGGTGGTTCCAGGGCCATAAATAAAAAGCATGAGGTTCCAGTTAGCGGTCGTGAAGCCCACATTGTGTCCAATACACAATTGGGACAGCACAGTTTTCAACCCAGACACCTCTAAAACAATTTAATTTTTTTTTTCAAAATAATGCAGGCAGCTATTTTTGAGCATAATAGCTAGTGGCGCATGGGCAGCAGCACCTTGTAATGTGTTCCCTGGCAGTGGAGACACAGACAGCAGGAGGATATACAACAACAGGCAGCGTGAGGAGGATGAGTGTGTGGCAGACTGGCAGCAGGCAGCAGGAGGGCAGGCAGTGAGACATAACAGGCCCTGGTTCCTAGCGGTGGTACCAGGGCCGTAAATAAACAGCATGAGGTTCCAGACAGCGGTCGTGAAGCTCACATTGTGTCCAATGCACAATTGGGACAGCACAGTTTTCAACCCGGACACCTCTGAATTAATGACATTTTTTTTTTTCAAATGGATGCAGCTATTTTTGAGCGTAATAGCTGGTGGCGCATGGGCAGCAGAACCTTGTAATGTGTTCCCTGGCAGTGGAGACACAGACAGCAGGAGGAAATACAACAGCAGGCAGCGTGAGGAGGTTGAGTGTGTAGCAGACTGGCAGCAGGCAGGAAGGCAGGCAGCGAGACATAATAGGCCCTGGTTCCTAGCAGTGGTACCAGGGCCGTAAATAAACAGCATGAGGTTCCAGACAGCGGTCGTGAAGCCCACATTGTGTCCAATACACAATTGGGACAGCACAGTTTTCAACCCGGACACCTCTAAATTAATTTAATTTTTTTTTTCAAAAATAAATAATGCAGGGCAGGCAGCTATTTTTGAGCGTAATAGCTGGTGGCGCATGGGCAGCAGCACCTTGTAATGTGTTCCCTGGCAGTGGAGACACAGACAGCAGGAAGAAATACAGCAGCAGCAGCAGCAGGTGTAATGTGTGTGCGCCACTTCATGTCCCCCTCTCGCCGACAACAGGGGCCAGGAATTCGCCTTCCACCCAAGCCTGGTTCATTTTAATAAACGTCAGTCTGTCCACAGACTTGTGAGACAGATGAGATCGCTTCTCAGTGACGACTCCACCGGCTGCACTGAAGCAACGCTCTGACAGTACGCTGGAAGGGGGGCAGGAGAGCACTTCCAGGGCGTACTGCGCAAGCTCGCTCCAGATCGGCAGGTGCTTGACCCAATACTCCATGGGTTCAACAGGGGCAACGCTGTCAAGCCCGCTGAAGGACCCCATGTAGTCAGCCACCATGCGGGTCAAGCGCTGCCTGTGACTGGAGAAGGATGCTGCTGCAGGCACCTCCTCTCTAGTACTTGGCAGCTCTACACTCATGTAGAGCTCTTGGGTCAGAGACAGCAGGTCTGTGGTGCGCGTGCGCTTGCTGCTGGTGGATGCAGGCACCTGCTGCTGCCTCTGTGCTGGCTGGACAGTGGGGGTGGATGTCTGAGGGAAGGCTTCCTCCAAGCGTTCAACAAGGGACAGCTGCAAATCCCTCATTTGTTGCGCACGGTCTCCTCCTGCACGCAGGAACTGGCTGAGCTTCCCCTTCAGACGTGGGTCCAGCATCATGCAGATCCAGATGTCCTCCCTCTGCTTCATCTGGATCACCCTTGGGTCCTTGCGCAGGCACCTCAGCATGTGCACTGCCATTGGGAAGAGTCTGGCCACGTCTGTTGGCACATCATCGGCAGCCCCAGAGCCGACAGTGCTGTCCTCCTCTTCCTCTGCCTCCTCCACCTCATCCTCTCTCCACCCCCGCACCAGTCCAGCTGCGCTCTGCTGCTCCCCCTCATCAGCAGCAAGGTCAGGGACCTCCACAAACTCCAAGCCCTCCTCCTCAGAGGTGGCCTGTGAAGCTGCCTGCAGCTCCTGCTGGTCCAAGGCTGCCGCTCCCTCTTCCAGCAGTGCATACAAGGCCCTGTCCAGCACACACACCAAGGGGACCCACTCGCACACCATTGCATGGTCCCTGCTTACCATGTTGGTGGCCTGCAGGAAGGGTGCCAGGACTGAGCACACCTGCTGCATGTGCCCCCAGTCCTCTGTGGAAATGATGGACGGGAGGTTGGTGGCGGCACGCCCAGTTGCAGTGATGGAGGCAACTGTTGCTCGTGCAAGGTACTGGCTGACAGCCTTCCTCTGTTCAACCAGACGCTCCAACATCGCCAGGGTGGAGTTCCAGCGAGTTGGAACATCGATCATGAGCCGGTGCTGTGGCAGGTGCAGCTCCTTCTGCACCTCTTCTCGCTAAGGCTGCAGGCGAGTCCCGGAAATGTCGCACAACCTTCCTTGCCGCCTCAAGGAGTCGGTCCATCCCATGGTAGGTCCGCAGGAACTTTTGGACTACCAGGTTCAGGACGTGCGCCAGGCAGGGGATGTAGGTCAGGTCTCCCCTGCTGATTGCAGCAACCAGGTTTGCCCCATTGTCAGACACCACCTCTCCGACTCTGAGGCCTCTGGGGGTCAGCCAATTCCTCTCCTGCTCTCGGAGTTTGGCCAGGACATGGTTCGCAGTCAGTTTGGTCTTCCCCAGGCTGACCAATTCCAGCAGCGCTTGGCAGTGGCGGGGCTTCACGCTGCTGCTGAGGCGGGGGGTTTGGGCTGGTGTGCCGGAGGATGGAGGCGGATCAGAGGAACCTGCTGCAATTCCACTGACCCTGCATGGTGGCACCACCCACTGCGTTGTTGCTGCTGCTGCTCTGACAGTGCCCGATGCTGCTCCCCCCTCCTCACCCCCTTCCACCAAGCTGACCCAATGCGCGGTGAAGGACAGATAGCGGCCTGTCCCAAACCGGCTGCTCCACGAGTCCATGGTGACGTGGACCTGTTGACCCACCGCATGCTCCAGCCCTCTCCCGACATTGGCCATCACAGAGCGGTGAAGTGCAGGGATGGCCGTGCATGCAAAATAATGTCGGCTGGGGATTGGCCAATCGGGGACTGCACACATCAGGAGCACACGCATGTCGCTCCCCTCCTGCACAAGGAAATAAGGCAGGAGTTGGGAGCACATGGCCGGTGCCAGCAAGCCGTTCAGCTGACGCACACGACCTGGAAGGTGTCGCTGAGCAGGGTCTGGTGACGCCTTTTGCTGGCACGGCAATCAGTGGAGGGAGCAGAGGAGGCCACTGAGGACTGGCTGCCAGAACAGGCCTCAGTGTCAGCGGCAGGAGTTGCAGAGGGAGGAGGAGCAGTGCGTTTCTGACGCACTCCTGCTGGTGCTGCTGGAGGAGGTGGAGGAGGGCGGGTGGCTGCTGCCGACGGCTTCGCAGTGGTGGCGGGTCTGCCACTGCCACTGCCAGCTTCCTTCAACTTCATGAACTCCTCATGCTCATGAAAGTGTTTCCCTGCAAGATGGTTGACCAGAGAGGTGGTGCCAAACGCAGAGGGCTCCTTCCCTCTGCTGAGCTGCTGGCGGCACTGGTTGCAGGTGGCAAACTTGCACTCCACATATGGCAGGGTGAAAAAATTCCATATTGGGGAGGTGAAGTTGCCCCTTCGGCTGGAAGGTCTTGCTGCCGCTGGTCTCCCTGTGGTGGTTGGGGGGGGGGGGGGGTTCTTAGTGCGGCCGGTGGTGGCACTGGCAGAACTCGTCTCCGGATCAGCACGCTGTGTGGCCTGCATACCACGCCCACTTGTGATCCTGCCCATGCCTGCAATGCTGATCCTTCTAGCAAGGCCCACAGACACATCCTCCTCCTCCTCCTCAGAGCTGATGACATCCCCACTCCCAGGACCTGGCACCCAGTCTCTGTCCTTCACCCTGTCATCATCATCCTCCCCCTCCGCAAACATGTCCTGCTGGGATCCCACAAACTCCCCTTCTGCATGCATGGGCGGATGGACAGTCACCACTGTCTGACTGTCCAAAGCATCATCCCCCAAAGTGCCCATGAGCATTCCTTCCTCCTCCAATTCTGTCGCAACAGCACTCCATAACCCCACTGCGCTTGGGAATAAGAAGGTGCTGAGTGACAGGGTGCTGGTGTCGCCCACTGGGGCTGGAGAACTGCACTCCTCCTCCTCCCCAGGCAGTGCTGGTCGGCTGCTGCTGCTCTTGCGAACAGGAGTGGTGGCGGGGGTCGAGGACTCGTTCCAGAGCTAATGGTGGCCTGCTCATCCACCATCAGTTCCACCACAGAGTCTGCGTCCTTCTCCTCAATAGGACGGCTACGACCTGGCGGTGGGAGGAACATCTGCGCCACACGCTGCTGCTGCTGTGTCTCTGCAGCGTGACTCCCAGCTGTTGGGCGGCCAAGGTGTCCACGGCCAGTGGCTAATGGTGGAATAGCCACTGGTCCGCATGGTGGTGGTGGCTGCCACGCCCACGACCTCCTCTCTTGGCGATGCCCTTGCTGCCCTTGCTGCCCCTGCCCAAACCGCGGCTGCCAGTACCAGACATCGTATATTTTTAATATTATACAAATGAAAAAAAAACTTATGTATGTAAAGGCGGGTGGGACAAGTGGGGTACTTTAATGGGGTGGGACTGGTGGTGGTGGGGGTGTGAGGTGATGGACAGGTGTACTCTACAGCAGAGATCGGTGTAGCGCTAACGAGAGAGTGCGCAGTGTGCACACAAAGACCCTAGCTGACGCTGACTGACGGTGTCCCTATACACAGACTACAGTACAAGTCAGCAAATACACAATAGAAGTAATAGAAAAAAATAGAACGGGTGTAGCACTAACGAGAGGGTCGGGACAGCACAGACGTGCACTGCGCACACAAAGACCCAGCTGACGCTGACTGACGGTGTCCCTATACACAGACTACAGTACAATTCAGCAAATACACAATAGAAGTAATAGAAAAAAATAGGACGGGTGTAGCACTAACGAGAGGGTGCGGACAGCGCAGACGTGCACTGCGCACACAAAGACCCTAGCTGACACTGACTGACAGTGTCCCTATACACAGACTACAGTACAATTCAGCAAATACACAATAGAAGTAATAGAAAAAAATAGGACGGGTGTAGCACTAACGAGAGGGTGCGGACAGCGCAGACGTGCACTGCGCACACAAAGACCCTAGCTGACGCTGACTGACGGTGTCCCTATACACAGACTACAGTACAATTCAGCAAATACACAATAGAAGTAATAGAAAAAAATAGGACGGGTGTAGCACTCACGAGAGGGTGCGGACAGTGCAGACGTGCACTGCGCACACAAAGACCCTAGCTGACACTGACTGACGATGTCCCTATACACAGACTACAGTACAAGTCAGCAAATACACAATAGAAGTAATAGAAAAAAATAGGACAGGTGTAGCACTAACGAGAGGGTGCGGACAGCGCAGACGTGCACTGCGCACACAAAGACCCTAGCTGACGCTGACTGACGGTGTCCCTATACACAGACTACAGTACAATTCAGCAAATACACAATAGAAGTAATAGAAAAAAATAGGACGGGTGTAGCACTAACGAGAGGGTGCGGACAGCGCAGACGTGCACTGTGCACACAAAGACCCTAGCTGACGCTGACTGACGGTGTCCCTATACACAGACTACAGTATAAGTCAGCAAATACACAATAGAAGTAATAGAAAAAAATAGGATGGGTGTAGCACTAACGAGAGGGTGCGGACAGCGCAGACGTGCACTGCGCACACAAAGACCCTAGCTGACGCTGACTGACGTTGTCCCTATACACAGACCACAGTACAGTATAGTCAGCGAATACACAATACAAGTAATATAAACAATAGGACGGGTGTAGCACTCACGAGAGGGTGCGGACAGTGCAGACGTGCACTGCGCACACAAAGACCCTAGCTGACACTGACTGACGATGTCCCTATACACAGACTACAGTACAAGTCAGCAAATACACAATAGAAGTAATAGAAAAAAATAGGACAGGTGTAGCACTAACGAGAGGGTGCGGACAGCGCAGACGTGCACTGCGCACACAAAGACCCTAGCTGACGCTGACTGACGGTGTCCCTATACACAGACTACAGTACAATTCAGCAAATACACAATAGAAGTAATAGAAAAAAATAGGACGGGTGTAGCACTAACGAGAGGGTGCGGACAGTGCAGACGTGCACTGCGCACACAAAGACCCTAGCTGACGCTGACTGACAGTGTCCCTATACACAGACTACAGTAAAATTCAGCGAATACACAATACAAGTAATATAAACACAATAGGACGGGTGTATAGCACTAACGAGAGGGTGCGGACAGCACAGACGTGCACTGTGCACACAAAGACCCTAGCTGACGCTGACTGACGGTGTCCCTATACACAGGCTACAGTACAAGTCAGCAAATACACAATAGAAGTAATAGAAAAAAATAGGACGGGTGTAGCACTAACGAGAGGGTGCGGACAGCGCAGACGTGCACTGTGCACACAAAGACCCTAGCTGACGCTGACTGACGGTGTCCCTATACACAGACTACAGTATAAGTCAGCAAATACACAATAGAAGTAATAGAAAAAAATAGGATGGGTGTAGCACTAACGAGAGGGTGCGGACAGCGCAGACGTGCACTGCGCACACAAAGACCCTAGCTGACGCTGACTGACGTTGTCCCTATACACAGACCACAGTACAGTATAGTCAGCGAATACACAATACAAGTAATATAAACAATAGGACGGGTGTAGCACTAACGAGAGGGTACGGACAGCGCAAACGTGCACTGCGCACACAAAGACACTAGCTGACACTGACTGACGGTGCCCCTATACACAGACTACAGTACAATTCAGCGAATACACAATACAAGTAATATAAACAATAGGACGGGTGTATAGCACTAACGAGAGGGTGCGGACAGCGCAGACGTGCACCCTGCACACAAAGACCCTAGGTAACGCGGTGACGGACGGTCCCTATACACAGACTACAGTACACTACAGTACTACTAACTAAACAATAGAAGAATCTAGCTAAATAATAGAGCAGGTGTGACTAGATTACAGAGAGCAGATACAGGACAGGTATAGCAGTAAAGCTGGGCCTTGCTAACTACAAAATAGTACAATAATCTATCTAACACAGAAGTAGTACAGGAGTAGAGTAGGACAGGTGAGAGCACAGGTAACTAGAGACTAGAGCACAGAGCAGGGCAGGCTGCCTTGCCTAGGCACAGAGCCTAGCTGCTGCGTCTCCCTCCCTAGTCCCTAATCACACAAACTAAACTGCCTAAAATACAATCTATCTACAATACAAAGCAATACAGTTGAATATCAAGTGTTGGAGTGTAAAAACGCTTGGTTTAGAACAATATAAACGCACTTGCACACAGACAAAAAGCACTGGAGCAGTCTCTCAGTACAGTTAGTCAGTAAGTCGCAAGCAGGACGAGTGAGGCAAGATGGCGTCCGCTATTTATAGAGGGGGGCTTGGCCAGGCTCCCCCTCTGTGATTGGCTGCAGTCAGAGGGCTGGGAGCCCTCTGATTCGCTTGTGAGGACTCGAGGTGACGTCAGACGTGACGCTATCCGAGCTGGTGACGCTATCCGAGCTCGGATAGCTAGGATATCTCCGGATATCTGCTTGCTATCCGAGTGCCCTCGGATAGCACAGCCCGGATAGCTAATACTATTCGAGCTCGGTATTCGAGCTCGAATAGTAAAAAAAGAGCTAGGATATCCGAGTATCTCGGATATCCTAGCTCAGATGAGCACCACTGGCCTCTCGTACTGATTGTGGAAGTGAGTTCCATAGAGTAGGGGCTGCATAGGAAAAGGCCCGAGCACCAAATGTTAAGTGTGTCCTGGGAATAACCAGCTTCATCTTCAGTGATGCGCGGATATTTTCTGTGATTATGGATTAGCCGTGATTCACAAGCATTTTTTTCACTATTATTCAAAAGGATCCCCATTGGTCTATTAATAGACCAATGGGGAGCCTTGGAGCCAAAATTCAAAGATGCTTTTTGGCTCTTGCTATACTAAGTATAGCTAGAACTGCATGTGGGACCGGCGGTGTGTGGCGGCGGTTGCACGACTCGTCGGAGATCATCAATCAAGGTCGCAAGTTAGAGGATATTGGCGTGGGGCCTTTTCTGAGGATAATGGTGTGGGAACATTTTCTTAAAGGTACAGGTAAGTATTTCTGAAGATCGCAAGATAGAGGATACTGCCGTGGGACATAGCAGAGGATATTAGCGTGGGACATTACCGAAGATATTGACGTGGGAACATTTTCTTAAAGGTACAGGTAAGTATTTTTGGTTAATTAAGGTTATTTAAAAAAAAATCTCGTTTTTTTGCGTTTTTATTTTTTTTAACCCTTTATGTTTTTCTCCTGGGAGGGGTGTGGGCATCTGGGGTCTGCTTCTTAAAGGGGACTCCCACATGCCACCATGAACCCCCCCAGGCAGTCGTCACCCCCACCTCCTCCTGGGGCACAGGAGGTGGGGAAGAGCCCCTTGTCCATGCATTGGACAAGGACTCTGGGGGAGAGGAGAAGGCTTGGTCCCCCAGAGCCCCCCCCCCCCATACCATGGACCATGCGGGCTGGTATAGCTCAGGGTGCAAAGCCCCAGTCATCCGGGGATCCGCATTCTGTCTATCCCAGCCTGCATGGGCGACAAGGGGCTACAGAGGCTCAGGGAGGGGGAACCCCACATCAATTTTTTAAAAAAAATTCCCATTATCTGAACATAAAAAAATTAAACATTTTTTAAATATCGTTTCCCACTATCTTTTCAACATATCCTGCAAATTTGGTGTTGCTAGGATGTAAGGGGCCTTTGCTATTAACTGCCAAAGTCGGCAGAATTGTTTCACTAAGAACTGTCATTTGCCGCATTTAAATGTATACTTTTTCCTTTGAAATTTTAAAATCGATTTTCTCAAAAACTATAAGATCTTTTTGAAAAAATGTTTTTCCTCTTGTTCCCACTGTTCTTCTTAACATTTCTGGAAATTTGGTGTTCCTACCATGTAAGGGGGCTTTGCTATGAACTGCTTTTTAATCATGAATACTTTTTTGTTTGAAAATTTAAAATCTATTTTCTCAAAAACTAAAAGTTCATTTTGAATTTTAGTTGTAGCCACATCTCACCTTTATAATCTATGCAATTTTGGTGATTGTATGTATGGGGGCTTTGCTATTAGCTAAAACACTTTTTCTGTGATCACGACCGTGAATTTCTGTGATTGCCTCATTCACGGGAAAAATCCGGGTCAAATACGTGAGTCCGTTTCAAAACCGGAAATTAATCACGCCATTTCCGGATTTTTTTTTCAAGTACGACCAAATAGTCGAATCCATGATTGGGAGGTATCCGAGCATCACTGTTCATCTTATTGGCAGAGCGAAGGGTGCACGGAGGGGCATAAAGTTCCAATAGATCCGCAATGTATTTGGGTCCCATGTGGGTTTGAATGTCAGCAGGCAGAACTTAAAATGGATTCTCCATTTTACTGGCAACCAGTAAAGAGTTTGCAGTACTGGGGAGATGTGTGAGCTGCGTGGGCATTGGTTAGGAGTCTGGCTGCTGCATTCTGTACTAGTTGTAGGGGGTGCAGAACCTTATCTGGGGATGCGCCGAACACGGCATTGCAGCAGTCCAGGCGGGAGGATACAAATGCATGAACCAGGACAGGTTATCTTCAGCTGTGATAAGGTGTTTGATTCTCGCTATATTTCTCAGTTGGAAGAAGGAATACTTGTTGACAGCTTGTACGTGCTGTCTGAGTGTTAGCCTTCCATACTGGATCATTCCAATGTTTCACACAGAGTTACATAGTTACATAGTTACATAGTTATTTTGGTTGAAAAAAGACATGCGTCCATCGAGTTCAACCAGTACAAAGTACAACTCCAGCCTGCTCCCTCACATATCCCTGTTGATCCAGAGGAAGGCGAAAAAACCCTTACAAGGCATGGTCCAATTAGCCCCAAAAGGGAAAAATTCCCTTTATACTGTACGGTGTCTCCATAGGGGAGAGTTTTGGTCTTTATCCATCATGTGTGGACCACCTACCACCAACACCTCTGTTTTGTCAGAGGTCAGCCTTAGCCAGCTGGTGTTCATCCAATTTTGTAATTCCACTAGACAGGCATTGATGGATGCTGATGGGTCTTGGGTGCCAGGCTTGAAGGACAAATACAGTTGTGTGTCATCTGCTTAACAATAGTATCCTAGGCCATAGTTCTGGATCATTTTGCCCACTGGGAGCATGTAGACCACAAAGAGTAATGGAGATAGCACAGAACCCTGTAGAAATTTGTTTGCAAACAACGCGAAAAATATACGTACCTGACGCGTACGTGACGACGCCCTAGCCATGATGACGGCATGTCACGTGATGCATATGACGCGGCCGCATCCATGCGTAAAACAGTATTTAAACTGCGCCAGCACACCACTATGGCATCCCTGATGTAGCTTCGGCGCAACTAATAGGATCGACGTGGCCCTCTCCTCCTGGGCTCCCATACACCTTACTCCTTGGTAAGCTCTGCTTTATTCGACCTCCTCCAGCTTTTTGACATATTTCTTCTATACTCTTGCTGCTTAGATCTATTTATCTGATACAACCTGCCTATACCTCTTTTTAGGCAGGTGGGAGAGAGAATGTGTCTGGGCGTCGTCTCTGGAACAACTCCACCCCACAATAGCGGGGTGGCATCGTTTTATTGGCGACGTCCTGATACTGTGGCAAGATAGCAGAGAGAGATTTTTGGAATTTTTGAACATCTTGAATGCGAATCAAGTAAATATTTTTTTGACATTTGACATTTCCTCCAATACAGTAAATTTTCTGGATCTTCGAATCACGAAGAGACCAGATGGACACCTGATTTATATCGCAAGGAGACTGCGGTCAACAATCTTCTACACTACTCATCATACCATACCAAAACTACCAAAAGAAATATCCCAGTGGGACAGTTTTTGAGACTTAAAAGAAATTGCTCTACTGCAGAGTTTTGAAAAAGCAGCTGATCAACTTGCAAAGAGATTCAGAGAATGAGGCTATCCCAACAAATATATCAGGAGAGCTTGGAGAAGAGCAAGATTTACACCAACGGAGAATTTGTAGACAACCAATAAAGCAAAAAGATCAAAAAGTAAACAGAAGATAGAAGAAATAGTAAGATTTACTACAACGTATAATAATGAATGGCAGGGAATCTGGCAAATAATGAATACACATTGGAAAATCCTGCGGAGTAAACCGATGATCAAACAATTAATTAACCAGAGACCGTTCCTTGTAGCTAGAAGAGCTCCACCACTGAGGACTGTCTCTGTCACAGTTGCCAATGACTTTACTGTTTTTTTAGAAATGGGTTTTTGAAGAGAATGTATTGTGTTTTTTAAAAAACATGACTGTAATATATTCCTGATTCCAGTACTATGCTATACTCTATTCTTTCCACAAGATGTCATCTATTTTTGCTCTTTATGGACTATCTACTTTATGCCCACTAGAGGCCTCTATAACACTCATTCCAATTACATTTGGCGCATGCGTAAATTTGTTTGCAAACAATGCGGAAAAATATACGTACCTGACGCGTAGGTGACAACGCCGTCACCATGATGAAGGTGCATCACGTGATCCGTATGACGCGGCCGCGTCCATGCGTAAAACAGTATTTAAACTGCGCCAGCACACCACTGTGGTGTCCCTGATGTAGCTTCGGCGCAAATAGTAGGATCGGCGTGGTCCTCTCCTCCTGGGCTCCCATACACCTTACTCCTTGGTAAGCTCTACTTTATTCGACCTCCTCCAGCTTTTTGACATATTTCTTCTATACTCTTGCTGATTAGGTCTATTTATCTGATACAACCTGCCTATATATTCTCACCTGGTTTCCTTCTATCTTTCTGTCTTTACCCACTCATTCTGAATCACTGTGGTTAACACTCTTACTATCTATATAGGGAATATTCCCCTTATTGTCACTCAATATTTGTATATATTCGTTTTAATGGCATATGCACTTCAAAAATATGTTTATAGTATTGTTTCTCCAATATATGCACATTAATGGGCAGGTTGTAATTGTGAATGAACTGTACTTAGAAATTTACATAGCAAATGCCTAATTGGTTCTGTGTTATACTAACTATTACAACACGCACTCATGCATATGCATATGCATGTCTGCTGGACTAGAGTGTAACACTAAAATATTATAAGAACCAATTATAGGCTATTTATAAGCTAATTTGGTCCTCTTGACTCAACACTGTGCCAGTCTTTTTATGTAGCGTACATGCATATGAATATGCGTGTCTGTAATAATTGTGGCACAGTGGTAAATTATTTTGAGCCAACTTGGACCATAAGGCTGGGAACTAGGTCGATTTGAGATATTAATTTACATATATGCATTGTGTCTCTATTGTTGGACCAGTGTCACATTAATTGCATACAAGCTAGTTCGCATTCATATTCAGGAGTAAGATTCCGGTCAATCGCTACCAAAACCTCCAGACACAGGAACAGTTTTTTTCCTCAAGCGGTAGCCATACTTAATGCTGAACCACATTAGAGCTGCTAGGACTGAAAGTAATCAGCACAGAACTAAACATGAACAATTCTCACATTGCTTACTGCCACTATACTTATAATGTCCTTAACTTGTAATATTCACACTGTCTGTCCTTGTATTGTTTTTTGTTTGTGTTTGTTAAGCAACTGCCAAGACAAATTCCTTGTAGGTGCAAACTTACTTGGCGAAAATAAATTGATTCTGATTCTGATTCTGATTCTGATATTGGTATGCATGCTTACAAAATTTATTGGGTGACACCATATTTAATGGCCCAATAGGAGATACATTTTATGTCTACAGTCCTTACCACTAATAATAAATTACTCTGGGATCATTGGAGCCTGGGAGGCCAAGCCTCATTGTTGTTTTAATTGTTTTTAGCTATATGGTTGTTGGTTAATAAAGAAAAGTTTATGCAGTGTCACAAGTTTTCATCTTCTTTATCATAAGTTGAGGGGAGGTTGTCTTAACTCTTATTTAATTATGTATATTGAATCAAACAGGTCTAACGACCTCTACCTCCCCATTTATGAGTATTCCACTTTGAATAGGGTTTGATCCATAATGATTATAGCCCAACCTAGCTCAATTGTTTAAGTGAAAAAACATCAGGGGTCTTCAATCAGGGCCCAGAAGATATTGGAGTGGGGTCATTATTTAAAGGTAAGTATTTATGGTTAAGTAAGGATATTAAAATACTTTTTTGTTGTATTTTTATTACAACTTTTAACTCTATATGGAAATAAGTAAGAAGCACATTAGTATCAGTGGCGTGCTGATTATTTACAGACACCACTCCCCACCCCTCCCAAAAAATTGATAGAAGGGTTGATGGGTTAGGGCGCTGAGCGTGTTGCTGCAAATTTTGGGATTTTTTGGGGAAAAGGAGTCATAGGATGTGGATGGAGCTAACCTGTAACGATTGGTGTCAGCTGGTAACAGATATCTGATTATTAGGTGATCTGCAGTATCACCAATAATACAGATACTAACCCTGATTATATGGTGATCTGCAGAATCACCAATAATGCAGGTATAGCAAGGCAACTGATAGGATAACTATATACAAGAGGTGATTGGTGCAACAGTATGTACTGATAGACTTTGCAGGTACCTCACCAGAGGAGCTGGTGGGCTCTAACAGTACTGCGGACTCCTCACCAGTGACAAGGGCTCACTGGTGAGAGTAGAGTGGTCAGACAAATCGGGTTGGCAACAGACAGGCAGATAAGGTACAAAATCGGAAGGCAGAGACAGAAAGTAGAACAGGCAGAGTCGGCAACATGATCAGATGGGCAAAAGTACAAGAACGTGAGGCGAAAGAGTGGCCAGAAACGAGCCAGAGTCACACACAGATAATATACAGTCTTCAATGAATTACAATTATAGCTATCAAAGGTCTGAGCGCTAACACGAGGTATTTGCAACAGCAGACAAGTTTCGAGCGAATCTCCAGTGGTTATGAAGCAGAGGAGACCTCAAGGCACGCCCACGCCGCTCAGCCAATCAGAAACGGCGAGCGCAGCCCTCTGACGTCAGCTGACCGGCCGGTCAGCTGACGCGCCTCCTCCCCGCATAAAGGTCCTGCCGACGCGCGTGCGCATGCGCTAATGCGACCTTATGTGCGGCAGAGATACCCGTCCTCGGTGCAAGAGACGCCTGAGGTGCGGAGACGTAGTCAGGCAGGGAGGTAGAGGCAGCTGCGATGGTAGTGGAGTCCACCGCAGCCGCTTCACCGCTATTTGTGACTGTACCCCCCCTTGAGACGTGGACTCCGGACACGATTTACATGGCTTTTCAGGATGTAGTTCATGAAACTTTTGTCTCAATTCCTCGGCATGCATGCGATGACCTGGCACCCAAGATCTCTCCTCAGGCCCATACCCTCTCCAATGAACCAGGTATTGTACAGAGTTGCGCACCCATCGAAAGTCCAAAATCTGCTCAATCTCATACTCAGGCTCTCCATCAATCAGCATGGGGGGGGGGGGGGGGAGGAATCCACATGCACAGCCGGTTTCAACAAAGACACATGGAAAGACTTCACACCTCTCATGTTAGATGGCAAAGCAATCACATAAGTCACATAATTAATTTTCCTGGATACAGGGTATGGGCCTATAAACTTGGGGCCCAGCTTCGCTGAAGGTTGTTTCAGAGCCAGATGACGGGTTGAAACCCACACCAAATCTCCTGGCACAAAGTCCCACTCCACTGAACGTTTCTTATCAGCCTGTTTCTTTTGGGTCTGAAATGCCTTCTCTAAATTACTTTTGACCAACGTCTATATCTCCTTCAATGATTCCTGCCACTCCTCTAAAGCAGGGAACGGAGAAGACACCACTGGTAGCGGGGAAAATTTAGGAAATCTCCCCATGACCACCTGGAAGGGAGAAAAGCCCGATGAGGTGCTCTTCAAATTGTTGTGTGCGAATTCTGCGAAGGGCAAATATTTTGCCCATTCCAACTGAGCATCAGCACATAGCACCCCTATTAATTAATTTGCATAATGTCTGCCAGCTGACTAGGCCTTCCTTCCTGATTACACATTGCTAATGCTATAGCTATGTGTATATAAGGAGAAACACCTCGTCGGTTCGACAAGTAGGTTCGCTTTCTAAGGGCAGCTTTCAAAGGGCAAAAACGAATTTACCAGAATTCACCAGTAATTCAGCAGAAATAAGCACCACATCAAGGTAAAATTAACTTTGTTGTAACTTACTTGTATTGCTGCACACTATTGCTGTCTAACTAGATTACCTCTGCCTTTGATTCTGAACTGCACAGGCTACAAGCCACCCCACCAAATACAAACAAACTGCACTGATAAACAACTAAACGCTGCTCCATTGCCCTAGGCAAGCCCACCACCAAGTATCCTCCAACCTCTGCTACACCATTTTCCCTACCTATTTTCACCACCACTCCCAGTGCAATAGTATGTATCCCCAACACATCATTATGCGTACCCCCCTCATACCTCCTCCTCTTTCCCTTGATCACCCGCCCTATTGGTGCCTCATGTTCTGGCTCCATCTGCTCCTCCCCCTGGTCCCTTGTCCACTGCTCACCACACATCCTAACCCCAGGCCCACTCCGGTCTCCCAGCCCCCCCATTCTCCTCATCATACTTCCCACCTCACCCACCACAACCAAATTCACCCACCAAGCCCCGCTCCCCGCCGCACCTCCCACCCTCCCCATTTCCACGAACATTCTCGCCCAAATCTCATTCCCATCCACCCCATACTCAGACAATCTCTTCCTCTATCTGGCGCTCTCTGGAATGCCAGATCTATCCGCAACAAGCTTACAACTATCCATGACCTCTTTATCTCAAAAACCCTCACCTTTCTTGCCCTTACTGAGACCTGGCTCACCCCCTCTGACCTGCCTGCAGCTGCAGCCCTATCCTGCGGGGGTCTACACCTCAGCCATACCCCAAGACCAGATAACAGGCCTGGGGGAGAGGTGGGCCTACTCCACTCCCCATCCTGCACCTTCCGTGTCCTTACCCCTCCCCCTTCTCTTTACTTTACCTCCTTTGAGGCCCATGTTATCCGCCTCTATCATCCCCTCCCAGCCATTATTGCAGTCCTCTACCGCCCCCCCTCCAGTACAATATCGCACTTCCTAGAAAACCTTGCCTCCTGGCTCCCACCAGTGGCGTAGCAATAGGGGGTGCAGAGGTAGCGACCGCATCGGGGCCCTTGGGCTAGATGGGCCCCAAGGGGCCCACCCCTCAAATACAATATTATCTCTTTATTGGTCCTGTGCTGTTAATATTCACTTCTATAGTTGATTTGCATAGTAGTGATCATTAACACACAGTTTCCCATCCCCTTCTTGCACCTCTGACACTGTGGTTGTCCTTCATTGGTTTTGGTGCACCGTATCAATTGTTATGTATAGAGTGCTTGGGGGCCCCAATGCTAAACTTGCACCGGGGCCCACAGCTTCTTAGCTACACCACTGGCTCCCACACATCCTGTCCTCCGACCTCCCAACAATCATCCTCGGAGACTTTAACATTCCAATTGATGAGCCTACCACCTCTGCTGCCACTCAGCTTCTCTCGCTCACCAACTCCCTTGGCCTCACTCAGCATACTAACTCCACAACCCACAGTGCTTGTAATACTTTGGACCTAATTTTCTCCAAAGCCATCACACTTACCAACCTGGACATTACACCATTCCCCATCTCCGACCACCACCTCATCACCTTCACCCTCACTCCATCCAGCACCCCCTGTCCCCCTCCCCAAACTGGACGTTGGCAGAGAGATCTGCGCAACCTTGACCTCAATGTACTAGCCACACCCCTCAACTCTCTCTCCTCCTCCCTCCCCAGCCTAACCTGCCCCAACGAAGCTGCAGCTCAATACAACAGTAACCTTTCCGCAGCCTTAGACCATGCTGCTCCCCTGACCTTTTGTACCAACAGTCGCCCCAACCCCCAACCTTGGCACACTGCCCTCACAAAAAAACTAGAAAATGAGACACGAGCTGCAGAACGCAAATGGAGGAAATCCCGCCACAACAATGATTTCCTGGGATACAAGACCAAGTTGCAGACGTACCATACTGCCCTCATTGATAGTAAACAGATATACTTCACTCACTTGATCGCTACCCAAGCCTCCAACCCACGTCGTCTTTTTGCCACCTTCAATGCCCTACTTAACCCCACACCTCCCCCCCCCCCAACCTCCACCCTCTCAGCCACTGACCTATCAACTACTTTATCAACAAAATTACAACCATCCGGAGGGATATTTCTCTCCTCTACTCTATCGCCCCCGCCTCCCCACCACATCCGACTCCTGCCTCTTTCTCCTCCCTTACCTCCTTCAATCCTGTCACGATGGAGGAAGTCAACCAGCTGCTGGCAACTTCACCTGCCACTTCCTGCCCCCTAGATTCGGTCCCATCTGATTCTCTGCGCCCACATTTTTCTGATCTGGCCCCTGTCCTCACCCATCTGTTCAACCTCTCCTTCTCCACCGTCATCTTCCCCTCCATATTCAAACAGGCCACTGTGCTTCCCCTGCTAAAGAAATCTTCACTTGACCCTGCTCTGCCATCCAACTACCGCCCAATCTCTCTCCTCCCTTTTGCCTCAAAAATTCTTGAACGCCTGGCCTACCAACGCCTGACCAACTTCCTTAACTCCAACTCCCTTCTCGATCCCCTGCAGTCTGGTTTTCGCACAGCCCATTCTACAGAAACAGCCCTCACCAAAGTGGTAAACGACCTTGCCCTTGCCAAAGCCGAAGGTAAATACTCCATCCTGCTCCTCCTTGATCTCTCCTCGGCATTTGACACTGTCGACCACTCCCTCCTCCTCCACTCCCTGCAGCTAATGGGCATTCAGGACCTAGCCTTAGCCTGGATCTCCTCCTACCTCTCCAACCGCTCCTTCACAACATTTTTCAATGGCTCCTCATCCACTCCTACACCCCTCTCAGTTGGTGTTCCTCAAGGTTCCGTCCCAGGACCACTACTGTTCTCACTCTATACTGCCTCAATTGGCAAAATCATCTCCTCCATGGGTTTCAATTATCACTAGAGTTGGGCCGAACCTCCAATTTTAGGTTCGCGAACCGGGTTCGCGAACTTCCGCGGAAGGTTCAGTTCGCGTTAAAGTTCGCGAACCGCAATAGACTTCAATGGGGATGCGAACTTTGAAAAAAAATTTTTTATGCTGGCCACAAAAGTGATGGAAAAGATGTTTCAAGGGGTCTAACACCTGGAGGGGGGCATGGCGGAGTGGGATACACGCCAAAAGTCCCCGGGAAAAATCTGGATTTGACACAAAGCAGCGTTTTAAGGGCAGAAATCACATTGAATGCTAAATGACAGGCCTAAAGTGCTTTAAAACATCTTGCATGTGTATACATCAATCAGGTAGTGTAATTAAGGTACTGCTTCACACTGACACACCAAACTGTTCACTGAACAGCACAGGTATACAGTGGCGGGTTCAGTGAACAGAACAGGTATGCAGTGGCGGGTTCACTGAACAGAACAGGTATGCAGTGGCGGGTTCACTGAACAGAACAGGTATACAGTGGCGGGTTCACTGAACAGAACAGGTATGCAGTGGCGGGTTCACTGAACAGAACAGGTATGCAGTGGCGGGTTCACTGAACAGAACAGGTATGTAGTGGTGGGTTCACAGTACAGGTATGCAGTGGTGGGTTCACAGAACAGGTATGCAGTGGCAGGTTCACTGAACAGGTATGCAGTGGCAGGTTCACTGAACGGGTATGCAGTGGTGGGTTCACAGAACAGGTATGCAGTGGTAGGTTCACAAAACAGGTATGCAGTGGTGGGTTCACAGTACAGGTATGCATTGGTGGGTTTACAGTACAGGTATGCAGTGGAAGGTTCACTGAACAGGTATGCAGTGGCAGGTTCACTGAACAGGTATGCAGTGGTGGGTTCACAGAACAGGTATGCAGTGGTAGGTTCACAGAACAGGTATGCAGTGGTGGGTTCACAGTACAGGTATGCATTGGTGGGTTTACAGTACAGGTATGCAGTGGCAGGTTCACTGAACAGGTATGCAGTGGCAGGTTCACTGAACAGGTATGCAGTGGTGGGTTCACAGAACAGGTATGCAGTGGCAGGTTCACTGAACAGGTATGCAGTGGTGGGTTCACAGTACAGGTATGCAGTGGTGGGTTCACAGAACAGGTATGCAGTGGTGGGCTCACAGTACAGGTATGCAGTGGTGGGTTCACAGAACAGGTATGCAGCCAGGAACAAGCTAAGCCTAACTAATCTTTCCCTATGAGAGACAGTCTGCAGCAGCTCGCCCTACTCTCACTAATGCAGGCACACGAGTGACCGTAATGGCCGCCGCTGCCTGCCTTATAAAAGGGGGGTGGGGCTCCAGGGGCTAGTGTAGCCTAATTGGCTACACTGGGCCTGCTGACTGTGATGTAGAGGGTCAAAGTTGACCCTCCATGGTGCATTATGGGGCGAACCGAACTTCCGCAAACGTTCGCCTGCGGGACGCGAACGCGAACCACGGAAGTTCGCAGGCGAACCATTCGGCCCAACTCTAATAATCACCTGTATGCCGACGACACCCAGATATATCTCCACACCCCAGATCTCTCCTCCTCTACCATGGACAAAGTCTCTGCCTGCCTCACATCCATTTCCTCCTGGATGGCTGCCAGGTACCTGAAGCTTAATTTGGACAAGACTGAGCTTCTAATATTCCCACCCCGCACAGCTGCACCCCTCCCAGATCTGCACGTCACTATTGAAAATACTACTATCCACCCTACCTCCCAAGCCCGCTGTCTAGGCGTTACTCTGGACTCTGAACTTTCCTTTACAGCCCACATCCAAGGTATTGCCAGATCCTGCAACTTCCACCTCCGCAACATCTCCAAGATCCGCTCCTACCAGTCCCCTGACACCACTAAACTCCTTATCCACGCCCTTGTCATCTCCCGCCTAGACTACTGCAATTCTCTTTTATCTGGCCTCCCCTCTAACCGTACTGATCCACTTAAATTGGTAATGAATGCAGCAGCCAGACTGATACATTCTTCTAACCGCAGCGCCTCTACAACTCCGCTCTGTAAAGTACTACACTGGCTCCCCATCAGCTTTAGGATCGATTTCAAAATCCTGTGCTTGGCCTACAAATCAGTGCACAAGACCTGCCCGACCTACATCTCTGATCTGGTCCACAGGTACATACCAGCCCGCCCCCTCCGATCCTCCAATGACCTGCGCCTAGTCGCACCTCACATAACTCAGTCACACGCACGATTGCAGGACTTCACCAGGGCTGCCCCTACTCTATGGAACTCTCTCCCACCAGCCGTCAGACTCACCCCCACCTTTAATACCCTCAAACAAGCTCTCAAGACTCACCTCTTCACGCTCGCATACCCCCCTACACCAGCATCATAATATGTTCTGTTAGACCCCCTCTCAAAAGACGCACCTATTGTCTCCACCCCACCCTTTAGATTGTAAGCCTCTGGCAGGGCCCTCCTCCCTAATGTATCCAGCTTGATTATGCAATCTTACTCACAACCACCCTTCTTGTAGACTCGAACAGTCTCTATCTTGACCTATGACACTGTATTGTTATCAAATCATTTGCATGATCTTGTTTTGTTGTGAGTTTCCATATGTTCTAACTGTATGTTAACCCATTTATCTATTGTGCAGCGCTGCGTAATATGTTGGCGCTTTATAAATACAATAAATAATAATAATAGCACCGGAGGAATTGTTCCAGTGCCTGATTAACCCTTTCAGATTGGCCATTGGTCTGTGGGTGGTAGCCGGACGAAAATGACAGATTCATTCCCAAGTGATGACAAAAGGCTCACCAAAACTTAGAGACGAACTGGACCCCCCCTATCTGACACCACATTCTCTGGTATGCCATGCAATCGGGAGACGTGCTGAATGAAGAGCTCTGCCAGCTCTTGAGCAGAGGGGAGTCCATCAAGAGGGATAAAGTGAGCCATTTTACTGAACCTGTCGACTACCACCCAAATGACCGTTTTACCCTCTGACCTGGGGAGTTCACCCACAAAGTCCATAGATATGTGGGTCCATGGTTCTTCAGGCACTGGCAATGACTGGAGTGTACCTGCAGGAGCTTGTCTAGAAGGTTTACTTCTAGCACAGACTGAGCAATCTCTCACAAATTCCCTACAATCTAAGGTCAGGGATGTCCACCAAACAGGAGAGTAGATCCTGTGTCCTTGCTACCCCGGGATGACCTGCATTTTTGTGAGCATGAAATAACTGTAAAATGTGTAAACAAAAGTGTATTGGCACAAATAAAACCCCATCGGGTTTGCCCTCTGGGGCATCTTGTTGGTAGGGGACTCAAAGTGAGTAACCAATCTTCCCATGTTTCTGTGGCTGCCAACACAAAGTTCTCAGGTTGGATAGTTTCAGGGGATGGAGGCTGTACTGTCTCAGGTTCGAAGCATCTGGATAAGGCGTCTGCCTTGATGTTTTTGTTTCCTGGTTTGTAGGTGATTATGAATCTGAACCTTGAGAAGAATAACGACCAACGAGCCTGTCGGGGACTGAGCCTCTTGGTCCCATCAAAGTACTCTAAATTCTTGTGGTCCGTATAGACCGTAATAACATGCTCTGCTCCTTCGAGCCAATGACGCCATTTCTCAAACGCAAGTTTGATGGCAAGTAGTTCTCTGTTTCCAATATCATAATTTCTCTCGGCAGGAGAGAACTTGCGAGAGAAAAAGGCACAGGGATGTAATCTGCCTTGAAAACCAGAATGTTGAGACAGCACAGCCCCAACCCCTATCTCAGATGCATCCACCTCCACTATAAAAGGGCAGGTGACATCTACATGTCGCAAAATAGGAGTGGAGCTAAATAAACTTTTTAATGATGAGAAGGCGGACTGAGCCTCTTCTGACCAGTTATAAGTGTCTGCCCCTTTTTTGGTGAGATCAGTGAGAGGTGACACCACCAACGAGAACCCCTTGATAAATTTCCTATAATAATTAGCGAAACCCAGAAATCTTTGGAGTGCCTTCAGGCCTGAGGGCTAAGGCCACTCCAACACGGCAGAGACCTTTTTGGGGTCCATGGAGAGATCAGAAGTGGAGAGAATATACCCCAAAAAAGGTACTTCAGACACCTGAATAGGCATTTTTTCGATTTTAGCATATAGGCAATTCTGCCTGAGTTTTTCCAGGACAAATTTTACATGCTTCCGGTGTTCTACCAAATTTTGTGAGTAGATCAGTATATCATCTAGATAAACTAGAACAAAGCGCCCTAGGACTTCTCTGAAGACCACGTTGACCAGTTCCTGGAAGACGGCAGGGGCATTACACAACTCGAAGGGCATAACAAGGTGATCCAATTTGGAAAAGATGCCAGCATCAGTAATCTGTGTGAATAAATCATCAAGCAAAGGGAGTGGGTAGCGATTTTTGATAGTGATCTTATTCAACTCCCTGTAATTAGTGATGGGCGAACACCTGGATGTTCGGGTTCGGGAAAGTTCGCCGAACATGGCCGAGATGTTCGGCATGTTCGGGCCGAACCCCGAACTTTCCGAACATCCAGCTTTTGGGGGCCCTATGGGGTCGCAGGCATAAGGGGGGAGCATGCCCCGATCGCGGGGGGGGGTCGGAAATTCCCCCCACCCCCTCCGCTAGCGCTCCCCCCTCTGCCCGCTTCCCCATAACAAAGTTTCAAGAAGTACCTGCTGTGTCCGGTGGTAGTGTGGGTGGCTGGCAGTGGGCGGCACTATGCAGTGACTGAATGAGGAGGAGGAGTCCGGAGAGTGACGCGTTGAGGGAGGCCGGGCAGTGGGCGGTTCACTGCTGAACCGCCCGCTGCCCGGCCTCCCTCAACGCATCACTCTCCGGACTCCTCCTCCTCATTCAGTCACTGCATAGTGCCGCCCACTGCCAGCCACCCACACTACCACCGGACACAGCAGGTACTTCTTGAAACTTTGTTATGGGGAAGCGGGCAGAGGGGGGAGCGCTAGCGGAGGGGGTGGGGGGAATTTCCGACCCCCCCCGCGATCGGGGCATGCTCCCCCCTTATGCCTGCGACCCCATAGGGGGGCCGTATTCGGCCGAACAGGGCCCTGTTCGGCCGAACAGGGGCCCTGTTCGGCCCTGTTCGGCGGCCATTAGAAGTTCGGGGCGAACCCGAACTTAAAAGGCCGAACACCATCAGGTGTTCGGCCGAACGCGAACATCACCCGAACAGGGTGATGTTCTGCAGAACCCGAACAGTGGCGAACACTGTTCGCCCAACACTACCTGTAATCAATACACGGTGAAGCCCACCATCCTTCTTCTGCACAAAAAAGAATCCTGCTCCGGCCGGAGACTTAGAAGGACGGATGAACCCCTTAGCCAGATTCTCTTTAATATAATCATTCATGGCAAGTTTTTCTGGTCCTGACAGATTATATAGATGACCTCTAGTAGGCATAGTACCTGGTCTCAACTCAATCGGACAGTCAAAGCTTCTGTGAGGGGGAAGTTTGTCTGCCTATTTGGGGCAAAATACATCCGAAAATTCGGCATACTGTGGAGGCAAACCCTCAATTTGAACCTTGGTGGCACATACGGCAACTCTCTCCAAACAATGAGGATGACAGAAAGGAGACCAGCTTAACAACTGGCCGGAGCTCCAGTCAATCTGAGGAGAGTGTTTCTGTAACCATGGCATACTAAGAATCACAGTGGAGGTGGCCATCTTGAGTACAAAGAACTGTATCTCTTCCCTATGAAGAACACCCACATGACACAAAAGTACCGGAGTCTGAGAAAGAGGCTGTTTGCCTTGTAACGGGGAGTCATCGACTACCGTGACAAATATTTGTTTATTCAACGGGACAAGGGGAATCCCCCATTTCTTAACAAAGTCTAAATCAAAAAAATTGGCGGCTGAACCTGAATTTATAAATGCGTGGGTAGACAAAACTTGATCTTCCCAGGTTATAGAACAAGGAAGTAACAGCCTTTTATCAAGTAGAGGTAATTCTGGCTCGCCTAGGGTAGTAACTCTAGCTACACCTAGGCGACAGAGTTTTCCGACCACATGTCCCTTCTCAGCGCAGTATAAACATAGCCCCTCTTTTCTTCTCCTGCTCTTCTCCAACTCCGATAATTTTGAGTGTCCAATCTGCATCGGTACATCTTGAGGAGGAGGAAGAGGAGTGGAGATGGGAACAGTCTTAACAGGGAACCTAACCCGCCTTTGTTTTTGGTAACGGTTGTGATGATCAATCTTAACAGCCAGAGAGATTGCATCATCGACCATTTTAGGCTCAGGGTGGCTAAGCATAATATCTGCCACTGAGTCTGATAGACCTGTCAAAAAACAATCCAATAACGCAAACTGTCCCCACCTAGCTGACACAGCCCACTTTCTGAATTCTGCTGCATAAGTCTCGACTGCGTTATGCCCCTGCCGGAGAGTTTCAAGCTTCCTCTCTGCAATAACCGCAATATCTGGATTGTCATAAATAATTGCCATAGTTTTAAAAAATTCCTGCACTGAGGATAAAGCCTTGTGACCACTAGGAAGACTGTAGGCCCAGGTCCGAGAATCCCCTGACAACAAGATCTTAACAAATGTCACTTTCTGGGTCTCAGAACCTAAATATACAGGTCTCATCTCAAAGTAAGATAAACAACGTTTTTTAAAATTCCGGAAATCAGACCTATGCCCCAAAAATTTCTCTGGGAGGGGCATCCTAGGCTCCACAACAAGAGGGGATTGTACTGGTACGGTCGAAGTTTGTAGTCCCCGTACTACCTCTGACAATTAGGTGATCTGTGTCTGTTGTGTATTGACAGTGGTGGTTAAATTGTTCACCACCATGGTCAACGCTTCGACCTGACTACACAGTACTTCCATAGACATTTTGGTCTGCTGTTATGTAACGATTGGTGTCAGCTGGTAACAGATATCTGATTATTAGGTGATCTGCAGGATCACAAATAATACAGATACTAACCCTGATTATATGGTGATCTGCAGAATCACCAATAATGCAGGTATAGCAAGGCAACTGATAGGATAGCTATATACAAGTGGTGATTGGTGCAACAGTATGTACTGATAGACTTTGCAGGTACCTCACCAGAGGAGCTGGTGGGCTCTAACAGTACTGCGGACTCCTCACCAGTGACAAGGGCTCACTGGTGAGAGTAGAGTGGTCAGACAAATAGGGTTGGCAACAGACAGGCAGATAAGGTACAAAATCGGAAGACAGAGACAGAAAGTAGAACAGGCAGAGTCGGCAACAAGATCAGATGGGCAAAAGTACAAGAACTTGAGGCGAAAGAGTGGTCAGAAACGAGCCAGAGTCATACACAGATAATATACAGTCTTCAATGAATTACAATTATAGCTATCAAAGGTCTGAGCGCTAACGGTATTCGCAACAGCAGACAAGTTGCGAGTGAATCTCCAGTGGTTATGAAGCGGAGGAGACCTTGAGGCATGCCCACGCCGCTCAGCCAATCAGAAACGGCTGACGCACCTCCTACCCGCATAAAGGTCCTGCCGATGCGCGCTCGCATGTGCTAATGTGCGGCAGAGATACCCATCCTTGGTGCAAGAGACGCCCGAGGTGCGGGGACGTAGTCAGGCAGGGAGGCAGAGGCAGCTGCGGTAGTAGTGCAGTCCACCGCAGCCGCTTTACCGCTATTTGTGACATAACCGTTATGAAACTCTGTACAGTGGTGCAGAAGATGTCAGTGCTATACAGTGGTGCTCGAATGTACCCAAATTCGATTCGAGTCCATTCAAATTCGAGTCCAGGTCAAATTCGGATTCGACCGTGATCACGCCCATTAAATTCAATTCGAATTCGACTCATGATAGATACTTGAGTTCGGGTAATAGTTGTGATCATGAATTCAGATGGCCTTCAAGCCAATTTTTTTTTTCAAGGGTAATCACAATGAAATAGGTGTAATGTAAAAAAAAATGTGATGGAAAACTTTTTTTCTGCAATTCTTGTTTATTCTTCTTCACCGTCTTTACCTTCTTCTTTTTCTTCTCTCCATCTTTTTCTTCACCGTCTTCTTTTTCTGTTTTACCATCTTCTTTCTCGTCGTCATCATTCATCAGCATAATCTTCATCATCTTCTTCTTCACTGGCACCTTGTTCTTCTTCTTCTTCACCTGGTTCTTCTTCTTCTTCTTCTGGTTCATCTTCACTTGGTTTTTCATCTTCTTCTTCAGCTGGTTCTTCTTCATCTTCTTCCTCTTCATCATTATCATCTGATTCTTCTTTTTCATCATCATCTGGTTCTTCTTCTTCTTCTTCTCCTGGTTCTTCTTCTTCTTCTTCACCTGGTTCTTCTTCTTCTTCACCTTGTTCTTCTTCTTCTTTTTCTTCACCTGGTTCTTCTTCTTCTTCACCTGGTTCTTCTTCTTCTTCTTTTTCTTCCTTTTTCTTCACCTGGTTATTCTTCTTCTTTTTCACCTGGTTCTTCTTCTTCTTCTTCACCACCACAATCTTTCTTTTTCTTTTGTGTTCATATTCTTCCTCTTGTACCCAACAATGTTTTTTCCCTTACAGAACTCAACTGTTGTAAGATGTTTTCTTCAACAGCATAGCTAAATTTGTGGCGTAATAGCTATCGGTGCATGACAGCAGCGCATAATTCTGTGGACCCTGGCGGTGGGAACACAGACAGCAGGAGGTTAAATACAGTGGCAACAGCAGGAGGAGGAGAAGGAGGAGTGAAGTTTGGCAGCAGGCAATGTAACGGGGCATGGTACCTAGCCTTGGTACCACGGCTGTAAATAAACACCAACAGCAGGTGGTTCCAGACAGCAGTCATGAAGCCCACATTGTGTCCAATGCACAACTGGGACAGCACAGTTTTCAACCCAGACACCTCAGAATTTTTTGTTTTTACAACAAAATGTAGCTATTGTAGTGGCATAATAGCTAGTGGTGCATGGCAGCAGCGCAACATTCTGTGGACCCTGGCGGTGGGAACACAGACAGCAGGAGGTAAAATACAGCACCAGCAGGTGGCAGCAGGCAATGTAACAGGGCCAATGGTACCTAGAGTTGGTACCACGGCTATAAATAAACACCAAGTGCAGGAGGTTCCGGACAGCAGTCGTGAAGCCCACATTATGCCCAATGCACAACTGGGACAGCACAGTTTTCAATCTGACACCTCAGAATGTATTTTTTACAACAGTATATAGCTATTGTAGTGGCGTAATAGCTAGTGGCGCATGGCAGCAGCACATAATTTTGTGGACCCTGGCGGTGGGAACACAGACAGCAGGAGGTTAAATACAGCAGCAGCAGGAGGAGGAGTGACATGTGGCAGCAGTCAATGTAACGGCGCCATGGTACCTAGCATTGGTACTACGGCTGTAAATAAACACCAAGAGCAGGAGGTTCTGGAAAGCAGTCATGAAGCCCACATTGTGCCCAATGCACAACTGGGACAGCGCAGTTTTCAACCCAGACACCTCAGAATTTTTTTTACAACAAAATGTTGCTATTGTAGTGGCGTAATAGCTAGTAGCGCATGGCAGCAGCGCATAATTCTGTGGACCCTGGCAGTGGGAACACAGACAGCAGGAGGTTAACTAAAGCAGCAGGAGGAGGAGGAGGAGTGACGTGTGGCAGCAGGCAATGTAACGGGCCATGGTACCTAGCATTGGTACCACGGCTGTAAATAAACACCAACAGTAGGAGGTTCCGGACAGCAGTCGTGAAGCCCACATTGTGTCCAATGCACAACTGGGACAGCACAGTTTTCAACCCAGACACCTCAGAATTTTTTTTTTTACACAACAAAATGTAGCTATTGTAGTGGCGTAATAGCTAGTGGCGCATTGCAGCAGCACATAATTCTGTGGACCCTGGCAGTGGGAACACAGACAGCAGGAGGTTAACTACAGCAGCAGCAGCAGGAGGAGGAGGAGGAGTGACGTGTGGCAGCAGGCAATGTAACGGGCCATGGTACCTAGCGTTGGTACCACGACTGTAAATAAACACCAAGTGCAGGAGTTTCCAGACAACAGTCATTAAGCTCACATTGTGTCCAATGCACAACTGGGACAGCCAGACACCTCTGAATTTTTTTTTTACAACAGTATATAGCTATTGTAGTGGCGTAATAGCTAGTGGTGCACGGCAGCAGAGCATAATACTGTGGACCCTGGCAGTGGGAACACAGACAGCAGGAGGTAAAATACAGCAGCAGCAGGAGGAGGAGGAGGAGTGACGTGTGGCAGTTAGAGTTGGGCCGAACGGTTCGCCGGCGAACGTGGTTCGCGCGAACTTAGGTGGTTCGCGTGCGGGTACCGCACGCGAACGTTTTGCGGAAGAAGTTCGGTTCGCCCCATAATGCACCTGAGGGTCAACTTTGACCCTCTACATCACAGTCAGCAGGCCCAGTGTAGCCAATTAGGCTACACTAGCCCCTGGAGCCCCACCCCCCTTATATAAGGCAGGCAGCGGCGGCCATTACGGCCACTCGTGTGCCTGCATTAGTGAGAGTAGGGCGAGCTGCTGCAGTCTCTCATATAGGGAAAGATTAGTTAGGCTTAACTTCTTCCTGGCTGCATACCTGTTCTGTTCAGTGAGCCCTCAGCCCACTGCATACCTGTACTGTGATCCTGCCACTGCATACCTGTTCAGTGATCCTGCCACTGCATACCTGTTCTGTGAACCCACCCACCACCACTGCATACCTGTTCAGTGATCCTGCCACTGCATACCTGTTCTGTGAACCCACCCACCACTGCATACCTGTTCAGTGATCCTGCTGCCACTGCATACCTGTTCTGTGAACCCACCCACCACTGCATACCTGTTCAGTGATCCTGCCACTGCATACTTGTTCTGTGAACCCACCCACCACCACTGCATACCTGTTCAGTGATCCTGCCACTGCATACCTGTTCTGTGAACCCACCCACCACTGCATACCTGTTCAGTGATCCTGCTGCCACTGCATACCTGTTCTGTGAACCCACCCACCACTGCATACCTGTTCAGTGATCCTGCCACTGCATACTTGTTCTGTGAACCCACCCACCACCACTGCATACCTGTTCAGTGATCCTGCCACTGCATACCTGTTCTGTGAACCCACCACTGCATACCTGTTCTGTGAACCCACCCACCACTGCATACCTGTTCAGTGATCCTGCTGCCACTGCATACCTGTTCTGTGAACCCACCCACCACTGCATACCTGTTCAGTGATCCTGCCACTGCATACTTGTTCTGTGAACCCACCCACCACCACTGCATACCTGTTCAGTGATCCTGCCACTGCATACCTGTTCTGTGAACCCACCACTGCATACCTGTTCTGTGAACCCACCCACCACTGCATACCTGTTCAGTGATCCTGCTGCCACTGCATACCTGTTCTGTGAACCCACCACTGCATACCTGTTCTGTGAACCCACCACTGCATACCTGTTCAGTGAACCCGCCACTGCATACCTGTTCTGTTCAGTGGACCCGCCACTGTATACCTGTTTAGTGAACCCGCCACTGCATACCTGTTCTGTTCAGTGGAGTTTGGTGTGTCAGTGTGAAGCAGTACCTTAATTACACTACCTGATTGATGTATACACATGCAAGATGTTTTAAAGCACTTTAGGCCTGTCATTTAGCATTCAATGTGATTTCTGCCCTTAAAACGCTGCTTTTCGTCAAATCCAGATTTTTCCCGGGGACTTTTGGCGTGTATCCCACTCCGCCATGCCCCCCTCCAGGTGTTAGACCCCTTGAAACATCTTTTCCATCACTTTTGTGGCCAGCATAATTATTTTTTTTTTTCAAAGTTCGCATCCCCATTGAAGTCTATTGTGGTTCGCGAACTTTAACGCGAACCGAACCTTCCGCGGAAGTTCGCGAACCCGGTTCGCGAACCTAAAATCGGAGGTTCGGCCCAACTCTAGTGGCAGCAGGCAATGTAACGGGGCCAATGGTACTTAGTGTTGGTACCATGGCTGTAAATAAACACCAAGAGCAGGAGGTTACGGACAGCAGTCGTGAAGCTCTCATTGTGCCCAATGCACAACTGGGACAGCACAGTTTTCAATCCAGACACCTCAGAATTTATTTTTTTTACAACAAAATGTAGCTATTGTAGTGGCGGAATAGCTAGTGGCACATGGCAGCAGTACCTAATTCTGTGGACCCTGGCAGTGGAAACACAGACAGTAGGAGGTTAACTACAGAAGCAGGAGGAGGAGGAGGAGCGATGTGTGGCAGCAGGCAATGTAACAGGGCCATGGTACCTAGTGTTGGTACCACGGCTGTAAATAAACACCAAGAGCAGGAGGTTCCGGACAGCAGTTGTGAAACCCACATTGTGCCCAATGCACAACTGGGACCACACAGTTTTCAACCCAGACACCTCAGAATTTTTTTTTTTACAACAAAATGTAGCTATTGTAGTGGCATAATAGCTAGTGGTGCATGGCAGCAGCGCATAATACTGTGGATGCACAATGTGGTATTTTAGGTGAACAGCTTTTCAGGTCTATTAAGACCTAGATATGTGCCGGTGCCAAGTCTCAGCTGGAGTGCTCATACAGCTGCAGGTACATCAAAAAGAAGAAAGAGATGGCACACAACCAGGGTTGCTCAGCAGGACCCCGAATGCGAAGTTCTCCCGAAAAAATTCGGGTGTTTTTTGGGTTTGCCGCATGCGAACCCGAACCCGAATGCTGCCGAACCCGAATACGAAGCCTGCCGAATGTGCGCACTCAAATTCGGCCGGATGGAGCTGTGGGTTCGGTTTCGGCTTCGGGATTCGGGGATGACGTGATTGGGCCAATCAGAAGTCCTCCTGCCGAGGACCTGGCAACCCTAGCAACCAATCAGAGGAGGGGAGCCTGGCCCTCCCCTCCTCTATATAAGGCGGCGGCCATGTTGCGGAGCCACGCACTTGTGTGACTGCTGCTGGTACTGAGAGATTCTCCAGTGCTGTGCTGTGTCTGAGCAAGTGCTTTTCACTGCTAAACCTAGCGTTTTGCTTCCTAAACACCTCCTAAACACATTTATTGTTTTATTGTTGTCTTATATAGTTAGCTAGTATTTTGATTGTTTTTAGTCAGCTAGTGTATAGTGTATACTGTGCTAGGCTAGTGTTAGTCTGTGAGCAGGCTAGGCCTGCTAGCCTAGGTAGACTTAGCCTACTACTAGCTTAGGTAGGTTAGGGATTCTAGTTAGGTGTGTACTAGTAGTACTAGTTTAGTTAATTATTACTGCTGTAGTCTGTTACTTTATTAGTTTCAGTACTGTGTTAGTTAGTTACTGACTGTCACAGGTCACCACCAGCATCCGTTGTGAGTGACCTGACCTGTGACTGTCAGTCACCTGCCCGAGCCTATTGATTGATTGCGTCTGACCGTGTGTGACCGATTGTTGTAATTGTCACCGACTGTCTGCCGCACGACTTACTTGTAGCGTAGTACGCTAGGTGTTTCTTAGTTACCTGCGTGCGTGCATACTACTAGTGTCTACTACTATACTACTAGTCTACTAGTACCCGTTCACTATTTTTTTTTTCACTTTACTGTGTGATTTTATTATCATCCGTAGTGTGTGTAATAAATAAGAGTTACAACACATACAGGCCACCACCAGCATCCATTGTTGTGAGTGACCTGTGACTGTCTGTCGCCTGCCCGAGCCTATTGATTGATTGCGTCTGACCGTGTGTGACCGTTTGTAATTGTCACCGACTGTCTGCCGCACGACTTACTTGTAGCGTATTACGCTAGGTGTTTCTTAGTTACCTGCGTGCGTGCATACTACTAGTGTCTACTACTATACTACTAGTCTACTAGTACCCGTTCACTAATTTTTTTTTCACTTTTACTGTGTGATTTTATTATCATCCGTAGTGTGTGTAATAAATAAGAGTTACAACACATACAGGCCACCACCAGCATCCGTTGTGAGTGACCTGTGACTGTCTGTCGCCTGCCCGAGCCTATTGATTGATTGCGTCTGACCGTGTGTGACCGTTTGTAATTGTCACCGACTGTCTGCCGCACGACTTACTTGTAGCGTATTACGCTAGGTGTTTCTTAGTTACCTGCGTGCGTGCGTGTGTGCATACTACTAGTGTCTACTACTATACTACTAGTACCCGTTCACTATTTTTTTTTTTCACTTTTACTGTGTGATTTTATTATCATCCGTAGTGTGTGTAATAAATAAGAGTTACAACACATACAGGCCGCCACCAGCATCCATTGTGAGTGACCTGTGACTGTCTGTCGCCTGCCCGAGCCTATTGATTGATTGCGTCTGACCGTGTGTGACCGTTTGTAATTGTCACCGACTGTCTGCCGCACGACTTCCTTGTATCGTATTACGCTAGGTGTTTCTTAGTTACCTGCGTGCGTGCATACTACTAGTGTCTACTACTATACTATTAGTCTACTAGTACCCGTTCACTAATTTTTTTTTCACTTTTACTGTGTGATTTTATTATCATCCGTAGTGTGTGTAATAAATAAGAGTTACAACACATACAGGCCACCACCAGCATCCGTTGTGAGTGACCTGTGACTGTCTGTCGCCTGCCCGAGCCTATTGATTGATTGCGTCTGACCGTGTGTGACCGTTTGTAATTGTCACCGACTGTCTGCCGCACGACTTACTTGTAGCGTATTACGCTAGGTGTTTCTTAGTTACCTGCGTGTGTGCTACTACTAGTGTCTACTACTATACTACTACTCTATTAGTACCCGTTCACTATTTTTTTTTCAATTTTACTGTGTGATTTTATTATCATCCGTAGTGTGTGTAATAAATAAGAGTTACAACACATACTGGCCACCACCAGCATCCGTTGTGAGTGACCTGTGACTGTCTGTCGCCTGCTCGAGCCTATTGATTGATTGCTTCTGACCGTGTGTGACCGTTTGTAATTGTCACCGACTGTCTGCCGCACGACTTACTTGTAGCGTATTACGCTAGGTGTTTCTTAGTTACCTGCGTGCGTGTGTGCATACTACTAGTGTCTACTACTATACTACTAGTACCCGTTCACTATTTTTTTTTTTCAATTTTACTGTGTGATTTTATTATTATCCGTAGTGTGTATAATAAATAAGAGTTACAACACATACAGGCCGCCACCAGCATCCATTGTGAGTGACCTGTGACTGTCTGTCGCCTGCCCGAGCCTATTGATTGATTGCGTCTGACCGTGTGTGACCGTTTGTAATTGTTACTGACTGTCTGCCGCACGACTTACTTGTAGCGTATTACGCTAGGTGTTTCTTAGTTACCTGCGTGTGTGCATACTACTAGTGTCTACTACTATACTACTAGTCTACTAGTACCCGTTCACTAATTTTTTTTTCAATTTTACTGTGTGATTTTATTATCATCCGTAGTGTGTGTAATAAATAAGAGTTACAACACATACAGGCCGCCACCAGCATCCATTGTGAGTGACCTGTGACTGTCTGTCGCCTGCCCGAGCCTATTGATTGATTGCGTCTGACCGTGTGTGACCGTTTGTAATTGTCACCGACTGTCTGCCGCACGACTTACTTGTAGCGTATTACGCTAGGTGTTTCTTAGTTACCTGCGTGCGTGCGTGTGTGCATACTACTAGTGTCTACTACTATACTACTAGTACCCGTTCACTATTTTTTTTTTTCAATTTTACTGTGTGATTTTATTATTATCCGTAGTGTGTGTAATAAATAAGAGTTACAACACATACAGGCCACCACCAGCATCCGTTGTGAGTGACCTGTGACTGTCTGTCGCCTGCCCGAGCCTATTGATTGATTGCGTCTGACCGTGTGTGACCGTTTGTAATTGTTACCGACTGTCTGCCGCACGACTTACTTGTAGCGTATTACGCTAGGTGTTTCTTAGTTACCTGCGTGTGTGCATACTACTAGTGTCTACTACTATACTACTAGTCTACTAGTACCCGTTCACTAATTTTTTTTTCAATTTTACTGTGTGATTTTATTATCATCCGTAGTGTGTGTAATAAATAAGAGTTACAACACATACAGGCCACCACCAGCATCCGTTGTGAGTGACCTGTGACTGTCTGTCGCCTGCCTGAGCCTATTGATTGATTGCGTCTGACCGTGTGTGACCGTTTGTAATTGTCACCGACTGTCTGCCGCACGACTTACTTGTAGCGTATTACGCTAGGTGTTTCTTAGTTACCTGCGTGCGTGCATACTACTAGTGTCTACTACTATACTACTAGTCTACTAGTACCCGTTTACTAATTTTTTTTTCACTTTTACTGTGTGATTTTATTATCATCCGTAGTGTGTGTAATAAATAAGAGTTACAACACATACAGGCCACCACCAGCATCCAATGTGAGTGACCTGTGACTGTCTGTCGCCTGCCCGAGCCTATTGACTGATTGCGTCTGACCGTGTGCGACCTTTTGTAATTGTCACCGACTGTCTGCCGCACGACTTGTAGCGTAGTACGCTAGGTGTTTCTTAGTTACCTGCGTGCGTGCATACTACTAGTGTCTACTACTATACTACTAGTCTACTAGTACCCGTTCACTAATTTTTTTTTCACTTTTACTGTGTGATTTTATTATCATCCGTAGTGTGTGTAATAAATAAGAGTTACAACACATACAGGCCACCACACCAGCATCCGTTGTGAGTGACCTGTGACTGTCTGTCGCCTGCCCGAGCCTGTTGATTGATTGCGTCTGACCGTGTGAGAGTGATTGTAATTGTCACCGACTGTCTGCCGCACGACTTACTTGTATCGTATTACGCTAGGTTTTTCTTAGTTACCTGCGTGCGTGCATACTACTAGTGTCTACTACTATACTACTAGTCTACTAGTACCCGTTCACTAATTTTTTTTTTCACTTTTACTGTGTGATTTTATTATCATCCGTAGTGTATGTAATAAATAAGAGTTACAACACATACAGGCCACCACACCAGCATCCGTTGTGAGTGACCTGTGACTGCCTGTCGCCCGCCTGAGCGAGCCTATTGATTGATTGCGTCTGACCGTGTGTGACCGTTTGTAATTGTCACCGACTGTCTGCTGCACGACTTACTTGTATCGTATTACGCTAGATGTTTCTTAGTTACCTGCGTGCGTGCATACTACTAGTGTCTACTACTATACTACTAGTCTACTAGTACCCGTTCACTAATTTTTTTTTCACTTTTACTGTGTGATTTTATTATCATCCGTAGTGTGTGTAATAAATAAGAGTTACAACACATACAGGCCGCCACCAGCATCCATTGTGAGTGACCTGTGACTGTCTGTCGCCTGCCCGAGCCTATTGATTGATTGCGTCTGACCGTGTGTGACCGTTTGTAATTGTCACCGACTGTCTGCCGCACGACTTCCTTGTATCGTATTACGCTAGGTGTTTCTTAGTTACCTGCGTGCGTGCATACTACTAGTGTCTACTACTATACTATTAGTCTACTAGTACCCGTTCACTAATTTTTTTTTCACTTTTACTGTGTGATTTTATTATCATCCGTAGTGTGTGTAATAAATAAGAGTTACAACACATACAGGCCACCACCAGCATCCGTTGTGAGTGACCTGTGACTGTCTGTCGCCTGCCCGAGCCTATTGATTGATTGCGTCTGACCGTGTGTGACCGTTTGTAATTGTCACCGACTGTCTGCCGCACGACTTACTTGTAGCGTATTACGCTAGGTGTTTCTTAGTTACCTGCGTGTGTGCTACTACTAGTGTCTACTACTATACTACTACTCTATTAGTACCCGTTCACTAATTTTTTTTCAATTTTACTGTGTGATTTTATTATCATCCGTAGTGTGTGTAATAAATAAGAGTTACAACACATACTGGCCACCACCAGCATCCGTTGTGAGTGACCTGTGACTGTCTGTCGCCTGCCCGAGCCTATTGATTGATTGCTTCTGACCGTGTGTGACCGTTTGTAATTGTCACCGACTGTCTGCCGCACGACTTACTTGTAGCGTATTACGCTAGGTGTTTCTTAGTTACCTGCGTGCGTGTGTGCATACTACTAGTGTCTACTACTATACTACTAGTACCGTTCACTATTTTTTTTTTCAATTTTACTGTGTGATTTTATTATTATCCGTAGTGTGTATAATAAATAAGAGTTACAACACATACAGGCCGCCACCAGCATCCATTGTGAGTGACCTGTGACTGTCTGTCGCCTGCCCGAGCCTATTGATTGATTGCGTCTGACCGTGTGTGACCGTTTGTAATTGTTACTGACTGTCTGCCGCACGACTTACTTGTAGCGTATTACGCTAGGTGTTTCTTAGTTACCTGCGTGTGTGCATACTACTAGTGTCTACTACTATACTACTAGTCTACTAGTACCCGTTCACTAATTTTTTTTTCAATTTTACTGTGTGATTTTATTATCATCCGTAGTGTGTGTAATAAATAAGAGTTACAACACATACAGGCCGCCACCAGCATCCATTGTGAGTGACCTGTGACTGTCTGTCGCCTGCCCGAGCCTATTGATTGATTGCGTCTGACCGTGTGTGACCGTTTGTAATTTTCACCGACTGTCTGCCGCACGACTTACTTGTAGCGTATTTCGCTAGGTGTTTCTTTGTTACCTGCGTGCGTGCATACTACTAGTGTCTACTACTATACTAGTAGTCTACTAGTACCCGTTCACTAATTTTTTTTTCACTTTTACTGTGTGATTTTATTATCATCCGTAGTGTGTGTAATAAATAAGAGTTACAAAACATACAGGCCACCACCAGCATCCGTTGTGAGTTACCTGTGACTGTCTGTCACCTGCCCGAGCCTATTGATTGATTGCGTCTGACCGTGTGTGACCATTTGTAATTGTCACCGACTGTCTGCCGCACGACTTGTAGCGTAGTACGCTTGGTGTTTCTTGGTTACCTGCGTGCGTGCATACTACTAGTGTCTAATACTATACTACCAGTCTACTAGTACCCGTTCACTATTTTTTTTTTCACTTTTACTGTGTGATTTTATTATCATCCGTAGTGTGTGTAATAAATAAGAGTTACAACACATACAGGCCACCACCAGCATCCGTTGTGAGTGACCTGTGACTGTCTGTCGCCTGCCCGAGCCTATTGATTGATTGCGTCTGACCGTGTGTGAGCGATTGTAATTGTCACCGGCTGTCTGCCGCATGACTTACTTGTATCGTATTACGCTAGGTGTTTCTTAGTTACCTGCGTGCGTGCATACTACTAGTGTCTACTACTATACTACTAGTCTACTAGTACCCGTTCTCTAATTTTTTTTTCACTTTTACTGTGTGATTTTATTATCATCCGTAGTGTGTGTAATAAATAAGAGTTACAACACATACAGGCCACCACCAGCATCCGTTGTGAGTGACCTGTGACTGTCTGTCGCCTGCCCGAGCCTATTGATTGATTGCGTCTGACCGTGTGTGACCATTTGTAATTGTCACCGACTGTCTGCCGCACGACTTCCTTGTATCAAATTAAGCTAGGTGTTTCTTAGTTACCTGCGTGCGTGCATACTACTAGTGTCTACTACTATACTACTAGTCTACTAGTACCCGTTCACTAATTTTTTTTTCAATTTTACTGTGTGATTTTATTATCATCCGTAGTGTGTGTAATAAATAAGAGTTACAACACATACAGGCCACCACCAGCATCCGTTGTGAGTGACCTGTGACTGTCTGTCGCCTGCCTGAGCCTATTGATTGATTGCGTCTGACCGTGTGTGACCGTTTGTAATTGTCACCGACTGTCTGCCGCACGACTTACTTGTAGCGTATTACGCTAGGTGTTTCTTAGTTACCTGCGTGCGTGCATACTACTAGTGTCTACTACTATACTACTAGTCTACTAGTACCCGTTTACTAATTTTTTTTTCACTTTTACTGTGTGATTTTATTATCATCCGTAGTGTGTGTAATAAATAAGAGTTACAACACATACAGGCCACCACCAGCATCCAATGTGAGTGACCTGTGACTGTCTGTCGCCTGCCCGAGCCTATTGACTGATTGCGTCTGACCGTGTGCGACCTTTTGTAATTGTCACCGACTGTCTGCCGCACGACTTGTAGCGTAGTACGCTAGGTGTTTCTTAGTTACCTGCGTGCGTGCATACTACTAGTGTCTACTACTATACTACTAGTCTACTAGTACCCGTTCACTATTTTTTTTTTCACTTTTACTGTGTGATTTTATTATCATCCGTAATGTGTGTAATAAATAAGAGTTACAACACATACAGGCCACCACACCAGCATCCGTTGTGAGTGACCTGTGACTGTCTGTCGCCTGCCCGAGCCTATTGATTGATTGCGTCTGACCGTGTGAGAGCGATTGTAATTGTCACCGACTGTCTGCCGCACGACTTACTTGTATCGTATTACGCTAGGTTTTTCTTAGTTACCTGCGTGCGTGCATACTACTAGTGTCTACTACTATACTACTAGTCTACTAATACCCGTTCACTAATTTTTTTTTCACTTTTACTGTGTGATTTTATTATCATCCGTAGTGTATGTAATAAATAAGAGTTACAACACATACAGGCCACCACACCAGCATCCGTTGTGAGTGACCTGTGACTGCCTGTCGCCCGCCTGAGCGAGCCTATTGATTGATTGCGTCTGACCGTGTGTGACCGTTTGTAATTGTCACCGACTGTCTGCTGCACGACTTACTTGTATCGTATTACGCTAGATGTTTCTTAGTTACCTGCGTGCGTGTGTGCATACTACTAGTGTCTACTACTATACTACTAGTCTACTAGTACCCGTTCACTAATTTTTTTTTCACTTTTACTGTGTGATTTTATTATCATCCGTAGTGTGTGTAATAAATAAGAGTTACAACACATACAGGCCGCCACCAGCATCCATTGTGAGTGACCTGTGACTGTCTGTCGCCTGCCCGAGCCTATTGATTGATTGCGTCTGACCGTGTGTGACCGTTTGTAATTGTCACCGACTGTCTGCCGCACGACTTCCTTGTATCGTATTACGCTAGGTGTTTCTTAGTTACCTGCGTGCGTGCATACTACTAGTGTCTACTACTATACTATTAGTCTACTAGTACCCGTTCACTAATTTTTTTTTCACTTTTACTGTGTGATTTTATTATCATCCGTAGTGTGTGTAATAAATAAGAGTTACAACACATACAGGCCACCACCAGCATCCGTTGTGAGTGACCTGTGACTGTCTGTCGCCTGCCCGAGCCTATTGATTGATTGCGTCTGACCGTGTGTGACCGTTTGTAATTGTCACCGACTGTCTGCCGCACGACTTACTTGTAGCGTATTACGCTAGGTGTTTCTTAGTTACCTGCGTGCGTGCATACTACTAGTGTCTACTACTATACTACTACTCTATTAGTACCCGTTCACAAATTTTTTTTCAATTTTACTGTGTGATTTTATTATCATCCGTAGTGTGTGTAATAAATAAGAGTTACAACACATACTGGCCACCACCAGCATCCGTTGTGAGTGACCTGTGACTGTCTGTCGCCTGCCCGAGCCTATTGATTGATTGCTTCTGACCGTGTGTGACCGTTTGTAATTGTCACCGACTGTCTGCCGCACGACTTACTTGTAGCGTATTACGCTAGGTGTTTCTTAGTTACCTGCGTGCGTGTGTGCATACTACTAGTGTCTACTACTATACTACTAGTACCCGTTCACTATTTTTTTTTTTCAATTTTACTGTGTGATTTTATTATTATCCGTAGTGTGTATAATAAATAAGAGTTACAACACATACAGGCCGCCACCAGCATCCATTGTGAGTGACCTGTGACTGTCTGTCGCCTGCCCGAGCCTATTGATTGATTGCGTCTGACCGTGTGTGACCGTTTGTAATTGTTACTGACTGTCTGCCGCACGACTTACTTGTAGCGTATTACGCTAGGTGTTTCTTAGTTACCTGCGTGTGTGCATACTACTAGTGTCTACTACTATACTACTAGTCTACTAGTACCCGTTCACTAATTTTTTTTTCAATTTTACTGTGTGATTTTATTATCATCCGTAGTGTGTGTAATAAATAAGAGTTACAACACATACAGGCCGCCACCAGCATCCATTGTGAGTGACCTGTGACTGTCTGTCGCCTGCCCGAGCCTATTGATTGATTGCGTCTGACCGTGTGTGACCGTTTGTAATTTTCACCGACTGTCTGCCGCACGACTTACTTGTAGCGTATTTCGCTAGGTGTTTCTTTGTTACCTGCGTGCGTGCATACTACTAGTGTCTACTACTATACTAGTAGTCTACTAGCACCCGTTCACTAATTTTTTTTTCACTTTTACTGTGTGATTTTATTATCATCCGTAGTGTGTGTAATAAATAAGAGTTACAAAACATACAGGCCACCACCAGCATCCGTTGTGAGTTACCTGTGACTGTCTGTCGCCTGCCCGAGCCTATTGATTTATTGCGTCTGACCGTGTGTGACCATTTGTAATTGTCACCGACTGTCTGCCGCACGACTTGTAGCGTAGTACGCTAGGTGTTTCTTGGTTACCTGCGTGCGTGCATACTACTAGTGTCTAATACTATACTACCAGTCTACTAGTACCCGTTCACTATTTTTTTTTCACTTTTACTGTGTGATTTTATTATCATCCGTAGTGTGTGTAATAAATAAGAGTTACAACACATACAGGCCACCACCAGCATCCGTTGTGAGTGACCTGTGACTGTCTGTCGCCTGCCCGAGCCTATTGATTGATTGCGTCTGACCGTGTGTGAGCGATTGTAATTGTCACCGGCTGTCTGCCGCATGACTTACTTGTATCGTATTACGCTAGGTGTTTCTTAGTTACCTGCGTGCGTGCATACTACTAGTGTCTACTACTATACTACTAGTCTACTAGTACCCGTTCTCTAATTTTTTTTTCACTTTTACTGTGTGATTTTATTATCATCCGTAGTGTGTGTAATAAATAAGAGTTACAACACATACAGGCCACCACCAGCATCCGTTGTGAGTGACCTGTGACTGTCTGTCGCCTGCCCGAGCCTATTGATTGATTGCGTCTGACCGTGTGTGACCATTTGTAATTGTCACCGACTGTCTGCCGCACGACTTCCTTGTATCAAATTACGCTAGGTGTTTCTTAGTTACCTTCGTGCGTGCATACTACTAGTGTCTACTACTATACTACTAGTCTACTAGTACCCGTTCACTAATTTTTTTTTCACTTTTACTGTGTGATTTTATTATCATCCGTAGTGTGTGTAATAAATAAGAGTTACAACACATACAGGCCACCACCAGCATCCGTTGTGAGTGACCTGTGACTGTCTGTCGCCTGCCCGAGCCTATTGATTGATTGCGTCTGACCGTGTGTGACCGTTTGTAATTGTCACCGACTGTCTGCCGCACGACTTGTAGCGTAGTACGCTAGGTGTTTCTTAGTTACCTGCGTGCGTGCATACTACTAGTGTCTACTACTATACTACTAGTCTACTAGTACCCGTTCACTAATTTTTTTTTCACTTTTACTGTGTGATTTTATTATCATCCGTAGTGTGTGTAATAAATAAGAGTTACAACACATACAGGCCGCCACCAGCATCCATTGTGAGTGACCTGTGACTGTCTGTCGCCTGCCCGAGCCTATTGATTGATTGCGTCTGACCGTGTGTGACCGTTTGTAATTGTTACTGACTGTCTGCCGCACGACTTACTTGTAGCGTATTACGCTAGGTGTTTCTTAGTTACCTGCGTGTGTGCATACTACTAGTGTCTACTACTATACTACTAGTCTACTAGTACCCGTTCACTAATTTTTTTTTCAATTTTACTGTGTGATTTTATTATCATCCGTAGTGTGTGTAATAAATAAGAGTTACAACACATACAGGCCGCCACCAGCATCCATTGTGAGTGACCTGTGACTGTCTGTCGCCTGCCCGAGCCTATTGATTGATTGCGTCTGACCGTGTGTGACCGTTTGTAATTTTCACCGACTGTCTGCCGCACGACTTACTTGTAGCGTATTTCGCTAGGTGTTTCTTTGTTACCTGCGTGCGTGCATACTACTAGTGTCTACTACTATACTAGTAGTCTACTAGCACCCGTTCACTAATTTTTTTTTCACTTTTACTGTGTGAATTTATTATCATCCGTAGTGTGTGTAATAAATAAGAGTTACAAAACATACAGGCCACCACCAGCATCCGTTGTGAGTTACCTGTGACTGTCTGTCGCCTGCCCGAGCCTATTGATTGATTGCGTCTGACCGTGTGTGACCATTTGTAATTGTCACCGACTGTCTGCCGCACGACTTGTAGCGTAGTACGCTAGGTGTTTCTTGGTTACCTGCGTGCGTGCATACTACTAGTGTCTAATACTATACTACCAGTCTACTAGTACCCGTTCACTATTTTTTTTTTCACTTTTACTGTGTGATTTTATTATCATCCGTAGTGTGTGTAATAAATAAGAGTTACAACACATACAGGCCACCACCAGCATCCGTTGTGAGTGACCTGTGACTGTCTGTCGCCTGCCCGAGCCTATTGATTGATTGCGTCTGACCGTGTGTGAGCGATTGTAATTGTCACCGGCTGTCTGCCGCATGACTTACTTGTATCGTATTACGCTAGGTGTTTCTTAGTTACCTGCGTGCGTGCATACTACTAGTGTCTACTACTATACTACTAGTCTACTAGTACCCGTTCTCTAATTTTTTTTTCACTTTTACTGTGTGATTTTATTATCATCCGTAGTGTGTGTAATAAATAAGAGTTACAACACATACAGGCCACCACCAGCATCCGTTGTGAGTGACCTGTGACTGTCTGTCGCCTGCCCGAGCCTATTGATTGATTGCGTCTGACCGTGTGTGACCATTTGTAATTGTCACCGACTGTCTGCCGCACGACTTCCTTGTATCAAATTACGCTAGGTTTTTCTTAGTTACCTTCGTGCGTGCATACTACTAGTGTCTACTACTATACTACTAGTCTACTAGTACCCGTTCACTAATTTTTTTTTCACTTTTACTGTGTGATTTTATTATCATCCGTAGTGTGTGTAATAAATAAGAGTTACAACACATACAGGCCACCACCAGCATCCGTTGTGAGTGACCTGTGACTGTCTGTCGCCTGCCCGAGCCTATTGATTGATTGCGTCTGACCGTGTGTGACCGTTTGTAATTGTCACCGACTGTCTGCCGCACGACTTGTAGCGTAGTACGCTAGGTGTTTCTTAGTTACCTGCGTGCGTGCATACTACTAGTGTCTACTACTATACTACTAGTCTACTAGTACCCGTTCACTAATTTTTTTTTCACTTTTACTGTGTGATTTTATTATCATCCGTAGTGTGTGTAATAAATAAGAGTTACAACACATACAGGCCGCCACCAGCATCCATTGTGAGTGACCTGTGACTGTCTGTCGCCTGCCCGAGCCTATTGATTGATTGCGTCTGACCGTGTGTGACTGTTTGTAATTTTCACCGACTGTCTGCCGCACGACTTACTTGTAGCGTATTACGCTAGGTGTTTCTTAGTTACCTGCGTGCGTGCATACTACTAGTGTCTACTACTATACTAGTAGTCTTCTAGTACCCGTTCACTATTTTTTTTTTCACTTTTACTGTGTGATTTTATTATCATCCATAGTGTGTGTAATAAATAAGAGTTACAAAACATACAGGCCACCACCAGCATCCGTTGTGAGTTACCTGTGACTGTCTGTCGCCTGCCCGAACCTATTAATTGATTGCGTCTGACCGTGTGTGACCATTTGTAATTGTCACCGACTGTCTGCCGCATGACTTACTTGTAGCGTATTACGCTAGGTGTTTCTTAGTTACCTGCGTGCGTGCATACTACTAGTGTCTACTACTATACTACTAGTCTACTAGTACCCGTTCACTAATTTTTTTTTCAATTTTACTGTGTGATTTTATTATTATCCGTAGTGTGTGTATTAAATAAGAGTTACAACACATACAGGCCACCACCAGCATCCGTTGTGAGTGACCTGTGACTGTCTGTCGCCTGCCCGAGCCTATTGATTGATTGCGTCTGACCGTGTGTGAAAGTTTGTAATTGTCACCGACTGTCTGCCGCACGACTTACTTGTAGCGTATTACGCTAGGTGTTTCTTAGTTACCTGCGTGCGTGCGTGCATACTACTAGTGTCTACTACTATACTAGTAGTCTACTAGTACCCGTTCACTAATTTTTTTTTCAATTTTACTGTGTGATTTTATTATCATCCGTAGTGTGTGTAATAAATAAGAGTTACAACACATACAGGCCACCACCAGTATCCATTGTGAGTGACCTGTGACTGTCTGTCGCCTGCCCGAGCCTATTGACTGATTGCGTCTGACCGTGTGCGACCATTTGTAATTGTCACCGACTGTCTGCCGCACGACTTGTAGCGTAGTACGCTAGGTGTTTCTTAGTTACCTGCGTGCGTGCATACTACTAGTGTCTACTACTATACACATAGTCTACTAGTACCCGTTCACTAATTTTTTTTTCACTTTTACTGTGTGATTTTATTATCATCCGTAGTGTGTGTAATAAATAAGAGTTACAACACATACAGGCCACCACCAGCATCCGTTGTGAGTGACCTGTGACTGTCTGTCGCCTGCCCGAGCCTATTGATTGATTGCGTCTGACCGTGTGTGAAAGTTTGTAATTGTCACCGACTGTCTGCCGCACGACTTACTTGTAGCGTATTACGCTAGGTGTTTCTTAGTTACCTGCGTGCGTGCGTGCATACTACTAGTGTCTACTACTATACTAGTAGTCTACTAGTACCCGTTCACTAATTTTTTTTTCAATTTTACTGTGTGATTTTATTATCATCCGTAGTGTGTGTAATAAATAAGAGTTACAACACATACAGGCCACCACCAGTATCCATTGTGAGTGACCTGTGACTGTCTGTCGTCTGCCCGAGCCTATTGACTGATTGCGTCTGACCGTGTGTGACCATTTGTAATTGTCACCGACTGTCTGCCGCACGACTTACTTGTAGCGTATTACGCTAGGTGTTTCTTAGTTACCTGCGTGCGTGCATACTACTAGTGTCTACTACTATACTACTAGTCTACTAGTACCCGTTTACTAATTTTTATTTCACTTTTACTGTGTGATTTTATTATCATCCGTAGTGTGTGTAATAAATAAGAGTTACAACACATACAGGCCACCACCAGCATCCGTTGTGAGTGACCTGTGACTGTCTGTCGCCTGCCCGAGCCTATTGACTGATTGCGTCTGACCGTGTGCGACCGTTTGTAATTGTCACCGACTGTCTGCCGCACGACTTGTAGCGTAGTACGCTAGGTGTTTTTTAGTTACCTGCGTGCGTGCATACTACTAGTGTCTACTACTATACTACTAGTCTACTAGTACCCGTTCACTAATTTTTTTTTCAATTTTACTGTGTGATTTTATTATCATCCGTAGTGTGTGTAATAAATAAGAGTTACAACACATACAGGCCACCACCAGCATCCGTTGTGAGTGACCTGTGACTGTCTGTCGCCTGCCCGAGCCTATTGATTGATTGCGTCTGACCGTGTGTGACCATTTGTAATTGTCACCGACTGTCTGCCGCACGACTTGTAGCGTAGTACGCTAGGTGTTTCTTAGTTACCTGCGTGCGTGCATACTACTAGTGTCTACTACTATACTACTAGTCTACTAGTACCCGTTCACTAATTTTTTTTTCACTTTTACTGTGTGATTTTATTATCATCCGTAGTGTGTGTAATAAATAAGAGTTACAACACATACAGGCCACCACCAGCATCCGTTGTGAGTGACCTGTGACTGTCTGTCGCCTGCCCGAGCCTATTGATTGATTGCGTCTGACCGTGTGTGAAAGTTTGTAATTGTCACCGACTGTCTGCCGCACGACTTACTTGTAGCGTATTACGCTAGGTGTTTCTTAGTTACCTGCGTGCGTGCGTGCATACTACTAGTGTCTACTACTATACTAGTAGTATACTAGTACCCGTTCACTAATTTTTTTTTCAATTTTACTGTGTGATTTTATTATCATCCGTAGTGTGTGTAATAAATAAGAGTTACAACACATACAGGCCACCACCAGTATCCATTGTGAGTGACCTGTGACTGTCTGTCGTCTGCCCGAGCCTATTGACTGATTGCGTCTGACCGTGTGTGACCATTTGTAATTGTCACCGACTGTCTGCCGCACGACTTACTTGTAGCGTATTACGCTAGGTGTTTCTTAGTTACCTGCGTGCGTGCATACTACTAGTGTCTACTACTATACTACTAGTCTACTAGTACCCGTTTACTAATTTTTATTTCACTTTTACTGTGTGATTTTATTATCATCCGTAGTGTGTGTAATAAATAAGAGTTACAACACATACAGGCCACCACCAGCATCCGTTGTGAGTGACCTGTGACTGTCTGTCGCCTGCCCGAGCCTATTGACTGATTGCGTCTGACCGTGTGCGACCGTTTGTAATTGTCACCGACTGTCTGCCGCACGACTTGTAGCGTAGTACGCTAGGTGTTTTTTAGTTACCTGCGTGCGTGCATACTACTAGTGTCTACTACTATACTACTAGTCTACTAGTACCCGTTCACTAATTTTTTTTTCACTTTTACTGTGTGATTTTATTATCATCCGTAGTGTGTGTAATAAATAAGAGTTACAACACATACAGGCCACCACCAGCATCCGTTGTGAGTGACCTGTGACTGTCTGTCGCCTGCCCGAGCCTATTGATTGATTGCGTCTGACCGTGTGTGACCATTTGTAATTGTCACCGACTGTCTGCCGCACAACTTGTAGCGTAGTACGCTAGGTGTTTCTTAGTTACCTGCGTGCGTGCATACTACTAGTGTCTACTACTATACTACTAGTCTACTAGTACCCGTTCACTAATTTTTTTTTCACTTTTACTGTGTGATTTTATTATCATCCGTAGTGTGTGTAATAAATAAGAGTTACAACACATACAGGCCACCACCAGCATCCGTTGTGAGTGACCTGTGACTGTCTGTCGCCTGCCCGAGCCTATTGATTGATTGCGTCTGACCGTGTGTGACCATTTGTAATTGTCACCGACTGTCTGCCGCACGACTTCCTTGTATCGTATTATGCTAGGTGTTTCTTAGTTACCTGCGTGCGTGCATACTACTAGTGTCTACTACTATACTACTAGTCTACTAGTACCTGTTCACTAATTTTTTTTTCACTTTTACTGTGTGATTTTATTATCATCCGTAGTGTGTGTAATAAATAAGAGTTACAACACATACAGGCCACCACCAGCATCCGTTGTGAGTGACCTGTGACTGTCTGCCGCCTGCCCGAGCCTATTGATTGATTGCGTCTGACCGTGTGTGAAAGTTTGTAATTGTCACCGACTGTCTGCCGCACGACTTACTTGTAGCGTATTACGCTAGGTGTTTCTTAGTTACCTGCGTGCGTGCGTGCATACTACTAGTGTCTACTACTATACTAGTAGTCTACTAGTACCCGTTCACTAATTTTTTTTTCAATTTTACTGTGTGATTTTATTATCATCCGTAGTGTGTGTAATAAATAAGAGTTACAACACATACAGGCCACCACCAGCATCCGTTGTGAGTGACCTGTGACTGTCTGTCGCCTGCCCGAGCCTATTGATTGATTGCGTCTGACCGTGTGTGACCATTTGTAATTGTCACCGACTGTCTGCCGCACGACTTGTAGCGTAGTACGCTAGGTGTTTCTTAGTTACCTGCGTGCGTGCATACTACTAGTGTCTACTACTATACTACTAGTCTACTAGTACCCGTTCACTAATTTTTTTTTCACTTTTACTGTGTGATTTTATTATCATCCGTAGTGTGTGTAATAAATAAGAGTTACAACACATACAGGCCACCACCAGCATCCGTTGTGAGTGACCTGTGACTGTCTGTCGCCTGCCCGAGCCTATTGATTGATTGCGTCTGACCGTGTGTGACCATTTGTAATTGTCACCGACTGTCTGCCGCACGACTTCCTTGTATCGTATTATGCTAGGTGTTTCTTAGTTACCTGCGTGCGTGCATACTACTAGTGTCTACTACTATACTACTAGTCTACTAGTACCTGTTCACTAATTTTTTTTTCACTTTTACTGTGTGATTTTATTATCATCCGTAGTGTGTGTAATAAATAAGAGTTACAACACATACAGGCCACCACCAGCATCCGTTGTGAGTGACCTGTGACTGTCTGCCGCCTGCCCGAGCCTATTGATTGATTGCGTCTGACCGTGTGTGAAAGTTTGTAATTGTCACCGACTGTCTGCCGCACGACTTACTTGTAGCGTATTACGCTAGGTGTTTCTTAGTTACCTGCGTGCGTGCGTGCATACTACTAGTGTCTACTACTATACTAGTAGTCTACTAGTACCCGTTCACTAATTTTTTTTTCAATTTTACTGTGTGATTTTATTATCATCCGTAGTGTGTGTAATAAATAAGAGTTACAACACATACAGGCCACCACCAGTATCCATTGTGAGTGACTTGTGACTGTCTGTCGCCTGCCCGAGCCTATTGACTGATTGCGTCTGACCGTGTGCGACCATTTGTAATTGTCACCGACTGTCTGCCGCACGACTTGTAGCGTAGTACGCTAGGTGTTTCTTAGTTACCTGCGTGCGTGCATACTACTAGTGTCTACTACTATACTACCAGTCTACTAGTACCCGTTCACTAATTTTTTTTTCACTTTTACTGTGTGATTTTATCATCATCCGTAGTGTGTGTAATAAATAAGAGTTACAACACATACAGGCCACCACCAGCATCCGTTGTGAGTGACCTGTGACTGTCTGTCGCCTGCCTGAGCCTATTGATTGATTGCGTCTGACCGTGTGTGACCGTTTGTAATTGTCACCGACTGTCTGCCGCACGACTTACTTGTAGCGTATTACGCTAGGTGTTTCTTAGCTACCTGCGTGCGTGCTGCTACTGCCTACTACTACTACTAGTCACCACCAAGTCACCACCAACACAGACTTTATTAAAGTTTACACCCTTTCCCGCCCTCTTCTAATTATTTTTTTTTTTACTGTATTTGTATAGTGCACAATGACTGGCAGAGGTAGAGGGCGAGGCACCACCAGGAGAGGAAGCGCCATTGCAGGAGCCACTGCCAGCAGCAGCAGGTCTGGGACTGGTCCGCCGCTAGCCACTGACCACAGGGAGGAGGGAGCAGAGGCGCAACAGCAGCGTGTTGCGCCCATCTTTGAGACGGGTCATCGCCCACGGCCCATTGGGGAGAGTCAGGTGCAGGCTGTGGTGGAAATGATGGCGGGGCAGGAAGCCACCTTTTCCAGCCAGGCCTCCAGCATCAGCGAGACTAGTGCCACCAGCACCAGCACTCCTGTCCGCAGCAGGCCTCCACCAGCGCTTGAGGCCATGGTCACGGTGACCCCATCGACCAGCCTGCCCTCAATGAGCACGCTCTTCTCCCCTGAGACTATGACCATGTACAGGGATGTTTTGGAGAAGTATGAGTTGGAGATGATGGGGTCATCCAAGGAGGAGGAGGAGGAGTTTGAGGTGCAGAAGTTTGTTGTTGGCGCTGAGGAGGAGGGGCGTAATGCAGGGGATGTTGGGGTAGAGGAGTTGGTTGAGTCGGGCTCACAGGATTTGTTTGGGGTTGATGATGATGACTTGATAGATCCTCCCTATGTGCCACCAGTACCACCAGCACAGTTGGTTGAAGGCAGCTCGTCATCGGAGGAGGAGGCGTCTCTGTCGCAGAGGTGCGGCAGCAGCAAGGCGGCCAGCACAGGGCGTGGAAGGCAGGAGCCACAGCCTGCTGCTTCAGTCGCTACCCCCACCCGCAGCAAACCTCTAACTACAACCAAAAAGGTACAATCCTCCAAGGGCACCCAAAAACCCCAGCCCTCAAGCTCAAAGAGCAGGTTGAAGTCCCCAGTCTGGCGGTACTTCACCAAGTGCCCAGTGGACCCGACCCATGCAATTTGCAACAGTTGCAATCTCAGTCTCAGCAGAGGTCGCGATATCCACAAATTGAGTACCTCGTGCCTGCAGACCCTCTTACAGAGCAGACATTTTGAGGACTTTAATGAGTTGGAGAAGCTTATGCAAAGTGGTGCAGGCAGTGGTCAGAGCCAGACAGCACAGCAGCAACTCACTCCCCCCTCCCCCCCCCCGCGGGCAGCCAGTCCTCAGTGGCCTCATCAGCTCCCTCCACAGTGGCCTCCTCATCCTCCCGTGCAGGCAAACGCCGCCAGACCCTGCTCAGCGAAGCATTCCCCGGTGTGACCAAGGTGCTGCCTCCCGCCCACAGGTGCATCCGGTTGCTGAACGGGTTGCTTGCCCGGGCCATGTGCTCCCAGCTCCTGCCATATTCCTTTGTGCAGGAGGGGAGTGACATCAGAGCGCTGCTGCAGGTTGGGATCCCGGAGTGGCAAGTCCCCAGCCGCCACTATTTCTCCCGCAGGGCGATCCCAGCACTGCACCGCTCTGCCATGGAGAACGTGGGGCGCGC